>NC_136264.1:43287420-43305250 GCF_964187855.1 Myxine glutinosa | reverse complement strand
GCAGGTAACGGAAGGAACAATCCCACAGACCTACAGTACCGAATACCGATGAGAGACATAGAAGGGTAATTCAAATTTGACTAGGACAATTGTTTTTAAAAGAAAGAAATTAATTAACATTCTAAGAGTAATGCATGTGAGTTGTATGTGGATATATACAGTATGTACTAGATTGGCTCGGCTCGCTGCGCTCGCCTCACCACACGTCCTCACTGAGGAACGGCCTTATTTTAGCTGAGGATAATGACTGTACCTGAGTTGTTGTGTTGTCATGATTTACAACAATCATAATACAAACAATTATTTTCAACAAATTTATTTGTAGTCTTTGTGATATTACATTTTTATAAGCAACTTAGGTCGAAGATTGAGATTGAAAAAACATACAATAATTTTTTTAAAATGAACCCCTCAGCACATACATACGGGAGGGGTAGGTGCAGACTGGAGGTTTGGGACACCACACCACCACCACCACCACCACGAAATAACACCTCACCACCACGTAATTCAAAACACCTTACCACTACGTAATTTAAAACACCTCACCACCACATAATTAAAAACACCTCACCACCACGAAATTACAAAAACACCTCACCACCACGAAATTAAAAACACCTCACCACCACGAAATTACAAAAACACCTCACCACCACGAAATTAAAAACACCTCGCCACCACGAAATTACAAAAGCACCTCAAAACCACGAAATTAAAAACACCTCACCACCACGAAATTACAAAAGCACCTCACCACCACGAAATTAAAAACACCTCACCACCACGAAATTACAAAAACACCTCACCACCACGAAATTAAAAACACCTCACCACCACGAAATTGAAAACACCTCAGCCATAAAACACGTAATAAAAACACCTCACAGCCACGAAATGGGAAATGGGAATTCGGGTTCTTAGAACCACATAGTTTAAAGAAGGCCGATTGGCAGGGTACGACCACGGGGAGATTAAAATGTGTAAATGATGTCAGTGTAGTTAGAATTTTGTGAAGACCCCTTCGCACCATTCACAACCATCCACAAGGGGATGGATTTCGCACCACGGGACTCAATGTTTGATTGGTAAGATGCATCACGACGTGAGTACGAAACATTGTGTTCATTCCGCCTTTCCTTCCTGGGAGAACCTGGGAGGAGTTGGGGATGAATTTGGAATAAATTGGGGAAATGGGAGACAAGATGTAGAGACGAATTGTAAATACAAGGAGGGCTAGGGTAGTGTACTTCACGGTGGGGGGCACGAACGGTTAGGGCCAGGCTCGACTTCACTCTGCCGGCGTTCCTCTCACCCGCTTGTCATACCTTTGTTTTGCATGTACCACCGTGTCTTTTCTTTTTTTTACTCATTGCGTCTTCTCTTCCTCCCCGATCCAGGACCATCACGAGGACTTACCTTGCCGTCGCAGCATCTTGCTGCCATCCATAACTCACTCCCATCATCCCATCATCCCATCACATTATGGACCACTGGCTCTGTGGCCACACCCATCTCCATGGTTTCACCTCTCGGTTGCCTCATCATCTTGCCACATGGATTACCTGTTGAGTGGCACTGACGCCATGCATTGGGACCACGATTCGAGTGGCCCTGTTCAAGAAATAAAAAGTGATCCATGTGTGCAATTGTGAAGATTGAGATGGCCCTGATCTTGAAATGGCCTGTATGCCGGCCAGGGCCACCCGGTTTTTGTTGGCCCGCCTACCAAGGCAAGAAGCCACTCCAGCAACAGGAAGATGACTCCAGCAACAAATTCTTCAAGTTTTATTCCTCAAGTCCAGGTCCTGGGTCATAGATTTTGTAAAATAAATTGTGTGTAGTGTAAAATGTAAAAATGTTGCCCACCGGTTATGTGTTTAGTTTCAAAATTCCAGCAATTCGTGAACAGTATAAGGTTGTGGGTGTGAATCTGTTAGCTAGTTTCTCAACGCATTAGGAGGGACATATTTAGTTTAAAAATGTACATTTAAATGTTTAAAAATATGTATAAACAAAAATGTCGCACACATTGGGATTAGATTTTAAAATGTTAGGGGAATCACATCTACGTGTCACACTAATAGTAATGTGAAATGAATGCCAGCTCACCCCAGCCGCTCCATGTGGACGACTCGGGTCGAGTCTTGGTGAGAGAAGGGGGTAGTGTTGCGGTTGTACCACAGGCCCACGTGACCAGTGAGGAGGCGGGAACACCCAGCCAGGATGCGGCAAGCATCAGCCAATGGGAGGCTCTGGAACATTTTGAAGGGCGTGGGCGGGTCTGGTAAAAGCCTACGTGGAGCGCATTATCATTCTCTCTTTGCTTTTGGATTTTGCTGTGCTCCTCCACCTGTTCTGAGCTCTTGTTGTGGATTTCGCCACGTGGACAACCTCCTGCTCTGTTCTCTCTTTGCCTCGTGGACGACACGATTCTCTTTGCCTGGGATTTTGCCACGTGGACGACACCCTGCTCTGGACTCTCTTGCTTTGGCTCCACCAGACGACACGTGTTTTGGCCTTTGTTCTTCGTCGACACCCATCGCTTCTGCGCCGATCTTTTGCAGCCATCCGGCTGACCTGCAAGCGTTGGCCTTTCGAGACGACTCACCTGAGCTGAAGTTGGCTGCCTGCTTGGCAGCTCGTCCCACCTGCGCTGAATCTAGCTCAACCTGCGCTGGAGTTCGTCCTTCGGACCTGACCTCATCGAGCCGCGAAATGCGCACACCAGACCACGTGGCCAATTGCGAGGAATCCCAGCACGTACATCGGTATGCCCTTAACCAGTGTCTTTTCCCCTGTGTGAGTGTGTCAGAGTGTGAAGGCGCCAAGTCGGGGTTATTATTAAGTAAGAATTGGTAAGCTGTATTTTCGCCTCTGTTTCTCTGTGCCTTCAAAATACAAGGCTGTACATTTTGTTGTTACTTTCCAACCTGTTCGGTACGTCTTTTCTCCATTGGCCTAGCATCATCCGGGACTGAATTTGGCTAGACTCCGGTCCATAAATCTCGTGGGGTAACGCAGCTTTCCACACCGTGCAAATCCACTCGGCACCCATAAGGTATGGGAAAGTGAGGGTTCGATCGCGCGGTTCTTTGGCATGCGCGTGCACCTTGAACTTGACTTTCCCGCAACAAATTGGTGTCTGGGAGTGGGATTGGACCTGCAGTACGTTTCACGTACTGCGAAATTACGAGCGAGTGGAAATTTAGTTTGAAACAAATTCAAATTTTAAAATTAAATTCGCATGATGCCTGGCCAAAACAAGCAGGTTCCGGTGGGAATAGAAAATGTAGAGAATGAAGGTGAATTAATGGCTCAGGACATAAAGGAACAGATTGACCTTGGAGTTAATCATGGCACGGGAGGGAGTGAAGACAATGGCGGCGCTTCACGCGCAGAGCCGGCTGCGCAGGCCAAACCCGTTGTACAAGCTCAGTTTAACATGGATGTATTCAGTACTCAACTCAACGCCGCTGTGCAAGCTGGGTTTAACATTGAGTTATTCATGACTGAATTCAAAGCATGTCTTGAGGTGCAAGTGGATAGAATATGTGATAGAATGGACAGGAGGGAGGAGGCGAGATGTGAAATGAATAAAAAGGGTGATCGATTGGGTGATCGTATGGATAAAATGGGTGATCGGATGGACACCATGGGGGAGGAGTTTGGGCATAAGATGGGCGAGGAGTTCGCGGGTGCACATGATGAGGTAAAGCAGTGTGAGATGCGCGTCCAGCGAGAGTTGAAGGACAGCGTGGCCAAACTGACTGGGGGAATGGAAACATTGACGCGGGAGGTAGAGGAACCGACGAAGGTAGAGTTCGAGCAGGAAATAGTAGAGGCGCAATGGGAAATAGAGATAAAACAGAAGCTGGAGGAGGTGACCTTGGAAGAAGGAATAATATAAATTGAAAAGATGGAAGGAGAGACGGGGATTGAATTATGGAAGGAATTGATGGAATGTGTGCAAGAGTGGTGCTCGCATCATGATGAAGAAATACCTGTTAATCAAATAGAAAGATTACAGGTTCTTGAAGAGGACCGGGAGAAGGTGAGTCCCGAGGTGAGTGGCGATTTCAGAAATGTGTTTGGTGCGATGGGGTGTTCGACAAGCTTGGGGGTCGGGATAGACCCGGGAATTCGCGAAGGGCCCATTGTGAGGGTTACGAATGGTACGGAGTGTGTGGAGAGAGTCTGCGCACTGGTGGGTGTGAGTAGGGAGTGTGTGAATGAAGTGTGCGCACCAGTGTGTGCGAGTAGGGAGTGTGTGAAAGGCGTCTGCGCACCGGTGGGTGCGAGTACGGAGTGTGTGGAGAGAGTGTGTGCACCGGTGTGTGTGAGTACGGAATGTGTGAAAGGAGTGTGCGCACCGGTGTGTGTGGGTACAGAGTGTGTGAAAGGCGTCTGCGCACCGGTGTGTGCGAGTAGGGAGTGTGTGAAAGGCGTCTACGCACCGGTGGGTGCGAGTACAGAGTGTGTGGAGAGAGTGTGCGCACTGGTGTGTACGAGTACGGAATGTGTGAAAGGAGTGTGCGCACCGGTGTGTGTGGGTACGGAGTGTATGAAAGGCGTCTGCGCACCGGTGGGTGCGAGTACGGAGTGTGTGAAAGAAGTGTGCACACCGGTGTGTGCGAGTACGGAATGGGATGCGAGGGGTAATCGACCATCTCAGGCATCGACACCGACCGGGATGAGGTGAGTGAGATGGGTCGAGTACGCGAGCCCCCAATGGGTGGTGCACCATGGGGACTGGAGGGAATCGGTGCTGTGTCGGTCTCGCAAGGACCGGCGTGCGGGATTCGTACCTCCGGAAACCGCACGGTGTTGTTGGCACCATACCGCGTCAAGAGCGATCGGCGGGTTTTGAGGGGTAATTCGGATTGTCGAAGACACACACCTTACCAGGTGAGGTGCTCTAACCGTGGCCGATTGGGTCATCGTGCGTGGGACCGCAAGGCCCCGCGCAGGGATGGACCCCGGCACTTGGGACCACCAACTCCACATCCCTCGGATCGTCTCTGCCGGCCGGAAAAAACCTGATACAGGCGACCAGATAAAACCCGATACAGGCGAGCAGGCACCCTCATGGATCGCTCGGCCCTTAGAGGCCGAGCCGCGACCAAGTACCTCCATAGATGGGGGCTCATAGTTTAGAAGACTGGCGGGAGTATTGTACCCCCACATGGGGGTATGGTGGTGTGACCATTCCCCATGATATGCGGGGCCCATGAGTACTAGTTTGGCGGGATAGCATTGTTAGGCCCATGGAGGGGCCAGCAATGGTTGCTCCATGGGGGCACCAAAGCACTAGCTGAGGGAGGGCTAGGATAATTATTAGGGATCTAGAGAGACAATAGGGACAAGATTTAAGTAGTGACCATGAACAGTAGTGGGGACGTAGAGAGTTTAGCTGGTTGCTAACAAAGGGTGTGCGTCGTGTAAAGGGACGACGTGGAAACGGGAGTATAGGGGAAATTAGATAGATTGATGATGCTGTGTGTTTGAGAATAAATGGAATTGTGGTGTGGAAATAATTGGTATGAAATGAATGGTGTGGAAATAAATGGTGTGAAAATATTTGGTGTGCAAATAAATGGTGTGGAATGCATGGTGCGAAGGATTGAATGGGGTGAGTGGAATCCATTCACGAAGGCCCGGGTGGGTAGTTTAAAGTTAGATAGAGGGTGCAGGTAAATTACCTGGATATTGACACCTGTGGTGCTGATTGTGGAGATAGTTTTTTTTTGTGAGGTGCAGTTGGCGGTGGAATGTCTGGGTGTGTGGCTTATTAGTAGTAATAGTTATTGGGACCCTCCGTCACTGGTAGCTCGTCGGCCAGGTAAGGCCGCAGGTAGGCTCAGGGAGCCAGTTAGGTTAGAGTGAGTGGGGCCCGAGGATCCAGAGGATGGACCTGGGTTGCCCAATGCCAAGGTGAGAATCAGGGGGTAAGCGCCAGGGAGGGCCTTCCCCAGGTAGGTTAGAGTGAGGAGCAGGCAAGCTCGAGAGGCAGCTCCAGTGAATGGAGGGGTGCAGGTAGGTAGACCTGCTGGTAGAGCCACACGACCCAGCCCCGAAATTTTGCGGGGGCACAGGTGGTAAATTTGTGGGGTTAGACCCAAATTCGGGAAGGCACCACAGTGTGGGCAATGGGAATTCTGGTTCTTAGAACCACATAGTTTAAAGAAGGCCGATTGGCAGGGTACAACCCCGGGGAGATTAAAATGTGTAATGATGTCAGAGTAGTTAGGATTTTGTGAAGACCCATTCGCACCATCCACAACCATCCACAAGGGGATGTATTTCGCACCACGGGTTGTGTTTGTGCTCAATGTTTGATTGGAAAGATGCATCACGATGTGAGTACTAAACATTGTGTTCATTCCGCCTTTCCTTCCTTGGAGAACCTGGGGGGGGTTGGGGACGAATTTCGAATAACGAGGGGACAGGGGAGACAAGACATAGAGACAAATTGTAAATACAAGGAGGGCTGGGGTAGTGTAGTTAACGGTGGGGGGCATGAACGGGTATGGCCAGGCTCGAGTTCAATCTGCCGGCGATACTCTCACCCGCTTGTCATACCTTTGTTTTGCATGTACCACCGTGTCTTTTCTTTTTTTTTTCTCATTGCGTCTTCTCTTCCTCCCCGATCCAGGACCATCATGAGGACTTACCTCGCCGTCGCAGCATCTTGCTGCCATCCATAACTCACTCCCATCATCCCATCACATTATGGACCACTGGCTCTGTGGCCACACCCATCTCCATGGTTTCACCTCTTGGCTGCCTCATCATCATGCCACACATGGATCACCTGTTGAGTGGCATTAACGCCACACATTTGGACCACGTTTCGAGTGGCCCTGCTCAAGAAATAAAAAGTGATCCATGTGTGCAATTGTGAAGATTTAGATGGCCCTGATCTTCAAATGGCCTGTATGCCGGTCAGGGCCAGCCGGTTTTTGTTAGCCCGCCTACCAAGGCAAGAAGCATGAAGATGACTCCAGCAACAACTGCTCCAAGTGTTATTCCTCAAGTCCAGGTCCTGGGTCATAGTTTTTGTAAATAAATTGTGTGTAGTGTAAAATGTAAAAATGTTGCCCACCGGTTATGTGTTTAGTTTCAAAATTCCAGCAATACGTGAACAGTATGAGGTTGTGGGTGTGAATCTGTTAGGTAGTTTCTCAACGCATTAGGAGAGACATTAGGAGAGACACCTCACTCAACATGTCGACTTTCCTACCCATATCCGTGGTCACATTTTGGATCTTGTCTGCTCCACTGGATTAAATTTGCACCATCTCTATGGCTCCGACCTCACCCTCTCTGACCACTTAGCCATCACTCTGACCATCAACATCCCCGCCCCAACACCAAGGCATTATCGCACAATCAACTTCCGTAAGCTAAACGCTCTTTCACCTACCTCATTCTCATCCACCCTCTCTGAAAAAATGTCCACTTCTCCCTTCATTGACCTCCACACCCCTTCCGACCTCACTGACTACTACAACCACACTCTCTCCTCCTGCCTTGACCAGCTTGCACCTGTAAAAACCAAAACAGTTTCTTTCACCCATTCTGCTCCCTGGTTTACCCTTGAACTCCACCTGATGAAAACTCGTGCTCGCCAACTTGAAAGACTCCGCAATAAAACGGGTCTCACAGTTCACTCCCAAGCCTACAAGGACCACCTACAACACTACAAAGATGCCCTCTCCCGCGCCCGCTCTGCCTACTACTCTCAAATTATCCACTCTGGCTCCGGAAACCCAAAAGCACTCTTCTCGACAATAAACAAACTCCTCCGCCCCCTGAACACCACCACCCAGTCATTCACAGTAGACAACTGCATCTCCTTCCTCTCTTTCTTCCAACGCAAAATTGACAACATCTACAACAGCTTGACCACCGCCGCACCCGCTCCCCCTCCAACCACCTGCCCCCCCTTGTCCTGCCATCCCCTGTCTCGGTTCTCCCCAATCTCCCCTACTGACCTCTCTGAACTCCTCATAGGAATGAAAACTGCCACCTGCACTCTTGACCCCATCCCCTCCAGCTTTGTCAAAGCCTCCCTCCCTGCTCTCTCTCCACTTATCATTGCAACAATAAACTCCTCCCTGTCTACAGGCATCGTCCCACCTTCCCTCAAAATTGCTGCTGTTACCCCCATTCTAAAAAAAACCTGGTCTAAACCCTGACACCCTAAACAACTTCAGACCCATCTCCAACCTACCCTTTCTGTCAAAAGTTTTGGAACGTGCTGTAGCCACTCAACTCAAACATCACCTCTCTGCCAATAACCTGTATGAAACATTCCAATCCGGATTCCGGTCCAACCACAGTACTGAAACTGCTCTCCTCAAAATCACCAACGACCTTCTCCTCTCCTCTGACGCTGGCAACCTCAACATTCTCGTCCTCCTCGACCTCAGCGCTGCCTTTGACACCATCGATCACACTATCCTCCTCACCCGACTTGAATCCACCTTTAACGTTACCGGCACTGCCCTCTCTTGGATTAAATCATACCTCTCTGACAGATGCCAGTTCATCTCCATCAATAACTGCAAATCCCCCACTGCTCCCCTCCCCCAAGGTGTCCCCCAAGGTTCAGTTCTTGGCCCCCTCCTCTTCATCCTTTACCTGTCCCCGCTCGGTCACTTAATCCGCCGTCATGGTCTCCAATTCCACTGCTTCGCCGATGACATCCAGCTTTTCATCTCCACCAAGTCCGTCTCCACCGACACCCACTCTATCCTGACAAACTGCATCACTGAAATAAAATCCTGGCTTCAAATCAACTTCCTCAAGCTTAACTGTGATAAATCTGAAATAATCATCATTGGCCCAAAAACGCTCACAAAATCCACCCATAACTTTGCCCTCAACATCGACGGTATCCCAGTATCCACCTCCCCTCACATCCGGAATCTTGGCGTCATCTTCGACCAAACCCTTTCCTTCGACAAATACACTAAACAGATCACAAAGTCAGCCTTCTTTCACCTGAAAAACATTGCCCGTCTCCGCTCATCCCTCTCCTCCACGGCTGCAGAAACCCTCATCCACGCCTTCATCACCTCCCGTCTGGACTACTGCAATAGCCTCCTCTATGGTTCACCCTCAAAAATCACCAATAAACTCCAATACATTCAGAACTCCGCTGCCCGTCTACTCACCCATTCCCGGACCCGTGACCACATCACCCCCGTCCTTTACAAGCTTCACTGGCTCCCCATCCCCCAGAGAATCCAGTACAAAATCCTCCTCTTGACATACAAAGCCCTCCATAACCTGGCCCCATCCTACCTGGCTGACCTCCTCTCCAGACACACTCCCACCCGCAACCTCCGCTCTGCTGGTACCAACCTCCTGACCCCCTCCATCCGGACCAAATTCAGATCCTGGGGGGACAGGGCCTTCTCCATCGCTGCTCCCACCCTCTGGAACTCACTACCTCACACCATCAGAGACTCCTCCTCACTCACCACATTCAAAACATCACTAAAGACCCACCTGTTCAACACTGCATTCAACATTCAACCCACAGCATTTAACCCCTGACTATCTCTTCTCCTTCTCCCTCCTTTTGCTTTAAATATTTCCCTATTGATTCTTGTCTTTTTGCAATTGTTGTTTTCATGTATTGTTATGCATTATGTTTGCCACTCTGTCAAAGCGCCTTTGGGCTTCTGGAAAAGCGCTATACAAAATAAATGAATTATTATTATTATTATTATTATATTTCGTTTTAAAATGTACATTTAAATGTTTAAAAATATATATAAACAAAAATGTCGCACACATTGGGATTAGATTTTAAAATGTTAGGGGAATCACATCTACGTGTCACACGAAAAGTAATGTTTAAATGAATGCCAGCTCACCCCAGCCGCTCCATGTTGACGACTCGGGTCGAGTCTTGGTGAGAGAAGGGGATAGTGTTGCGGTTGTGCCATAAAGGCAAACCCCCTACAGTCAATTGCACGACAACATGTATCCTGCATTAGTCAGTTATTTTCTATTGAATGTAAAGATTAGCCCTTTCCCATTGTGTAGTAATCAAAACCAATATGCGTTGAAGTTAGACAGGATTTCCAAACC
This sequence comes from Myxine glutinosa, assembly GCF_964187855.1. Taxonomy (NCBI): domain Eukaryota; kingdom Metazoa; phylum Chordata; class Myxini; order Myxiniformes; family Myxinidae; genus Myxine; species Myxine glutinosa. The sequence continues at coordinate 43,295,143 of NC_136264.1, read as the reverse complement.
CTCATTGGTTAAGGGAAGCCATTACTAATGTGCAGGAAGGCATGGCCAGAAGCACAGGCCCACGTGACCAGTGAGGAGGCAGGAACAACTAGCCAGGATGCGACAAGCCTAAGCCAATGGGAGGCTCTGGAACATTTTGAAGGGCGTGGGCGGGTCTGGTAAAAGCCCACGTGGAGCGCATTATCAATCTCTCTTTGCTTTTGGATTTTGCTGCGCGACACCACCTGTTCTGAGCTCTTGTTGTGGATTTCGCCACGTGGACGACCTCCTGCTCTGTTCTCTCTTTGCCTGGGATTTTGCCACGTGGATGACACCCTGCTCTGGAATCTCTTGTTTTGGCTCCACCAGACGACACGTATTTTGGCCTTTGTTCTTCGTCGACACCCATCGCTTCTGTGCTGATCTTTTGCGCCATCCGGCTGACCTGCAAGCGTTGGCCTTTCGACACGACTCACCTGAGTTGAAGTTGTCTGCCTGCGTGGCAGCTCGTCCCACCTGCGCTGAATCTAGCTCAACCTGCGCTGGAGTTCGTCCTTCGGACCTGACCTCATCGAGCCGCGAACTGCGGACACCAGACCACGTGGCCAATTGCGAGGAATCCCAGCACATACTTTGGTACGCCCTTAACCAGTGTCTTTTCCCCTGTGTGAGTGTGTCAGAGTGTGAATGCGCCAAGTCGGGGTTATTATTAAGTAAGAATTGGTAAGCTGTATCTTCTTCTCTGTTTCTCTGTGCCTTCAAAATAAAAGGCTGTACACTTTGTTGTTACTTTCCAACCTGTTCGGTACGTCATTTCTCTATTGGCCTAGCATCATCCGAGACCGAATTTGGCTAGACTCCGGTCCATAAATCTCGTGGGGTAATGCAGCTTTCCACACCGTGCAAATCCGCTCGGCACCCATAAGGTGTGGGAAAGTGAGGGTTCGATCGCGCGGTTCTTCAGCACGCACATGCACCTTGACGTGTGCACCTTGAACCCTTGAACCACCGCAAATATATATATATATATATATATATATATATATATATATATATATAGATAGATAGATAGATAGATAGATATAGATAGATATATATGTATTTATATATATATATATATATTGTTGTGGATATGAGGATTGTGTTTTTTTTTATTGTGTTTTTATTGTATAGTAAATTGTTGTAAAATATCGCCTTCCTGCCTCCAGTCTGTTGTATAAAGGTCAAAGGGCGTTCCGGTAGTTAATTCCATAAAGCATACATTGAAGGACACTATAATACCCTTGTTCAGTAGCTTATATCCTTATTATGTGTGTTAGGGTAAGGCTGTGTCTCCCATTAATTTAAATACTCCATTACACCAAGTGAAATAAGAGTAGATCCCCTTTCATTTCATTTCAATGGCCAACTGCATTTTGGGCAGTTTTCTTCAACCACCATTGGACACGAGGCAAGTTTGGGGAAGAAAGGCGTGCCCGCCCGTCATCAAGGGTGGAGCCAGAGGGTCGCGCGACCAACCAGGGCCGAGGTGAGCACACCGATGGGCGTGTCCTGAAGGCCGGCGGCTTGATCGCCGGAGGCGTTATAAAAGCGCACGCGCAAGAGTGGTAAGGAGTTGCGTAAGGAGGTCCATGACAAGAGTTGCGGCGAAGAGATCACCGAGAAGGAGTTGCGTAAGGAGGTCCATGACAAGAGTTGCGGCAAAGAGATCACCGAGAAGAGAGTTGAGTAAGGGATCCCTGAAGAGAGCAGATTGAGCCACCGCGGCTGCATCAACAGCAGATTGAGCCACCGAAACTGCAGCCACAGCAGCTTGGGGCCTGGACGGACGTTTTGAGCAGGACCGAAAAGGAACGGCGGCTGCCAAATGCGCCGATCGAGCTGCGGTATCCGTGGACCGGCCTCCCAATTCCAAGCCATCCACCTCCGCCATTCCTATCATCATTCCCCGTGTGAGTCGTCTTCGTTTGTTCTGTCCTGGGTATTAATTAAGTCTGTTTAGAAAAGCTAGCGATTTTCACTGTCTCTAAAATCTTCTGTAAATTATTTTCTTATCTTTCCTTCTTCCTTGGTTATTTTGAGCCTGTAAATAGTAAATAGATTTAGTAGTATTTGCCAACCTTTTCGCCTCCTTCTTCTTCACATCCGTGTCGCTTTTGTCTTTTCCATATTGAATAGCTGTGGCGCGATCCGGCCAACGTTCAGGAATCGGGTTAGTTGGGGTAACTGTTAGGCCGCGGTGCCATCCGCTCGGCAAACCAACATCCTTATCCGTGGGCCATAACAATATATATATATATATATATATATATATATATATATATATATATATATATATATATATATATATATTGTAACGAATTTGAGAAGTGTAACGGTTTTGAGAAGTGTAAAAATTTTGGAGAAAGTGTAACGAATGTGAAAAGTATGGTTTTGTTGTGTGTAACACCCTCGTAATGTAAATAATGGTCGCAGCCGTCCTCCTAGTTATTTCCATGAAACTTACACACAGGCCACGATATATCTTTTTAAATAGTTTATTTCCTTATTATATGTAGGCTAAATATGTGTTTCCCACTAGATTGACTCTGCATTGCATCAAACGAAATAAAGCGTAGGCCCCTCCGATGATCCATGGCAGCTCAAGTGCCAGGGATTCCCCCACTTGAGCTTTGACAGCAACCGTTTATTGCAGTACTGAACTGCTGTGCAACGTGACGGCGCCTTACCTGCAGCTGCTGACCGGTTTTCGCCATTTGCGGCCATTACGAACAAGGGGAGTGGCTAGAGAAGACGGGTCGCCCCCCTCGTCATAGGGGGGAGGAGTAAGTCGGCCCTGCTCATCCAACCCAGAACAAGGGGTTTGGCTAAGAGAGGGCGGAGCGGGAACCCCCGAGAAAGTGCGCGAAGGTTCGGTGAGAAACCAATATAAGCCGCCGCGGGACGCACTCCACCCTCTTGCTCTGACCCCGTCCTCTTGCTCTGACCCCGTCCTCTTGGTCTGACCCCGTCCTCTTGCTTGCTGTCGCTCGTTGTTGCTGGGGAGAAGGAAGACGCCGGAACGAGCAGGTGTGTGCGAGCCATCGTGCGACCAGCTGCGCTGCAGCTAAGGGGGCAGCTAAGGGGCCGCAGGCCACGAAAAGGACGCGCCAGGCAGCAATCCACGCTGGACCCTCCATTGCCTCCCAAAACAACCATCCATCCTCAAGCCATACCTGCCTGCAATATCCCCCGTGTAAGTGTGAACGTCGTCTGTCTTGAATGTTGTCCTGGGGTTTTTAAGTAAATTGAATAGTATAAGCTAACGATTCACTGTGTGACTGCTTCTTCCATCCATTGCTTGTAAATAACTTTGATCGCTCCTTCTTTTTGCTTGTGTGTGTAATAAATCCTGTTATTCCTCCGTACTCTGTCTTCTTCTCTCTTCCTCTTTACATTCGGTCGCTTTAGAGGTTTCCCGATTGAATACCCGCGGCGCGATTGGTCAACGTTGGGGGAGTCGGGCTAATCGGGGATCCTGTAACGGTCGTGGTTGACCATCCGCTCGGCCCAAAGTAACATCTTGTCCGCGACCCGTAACAATTGGTGTCTAGGAGTGGGATACGAGGCCCGAACCAAATTTTTAAAACGTGTAGGAAAAAAAAAAAATTTGGTCAAAATTACGAGCTGCCGAAATTGCGTTGTTTTATAAAACCCGAATTTTGAGATCGCGCCATGGACAATCAAGGCGATCGGATGTCGGTGGGGGAGATAGACGGGTTAGGGGTAACCCAGGACCTCGGGGAAATGTATGTGGAGGAAAGGGAGGAGGAGAGCAATGGCAATGTGGTTGAGGGAGTATCAGGCGCACAAAATGGCGGCCTCGCGCACGAGGTTACGGGCGCGCAAAATGGCGCCTCGCACATGGCCACGTCGCCCGCAACCGTAGCAGCGCCGCTGGTGGATTTGAACCTTTTTTTTTTATACAAATGAAGGCCCTTATGGCCCAGAATAGCGAACAATTGGAACAAAGAATGGGCAAGCAATTAAGGGAGGACATGGGGGCCAATAGCCAACGGTTAGAACAAAGGATGGGGTCCAATAGCGAGAAATTGAGGGAGGACATGGGGGCCAATAGCCAACGGTTAGAACAAAGGATGGGGTCCAATAGCGAGAAATTGAGGGAGGACATGGGGTCCAATAGCGAGAAATTGAGGGAGGACATGGGGTCCAATAGCGAGAAATTGAGGGAGGACATGGGGGCCCAGATCGGAGGGTTAGGGAGTAGAATAGAGGGATTAGAAAAAAAAATTGAGGGGTTAGACAATGGGATAAAAGAGGTGAAAAATGGGTTAATGGGGTTAGAAAATAGGATGGAAGACAAATTGCGGGAAGTAGGGGAACAATCTGCCCGGGAAATCAAACGAATGGGGAACCAGATAGAGGAGGTGCAAATCGGGTTAGAAAGTAAACTGGATGCTCAGAGGGATGAATTGGGACAGATGAGGGTGGCATCTACCAAAGAGATGGAGGAGATGAAAGAGGGGATACGATGAGGCGTAAGTGAGAAGGTCTCGGGGGTACGCGAGGAGGTAAAGCGAGGCGAAAAGCGTATGGAGAAAGAGGTGAGAAATAATACGGCGAGGTTACAAGGGGGCATAGAGGACCTGACGGAGGAGGTGGAACAGCTGACGGAGGGACAGACGGAGTTAGTGGAGCAGGTTCAAAGGAACACTGCAGTACTCGGAGGGTTAAAGGCGACAAAAAATTTTTTTTAAATGACTTGATAGCGACACAGAGGTAATGTCAGATGGTACGTGAGGGACTGACAATGAGGTTGGACGAGGTGACAGAGGTAATGGAGACAAAGGACCGGCAGGTGAGGATGCACATAGAGACGGTCACGGTAGCCTTAGAGGACGAACTTGAGGAGACGCACCGGGAAATAAAAGAGGTGAAGCAAAAATTAGAGGAAGTGGAAGAAGAGGTGAGTGAAATTAAGAAGGGACGGACAGAAACTAAGAGGGAGATAAAGGAGGAAGTAATGGAATATGTACAAGGTCGGTGCTCAACTCATGATGTGCTGCTCACTAACCAAATAAAGAGTTTGCAGGTGGCAAAAGAGGTGCGGAGACGAGGTGCCAAGGTGAGTGGCGAAATATTCGGCAATGTATATGATGTGAGGAAAGCTTCAGTCGGCTTGGGGATTGGTTTGGATCCGGGTGTTCGTGAAAGGCCGTTGGTGAAGTGTGCGACAGGTCTGGTGTGCGAAAAAAGAGGTGTGCGAGAATGTCCGACCATGGGGTGTGTGAGGAAAAAGTGCGCGCCGACCAGTGAGTGTGCTGTCGAGAGTGAGTCGGTCGTAGCGCGTGTGCGAGGGAGCACATGGAAGCGCGGTGTGGCGAGTGTTACGGAGGAAGTAACGAAAGAGTGTGCGCAAGAGGATGCGCGAGAAAGGTGTGTAACGGACAGGTGCATCGGGAAAGAGTGCGCTGTCAGGAGTGAAGGAGAATGCACGCCTGTGGTGAGAGTTACAGAGGATGTAACGAAAGAGTGTGCGCAAGAGGATGTGCGAGAAAGGTGTGTAACGGACAGGGGCATGAGAAAAGAGTGCGCTGTCAAGAGTAAGGGTGAGTGCGCGACCGAGAGTGGAGGTGAAAGTAGGGAGAGTAACACGGAGCGTGAGTTGGTTGTGACAGGTGAGCGAGGATGTACACCTGGAATGGAAGGATGCACACCTGGAATGGTAGCGCGTGTGTGGGAATGCACACTTGAGTTGGTCATGAGGCACGTGGTTGGGTGTGCGAGTGAGAGCACACCTGTGATTGTCACAGAGGAGGTGACCGAGGAAGGGGCGCGAACAGGTGTGTTGGTGAGGTGTGCGAACAACGAATGTGTGCCAAAGTGTTCGGTGGTCAGGTGTGTGACCAAGTCTGTGAGCGGAATGAGTGTACCGAGGTGTGTAAGAGAAGGTGCAATGACGAGGAGCATGGGAATAGCTGGATGTATGAGCAAGAAAGGGGTAGCATATGCGTGTAAGCATGCAGGTGAGGCATCGACGGTAACTGGGTTAGCGGTTAGAGCGACTTATAGCCGAGTCGGGCCCTCGGTGCGTGCCGGGCTTCACGTGCCGCGAGAACCAGCGGGGATCCGAGCTACGGCGGGTTCGAAAGGACCGCCGTACGCGATCCACGCTGGGCCTCGCTTGGAACGGCTGCATCCGTGCTCAACTAGGCGCAGCGGGCAGCTCGATAGGAAGGGTCGTCATGGCGACCACTTTTTGTTGAGACGTGCCGGCAGGTCGAGATCGGAACATTGGATGGCTCCACGCCGAGGTGGTGCGTGGGATCTCGGCCTGGGTAAGCCCCCGCCCCTGCCCCGAATGCGGGACGTATCCAGCCGCTGGCACAAAACAACCCGCATTCATTGCTCGGCTGTACGAAGCCGAGCTTTCAAAGTGAATTGGCGCACCGAGAGGATCTAATAAGGAGACGAGTGATGAGGTTAGTGTTTTGGACCCAAAATTAGAAAAAGGCAAAATTTGATGATTGGTACGGTGATTGGCAGATGATTGGCAAAATTTTTGATTTGTTGGATTTGGTGTGCAAAATTGATAGTGGGAACATCCCCCATGTGGAGGGATGGCAACTCTGTCATCCCTCACAAAGGGGGGCAAAGGAGCACTAGATTATGGGGTTGATGGCAGTGAAAACTAGCCCGGGTGGGTTAGGATATTGTGTGTAGGGATCTAGCGAAGATGACATTAGGTAACGTTAAGATTAGTTAGTGACTGATACCTGTAGTGGGGACGCAGGTAGATTAGAGTGGATGATAATGACATGGGAGCGCGATAGTTTAAAGGGACGACTGGGAAGCGCAAGTTTCAGAGGGGAGTAGTTAGCTGAGATGATGCCGTGTGTTTGAGGATTGAATAGGTGTGATTGTACAGGTGTGCAACTGGACAGGTGTGTGGAGCAGTGTTTGAGTGATGGTGATGGTGATGTGTATTGTGATGACCAAATGGTCCAGGAAGAAAGGAGGGTGCAGGTGGCACCAGGTATGATTGCACAGGTGTGCAACGACAGGTGAATGGAGAACAGGTGTATGGAATAAATGGTATGGAGTATTGGAATGGATGGTCGTGGAGTGAGTAGGATGGAAACTATGGAGTGGAGTGGATGGTGCGAAGGTGTGAATGGGGGAAGAGTGGACCCCCATCACGGATACCCGGGGCGGGTAGTGTAAGTGTTAGGTAGAGGGTATAGGTAAATTGTGGTTGGATATTGGCATCTGTGGTGCGAGTGGAAGAATGATGTTTGGATGGGTGCATTAGTGTTGTGGAAATGGCTGGGCGTGTAGCCTGTTAGTGTGTGTAGTTGGTTTGGGCACTCCACCACTGTGAGGATGTCGGCCAAGTGAGGCCGCAGGTGGGCTGTGGGAGCCGGTAGAGTTGTTGTGGATGGGGCCCGAGGATCCGGAGGACGGACCCGGGTAGCCCAGTGCCAGAGGGCACCGAGTGGGGTGACAGAGCCAGGAGGGGCCTTCCCCAGCTAGATAGGTTAGGGTGAGGAGCAGGTAAGCTCGGGTGGCAACTACAGTGGTGGAGGTGTGCAGGTGGGTAGACCTGCTGGGAGAGCTACACGTCACAGCCCAGAAATTGTGCAAGGGCACCGGGAGATGAATCGGGGGAGTGAGACCCCAAATTGAGAAGCACCACAGTTTGGTCAATGGGAATTGGTTTTTAGAACCCATAGTGTAAATTGGC
>NC_136264.1:43144920-43282420 GCF_964187855.1 Myxine glutinosa | reverse complement strand
TCACAGCCATAAAACACGTAATAAAAATACCTCACCACCACGAAATTAAAAACACCTCACAGCCATAAAACACGTAATAAAAACACCTCACCACCACAAAATTAAAAACACCTCACAGCCATAAAACACGTGATAAAAACACCTCACATCCATAAAACATGTAATAAAAACACCTCACAGCCATAAAACACGTAATAAAAACACCTCACCACCACAAAATTAAAAACACCTCACGGCCACAAAACACGTAATAAAACACCTCACCACCACGAAATTAAAAACACCTCACAGCCATAAAACACGTAATAAAAACATCTCACCACCACGAAATTAAAAACACCTCACAGCCATAAAACATGTAATAAAAACACCTCACAGCCATAAAACGCATAATAAAAACACCTCACCACCACAAAATTAAAAACACCTCACAGCCATAAAACACGTAATAAAAACACCTCACAGCCATAAAACGTAATAAAAACACCTCACCACCACGAAATTAAAAACACCTCACAGCCATAAAACACCTAATAAAAACACCTCAACCCCACAAAATTAAAAACACCTCACAGCCATAAAACACGTAATAAAAACACCTCACCACCACGAAATTAAAAACACCTCACAGCCATAAAACACGTAATAAAAACACCTCACCACCACAAAATTAAAAACACCTCACAGCCATAAAACACGTAATAAAAACACCTCACCACCACAAAATTAAAAACACCTCACAGCCATAAAACACGTAATAAAAACACCTCACAGCCATAAAACGTAATAAAAACACCTCACCACCACGAAATTAAAAACACCTCACAGCCATAAAACACGTAATAAAAACACCTCACCACCACAAAATTAAAAACACTTAAAAAACACAATTAAAAACACCACTCCTTCATTCCTCTTTATTCCCGCCTCTGGAACAAACTCCCTCACGCTCCTCAATCGCACTCCTCCCTCCAGGTCTTTAAAACATCTGTTCACCACCATCTCTTATCTTCCCCCATCCAAAACCTTGATCTTTTCTACCCCCGCTAATTCACCCCAGATACACTTTTTTGAAATACCAACTTCTTTCCTGGAAGTCCTTGGTGTTCTTGCGTTTTATACCTATCCGGCCTCCCCCCAAGCCCTCTCCCTCCCACACATCTCCCGATGTCCCTGCTCCCAAATGTTGTGTTTGTGTGCTTCCCATTCCCTCCCCATCTTGTCTACCGCTCCCCTTTTATATACTTTGTTTGCTTCTTTGTTTGATTTGTTTGTTTGATAAATGTTAGCTCTTTCACTAGCCTCAATTCTGTATACAAAAAAGAAAGAAAAAAAAAAGACCTCACAGCCATAAAACATGTAATAAAAATACCTCACCACCACAAAATTAAAAACACCTCACAGCCATAAAACACGTAATAAAAATACCTCACCACCACAAAATTAAAAACACCTCACAGCCATAAAACACGTAATAAAAACACCTCACCACCACGAAATTAAAAACACCTCACAGCCATAAAACACGTAATAAAAATACCTCACCACCACAAAATTAAAAACACCTCACAGCCATAAAACACGTAATAAAAACACCTCACCACCACGAAATTAAAAACACCTCACAGCCATAAAACACGTAATAAAAATACCTCACCACCACAAAATTAAAAACACCTCAGCCATAAAACACGTAATAAAAACACCTCACCACCACGAAATTAAAAACACCTCACAGCCATAAAACACGTAATAAAAACACCTCACAACCACGAAATTAAAAACACCTCACAGCCATAAAACACGTAATAAAAACACCTCACAGCCTTAAAACACGTAATAAAAACACCTAACCACCACGAAATTAAAAACACCACCACCACGAAATTAAAAACACCTCACAGCCATAAAACACGTAATAAAAACACCTCACAGCCATAAAACACGTAATAAAAACACCTCACAGCCATAAAACACGTAATAAAAACACCTCACAGCCATAAAACACGTAATAAAAACACCTCACCACCACGAAATTAAAAACACCTCACAGCCATAAAACACGTAATAAAAACACCTCACAGCCATAAAACACGTAATAAAAACACCTCACCACCACGAAATTAAAAACACCACCACCACGAAATTAAAAACACCTCACAGCCATAAAACACGTAATAAAAACACCTCACAGCCATAAAACACGTAATAAAAACACCTCACAGCCATAAAACACGTAATAAAAATACCTCACCACCACGAAATTAAAAACACCTCACAGCCATAAAACACGTAATAAAAACACCTCACAGCCATAAAACGTAATAAAAACACCTCACAGCCACGAAATTAAAAACACCTCACAGCCATAAAACACGTAATAAAAACACCTCACATCCATAAAACATGTAATAAAAACACCTCACAGCCATAAAACACGTAATAAAAACACCTCACCACCACAAAATTAAAAACACCTCACGGCCACAAAACACGAAATAAAAACACCTCACCACCACGAAATTAAAAACACCTCACAGCCATAAAACACGTAATAAAAACACCTCACCACCACGAAATTAAAAACACCTCACAGCCATAAAACACGTAATAAAAACACCTCACCACCACAAAATTAAAAACACCTCACAGCCATAAAACACGTAATAAAAACACCTCACCACCACAAAATTAAAAACACCTCACAGCCATAAAACACGTAATAAAAACACCTCACAGCCATAAAACGTAATAAAAACACCTCACCACCACGAAATTAAAAACACCTCACAGCCATAAAACACGTAATAAAAACACCTCAACCCCACGAAATTAAAAACACCTCACAGCCATAAAACACGTAATAAAAACACCTCACCACCACGAAATTAAAAACACCTCACAGCCATTAAACACGCAATAAAAACACCTCACATCCATAAAACATGTAATAAAAACACCTCACAGCCATAAAACACGTAATAAAAACACCTCACCACCACAAAATTGAAAACACCTCACAGCCATAAAACACGTAAAAAAAAAACACCTCTCAGCCACGAAATTAAAAACACCTCACGGCCATAAAACACGAAATAAAACACCTCACCACCACGAAATTAAAACACCTCACAGCCATAAAACACGTGATAAAAACACCTCACCACCACAAAATTAAAAACACCACAGCCATAAAACGCGTAATAAAAACACCTCACCACCACGAAATTAAAAACACCTCACAGCCATAAAACACGTGATAAAAACACCTCACCACCACAAAATTAAAAACACCACAGCCATAAAACGCGTAATAAAAACACCTCACCACCACAAAATTAAAAACACCTCACAGCCATAAAACATGTAATAAAAACACCTCACAGCCATAAAACACATAATAAAAACACCTCACCACCACAAAATTAAAAACACCTCACAGCCATAAACCACGTAATAAAAACACCTCACAGCCATAAAACGTAATAAAAACACCTCACGGCCATAAAACGTAATAAAAACACCTCACCACCACGAAATTAAAAACACCTCACAGCCATAAAACACGTAATAAAAACACCTCACCACCACGAAATTAAAAACACGTCACAGCCATAAAACACGTAATAAAAACACCTCACCACCACGAAATTAAAAACACCTCACAGCCATAAAACACGTAATAAAAACACCTCACAGCCATAAAACGTAATAAAAACACCTCACCACCACGAAATTAAAAACACCTCACAGCCATAAAACACGTAATAAAAACACCTCACAGCCATAAAACGTAATAAAAACACCTCACCACCACGAAATTAAAAACACCTCACAGCCATAAAACACGTAATAAAAACACCTCACAGCCATAAAACGTAATAAAAACACCTCACCACCACGAAATTAAAAACACCTCACAGCCATAAAACACGTAATAAAAACACCTCACCACCACGAAATTAAAAACACGTCACAGCCATAAAACACGTAATAAAAACACCTCACCACCACGAAATTAAAAACACCTCACAGCCATAAAACACGTAATAAAAACACCTCACCACCACGAAATTAAAAACACCTCACATCCATAAAACATGTAATAAAAACACCTCACAGCCATAAAACACGTAATAAAAACACCTCACCACCACAAAATTAAAAACACCTCACAGCCATAAAACACGTAAAAAAACAACAACTCACAGCCACGAAATTAAAAACACCTCACGGCCATAAAACACGTAATAAAACACCTCACCACCACGAAATTAAAAACACCTCACATCCATAAAACATGTAATAAAAACACCTCACAGCCATAAAACACGTAATAAAAACACCTCACCACCACAAAATTTAAAACACATCACCGCCATAAAACACGTAAAAAAAAAAACACCTCACAGCCATAAAATTAAAAACACCTCACGGCCATAAAACAGGTAATAAAACACCTCACCACCACGAAATTAAAAACACGTCACAGCCATAAAACACGTAATAAAAACACCTCACAGCCATAAAACGTAATAAAAACACCTCACCACCACGAAATTAAAAACACCTCACAGCCATAAAACACGTAATAAAAACACCTCACCACCACGAAATTAAAAACACGTCACAGCCATAAAACACGTAATAAAAACACCTCACCACCACGAAATTAAAAACACCTCACAGCCATAAAACACGTAATAAAAACACCTCACCACCACGAAATTAAAAACACCTCACATCCATAAAACATGTAATAAAAACACCTCACAGCCATAAAACACGTAATAAAAACACCTCACCACCACAAAATTAAAAACACCTCACAGCCATAAAACACGTAAAAAAACACCTCACAGATATGAAATTAAAAACACCTCACGGCCATAAAACACGTAATAAAACACCTCACCACCACAAAATTAAAAACACCTCACATCCATAAAACATGTAATAAAAACACCTCACAGCCATAAAACACGTAATAAAAACACCTCACCACCACAAAATTTAAAACACATCACCGCCATAAAACACGTAAAAAAAAAAACACCTCACAGCCACGAAATTAAAAACACACCTCCACGTCTTTTAAACACACCTCACCACCAAGTAATTCAAAATACCTCACCACCAAGTAATTCAAAACACCTCACCACTACATAATGAAAAACACCTCACCACCACGTCATTTAAAAACACCTCACCACCACGTAATTATAAATACCTCGCCACCACGTGATTCAAAACCACCACAACGTTATTAAAAACACTTCACAACCACGGAAACAAAGGTTTGACGGAGTCGCTAAGTGACAACACAGACACTGCCCAGATGTGTAGATATATAGATAAATGACTGCAACCGAGTTGCCGTTTTGTCATGGTTTAAACCAATCATAATTCAAACAATTATTTTGCACAAATGTATTTGTAATATACGTGATATCACATTTTATAAACAATTGGAGTTGAAAAAAAAAATTCCCCAAAAAATTCCCCAAAAAAAAAAAAATTGGAAAATTTTTCAAAACAAATATCCTTAGGACATACCGACGGGAGAGATATGTGCATATCAGAAGTTTGGTACGATTTCACAAAAGTTTGAGAAAGTAGTTCAGTGAACACAACACAAGACAACACAACACAGGACAACACAGGACAGACGCTGCACAGATATATATAAATAGACACTTGGCATTTAAAATGGAATATATTTTTTTTCTTGACTTGGGTTTACTTTCTGAACTCAGTATATCAATCTGGTGAGTTTCTTTTACCCTTCGGTGATGTCTTTGTTGAAAGAACCATGTCACTGATTGTCTTTCGCAGCAAGAAGTCAATAACAGAATTATATCACAGGTGGCGTGACAAAATGTAAGGACAGGTACATTTGACGATTGGCTTCACAATCGGGTATATAAGGGTTGTTGCGTTCTGTATTAGTGGAAAACAACTGCTGCACGTCTACAAAAGTTATTGCCGCTTCCTCTGGAGATGGTCCGTCAACTTGACAATGCTGTTTGTCATGGAGTGGTGGCTTTACGAAATTCTGGCATGAAACAGCGTGCTATTGCTCGGCAGTATAGCATCACTTAAGGTCAGGTGTCAAAAATCCTGAAACGAAATGCTCAGATGGGTGTCCCTACTCCAATACCGAGGCCAGGTCGTCCACGCAGAACCACATGGAGAGATGATCGCCAGCTGCACCGGTTAGTCTGCAATGGCCGTACCAAGTCAGCTAATCGGCTTCGGGCTGAGTTGCAGCAACTGACAAATGTGCCTGTATCCAGAAGGCTAGTCAACCAACGACTGGTTCAAGCAGGCTATCGTGCCAGGCATCCCCTGAGAAAGCCACGCCTGACCAGACAACAGCCAGCGCCGATTGCATTGGGCCAGAGAGCACCGTCAATGGCAGCCAGGACACTGGAATCACGTGACCGTCAGTGACGAGTCTAGATTTCTGGTCTATCGTCAAGATGGCCACATCCGAGTTCGCAGACAAGTGCATGAAGTCCACAACGAAGATTGTATAGTGCCAAGAGTCCAAGCTGGGGGTGGTGGGGTAACTGTTTGGGCTTCTTTTCATGCAGGGGGCAAAACTGACCTGGTTGTTCTGAATGGAAACCTGAACCAGTTCAAGTACAGGGTCATTCTGGAAGAAACATTGCTTCCATTTGCTCGTGCAGCCTTTCGAGGAAACTTTGTCTTCCAAGATGACAATGCACGGCCTCATCGTGCTCACATGATCCAACACTTTCTTGCTGACCGTGGTGTAGAGCATATGGAGTGGCCTGCCATGTCCCCGGATATAAATCCGATAGAGAACTTGTGGGCAGAATTAACGCGTCAAATCGACAACTTGGACCAGCAGCCGACCTCTGTGCGTGAATTGCAGCAGACTATTGTCACTGCATGGCAAGCGATTCCTGTCCAAACCTTGGCAAATCTCGTGAACAGCATGCCTCGACGTGTACGTGCTCTCCTGATTGATCGTGGGGGTTACACGAAGTACTGAACTGTCATTTTACTGTCCGTAATCCCAGTCATAATTTGGCTTTTGTTTTTGTTGAAATTTTTTTTGGCTAATGTGCAAAATAAAGATACTTCTGGAAAACGTACAGAAGTTTAACACAGTACTGTCCATGAATTGAGTTCGATATCAGTTTACATCACTTTCAAGGATCAATGTATTTGCTTCGAAATGTCAAATGTGGTTTTTGTTTCTTTTCAAGGTCACATTCACAAAATCTAGAATAATTTCAACATAATTCCAATGAACTTCTGGTTCTAAGTCATCTTGAAAAGTAAGTTCACCCCCACAAAAAATCTATGCCATATTAAATGCCAAGTCTGTATATATATATATGCAGTATTTTCTTCACGTTGCAATATTTGCAAGGTGCTGTGTTAGCACAGGTGGTACAACATCAGACTTGTAATTCAATAGCTGACGATGTGAAACATCCTCAATTATGCCATGCAGATGTTCCCCCACTGCAGTGTAAAAACCCTGGAAAATCTCAGCAACTTGCCCATTCGTTTCCAGCGGATTTCCTTCCATAACAGCTTGGGCAGAAGATGTCGAGCACTGTTGTGAATTCCAAGTATCCTTTTGTACTCATTCAGGGTCAAACCCCAGCTCAAAGGTGTCTGTTGGAAACACAACACAAGAAGCATTAATGGGGGTACTTGTGAGCAAGAATAATTAGCATATAAAAAGAACCTCAATCCATTCGTTTCCTGGAAAACAGTCTGTGCTTGCGCCACCACCCACTGTTCAATGAATTTGCCAGACTCTAATTTATATATATATATAATCTGTGTCACCTGCAGCTTTTATTTATCTCTTCAAGTTGTGTTATAATTCCTTGGTGAGGCAACCATTATTTATTCCGTCTCATTTAAACCTCCTGGGGGTTACATTTAGGCCACAGTTAGTTGTGATTTCTATAAAGATGCTGCAAAATACTTGAACTATGCCCTTATAGTTCCAAGTTAAGACAAAATTAAAACATGGCTCAGGTTGTACGCTTACCAAGTACTTGATCAATGGTGTCATTTCAGTGACTTAACCATTCCCCAGTAATGATATAACCACAAAACCAGATTCATAATCATATCCCAGCCAAATATGGACTCACACATAGCTCATCCCTCAATTGTTTTTTTCTTCTTCTTCTTCCAAAGTGTACCTGCTTTGGAATACATTATGAATTCGCACCATCAGTTGCATCATGACAGAAGATCGTCTGTGCTGATGATGCAATTCCCGTGCTCTTCAGGGCAGGAATTTCCAACTTGTCCAGGATACCGTTCAAAATTCGCCGACTCTGTCAAAAAGACGACATGGGTCTTTAACGTCCACTGCAAATGCTGAAAAACGGATTTTTGGTTTCACGCCCATTCCGATCGTAGTATGCACTGATGCCCTTCCTGCGAAGCTCTAATCCGACAGTTTATAGTCTGGTCTGGAATCAAACCCAGACTCGACAACTTGAGGCTGCGTGCGCTACCTCTGTGCCATCCTGGCAGATATAGATGATATACGATACGCAGATATACGATGTCTCTCCGAAAAGACCGACTGGACAACCCTCCCATCCACTTTCTGAATAATCCTCTCCAAGAATTTCTGTCACTCAAGCTTTTGGGTCTCACTATCTGCCATGATCTTTCCTGGGAAAACCACATTTCCAAGCTGGCCTCCAAAGCCAGTCGCCGACTGGGCATCCTCCGTCGTACGAAGTCCTTCCTTGGCACACCTGAGCTCCTCACCACATACAAGGCTTTCATCCGCAGCTCAATGGAGCACTGCTCTCCCCTTTGGGCTGGTGCTCCTGCGTCACATCTTGCTCGTCTTCACGCTGTTGAAACCAAAGCGTTCAGAATCATTGGAATCTCCCGCGATGACGCTATCTCCGAGGGCCTTTCACTTACTCACCGCAGGCAGGTTGGTGGTCTTTCCGTCTTCTACCGACTCCTCTCCGGCCTTGCTCCCCCAGCTCTCTCTGGGCTCTGTCCCACAAATATTCCTACAGGTCGCACAAGATCTGCCTGCAACCCTCTTATGGTTAAACTGCCAAAATCAAGACTCTCTGCTCACCTTCACTCCTTCATTCCTCTTTTCTCCCGCCTCTGGAACAAACTCCCTCACTCTCTTCAATCCCACTCCACCCTCCAGGTCTTTAAAACAGCTGTTCACCACCATCTCTTATCTTCCCCCATCCAAAACCTTGATCTTTTCTACCCCCGCTAATTTCACCCCAAATCCACTTTTTTGAAATACCAACTTCTTTCCTGGAAGTCCTTGGTGTCCTTGTGTTTTATACTTCTCCCACCCCCTCCCCCTTCCCACGCCTCCTCCCCCCAAGCCCTCTCCCTCCCACACATCTCCCGATGTCCCTGCTCTCAAATGTTGTGTTTGTGTGCTTCCCCTTCTCTCCCCATCTTGTCTACTGCTCCATCTTTTTATATATTTTGTTTGTCTGTTTTTGTCTGTTTGTTTGTCTGTTTTGTTTGTCTGTTTTTGTTTGTCTGTCTGTTTGATATTTTTTTTGTGATAAATGTTAGCTCTTTCACGAGCCTCGAGTCTGTATACAAAATAAATAAATAATAATAATAGAAGTAAGCATCTGGCCTTGTTTATAACTTCAGATCACAGTCTATCACAGCAGCACAAAAGTGAAGTTTGTCTCCGACATTTGTCTGACAGTGGTTTTCGGACAGACCGTGCAGAATTTCATAATGAAGTCTTTTTAAGGGCCCCAAGGAAACTCTGAATATATATAGACGCATCGTTTCTGCTCAGCTTATGATAAGACAATGCTCATCCAAGGCAAGACGTTAAACAAAGATATGTATTCAGAGAATATCAAACAGAACCACATTCTCCTTGAACTGGAAGCATGCAAAGAGTTATTTGCAAAGAGAAGTTTGCCTTTTTAATGGCATTTCAATAACTTTCAAAAACAATTAATGATTCTGTTTGATTTAACAAAAAGAAAACGTTTTCATGGTTTCATCGCTTATCTCTCCATGTGCTGTGAATACAGACGCACTGCCGGCCTCTCTCATTCTGCAGCAACAATCAAGGTGCATGCTCACCTGCAGAGGGCAGCCATGTCTGGAAGTGGTGCTTCTATCATGGTTCTTATCTTATCCTCCCCCATAGTGCTCAATAATGCTTGTTCAACACATGCATCCTAAAACGTACTCCAGATCTCAATATCCAGTTGCATAAGGAACCCTGCATTTTCTAGTGTTAAGGAGTTTGCAAATGATGTAAACCACAAATTTACTAAGATTAACTCTAAAATTGTAAACAAGCACAATTTAGTGTATTTTATACTTCGGTGACGTCCTGGAACGTCACAGGAAATGTATACATGACAAGCCGCTTGGGCTGTTTGCACATCATGTTGAAAGTCCCCTATTTCCCATGTTGTCAAAATAAGAATTAATTGAGTTTCACACTCAAAAACATTGTGTCTACAAGAGGACAATTCACGCCCACTACCCTGCTTGACTGCAGCAGCCTCAGAATCTCTGGATGGTCATGAGAAGACACAGAAATCACAAGTCAAAGGCAGTGAAGAGGTCTGGCCTAGGGCCAGGATAGGCACAGATGGCTTATGGAGAGGGAGAATGAGGAAGGGATAGAGAGTGAGAGAGAAAGAGAAAGCAAGGCCCTATTATTGGGGTAAGAAAAGGCAGTCAACGTTCCTTTAAACTCTACCTTCCTCCTGCCAGATGGAACATCAGTGGCTTTCTGTGGTCGGACAGATTTACAGTTCTGAGGCCACGAGTTGAAGCAGAAGGCCGAGGGAGCTGCGCGGCGGAATACCGTTGAAGAATATTGTTATCTCGCGATCCAACGCTCTGAATTTAACTCAATCCTCCAGCCATCTCCCTTTCTGTTGTTCCCACATTGATATTTCATTGTACTCCAGTGAAAGAATCTCCTGGGGGGATAGAAACAGATTGAATTTGAAACAAAATAGGTGGTCCAACTAGGGGCATACGCTTTTTAACTGACTGTTCAGGCAACTGCTAAACTAGCAGAGTGAAACAGGCTAATTTGCTAACTGGTTAAAAAAAGAGTTCCTGGAAAGTTAGTATTGAAGAACAATGTAATATCTGATGAGTATTCCACCAGTAACCAACTCGGTTCCTGCTGTTTTTGATAGGGACTGTGATACCTGTTGGGGTTCATTGTACGTGCTTCTCTTTTTGAGGTCAGGTCGGTCTCTTGACTGCCACTGGTAACATGTGATGATGTCGAGTCTCCTCGGGCGATGACGCCATTGCCTTTCTATAGCTGGTACACACGGGTGAGTGTGTGGTATAGACAGGGGGTCGCCACTCCTCTCCGTCTCTCTGCTGGCCGTTGGGGAATTCACCCTCTTCCGCCCTTGCTGTTGGAGTCGACTGGACTCTCATCCACCAGATGTGCAGAGCCATCTGCCATTTAAACCGCATGGCTGCGGACCGTTACCCTGGTAAGGGGGGCTGACAGGTACTATACCTTGGCCACAGGTGACCTGGGGTTATGCAAGGCAGGGGCATCCATCTCCCTAAGGTATCAGAAGACACCCGCATACCCAAACATGTAACCCAGTACTACCTGCCATATGGTTGGGTAATCGGCGACTAAACTGACTACCCTGACTGGCTTGCCAGTGGGGAGGGTGACTGTGACACCCTGCAGGACTAAATACAATACCTGTTTAAGGGCGGATGAGCTCCCTTCGGAAGCCAATGGCGATCGAGTACGGAGATGGTGTCTCCTAAAAACCACCCATCCCGTTGGACCGATTCTTTAGGTAGTAGGTTGTCCCTGGTGTTGGCTTAGCGGTTAAGGTGCCGGCTTGGAATCTTAGGATCCTGAGTTCGAATCCCAGTCGATTGCTGAATTAACGCCAGGGGGGTTGACTCAGCCTGTCATCCTTCCGAGGTCGGCAAATTGAGTACCAGCTTGCTGGGATGAATGATGAGCTCGTTTGGCAGATGTCTCGTCTTGCTGGAACAACGGCAGCAAGTTACTGCATTAACCAGCAGCACCTGTGGTATGCTGTAAAATAAGGGCGGTGCACTATGGGTATTCCCTGTGCATCCGGCCAGCCGCTGCACCACACTTCCCTTCTGGTTGTTGGGCCTCGGCCTGCCACTGGACTTTGGGTTGTTTGGCGAGAGGGAGCGACTGACTTCTGCGCAAGGTCTGTTGCTCCTAAAACGTCCGCGCAGTCTGTTACCTAACACCAACGCTGTAACGGCGGGGCGACGTGATGAGGTTGTAGACAGCAACCACTCAGGGTAGGACTACCGTTCTGACTTGGGAGCATTAAAGTGGTGCCTGGAACCATCATACACTCTCCATGTCAGGATTGCTGGTCTTACTTTCTGTCTCACTCAAACTATATCTACTGGCCTAGCTTCAACCTCTCTTTCTTGCAAACAAACACCATACACTTTTCTTCTCTTTCATTAAGGCCTGGCCTCGATGAGGGCTATATAGGCTATATAGGATGAGAGCTATATACTGACTGGACCTTTCAACATAAAAAGGATGGGTTTGCATTTTATTGCCACAGAGCTCGAACGCAAGAGTTTCAATCCAATGCCCTTTGTTGATTTGCTTAAAATACAAATATATATTCTTTACAACAGATTAAGCAACAACCTTTAAGCTGTGAAATAAACCGAGTTTGTTGATTTTAAACCGACCTGGAATCCACAATTCATATGTATTAGGCGTGTGCACACTACCGGTGTTTATTGAATAAATGAACCCAATCGGTAATTTGGGCATGCAACATGTAAATAAATGCTTTAATTTAAAATATTTTATGGAAATTGTGATTATGTTTAAAATGGCTCCAAAACATTTGTGTGGTAGATATTTGGATATGATCAGGTTGAGATAGCACGTATACTCCATAGCTATACTATAAGAGAGATGTTTGTCTGTCTATCTGTGTGTTGCTATTTCTCTCAGAGATTGCCAAACAGATCTTCGTCAAACTTTCAGATGTTCATCAATGAGAGGTTCATATCCCGGAAGTATTTCAGGCCAAAAAAAATTGAAATTTTTTAACAAAAAAGGATGGATTTTTTAAATCTCTCTTTTGTGCCCTTAGCCTTTGCATCTATGTGAAAGGTAATACAGTATTAAACAAGAAAGAGCAATCAGAGATTGCAGACCCTCACCAGGACGTGTTTTTAGTGGTTTTTAGTATTAAAACAATTATGGTGGCCGAACCACTTGATCGGTGACGTCCTCATTTCTTTTTTCCTCCACCAAATTATCCCTAGATGACGCTCAATAAATTTCATCTTGATCGGATGAAGTTTTGTACTTGTCGAATTATGACGTCATAATGGAGGCACCTATGGCATCATCATTAACATCTGTTATTCCTGATGGAGAGTTCTTTACAATGAGCCATGTCTCAATTTTGTCTACGCAGCGCTTTCGGAGATATAGAGGTGCAAAGTTTTTCCAAGATGATGCCCGTACCACGTGACCTATGACGTCATAATTATCCTTTTAAATTCTGCAGGTGGAGGTGCACCTGTGACGAAAAATTCCTGTTAATCGGCCAACGGTTGCAGAGAAAATCATATTTATTCTATGCGGACAAACAAACGGACTCAAATGCAATACCCTCTCCTTTGGCGAGGGTAATGATTCCTGACCCTATTCTTAAGTGGGTTTGGGGAAGTGTTTAGACCCCCACAAAAAAACTAGAAAACAAAAATTCAATTTCTTCAAAATGCCAACGGGATGATTAGAACAGCACCGGGCAATGCGGGTGTTTTATTTAGTACAACACAAATCCTCAAAAAATTCAAACAAGATACAAACGTATTGTTATGTCTGGGGGGTAGAGCGAATTCTAGAGCTAGGTAGATTTGTATAGGTAGGTATTCGACTGTCGCGGTAGGGAATCTACCTGTAATAAGTTCTTCATGTTTAGGCGTTTGTCGGGATAAGGTGTATAATTGTGGGTCTACCTGGAGATTTGAGTGTTAAGTAGTAAGGGATTAAAGATAACGCCCCTGTGAGTCTCACCTAGTGGTCAAACCTTTGTCCATTATGGCAATGCAAACCACCTAAACACATAGTTAGGTCCCTAGCGCAACATTAAATAATTCCTCCCCTTCGACATGACTTTGGGTGAAAACGGACAGGAAAACAGGCCAAAAACACCGCCACAATCGGCGACCACCGTTTACACCTCCGCAAGGCCTACGAACTTGGCATAGCACATGCTATGACCGGTGACCACGAATGGGGGGGGGGGGGTTGGAGCACTGCTGTGGGCGTGCTCCTGGACGAGTCGGCGAATTGTGGGAGTCTCTGATTGGCTAAGGAGTGCGCCAATGTGACGTGATCGGCCAGGGATATTATTGAGGGCAGGACGTCATTCTCAGAGTTGGCTGCCAGCCGTCCCAGTGTGAGTTGAGAGCAGAGCAGTTCGGAGGCGTGCTGAACCGAGTGCAGGCAAGACCAGTCCCGGAGCAAGTTGGAAGGACAAGGCGTGCAGTCGCACTTGCGCTCTCTCTCCCCTTTTCGCAATTCCTCTTGGTTTTGGAGTTTGTGCTCACGTTGGAGGTCGTCGACGCGTGGTGCTTTTGGTGCGTGGTGCTCGGCCTTGTAGGACTTGGAGTGAGGGACCTCGTGGTGTGCGATCGGGCCGAAAGGAGCGGTGTTGAACGGCGGCCACAAAGATGATGAAAGACCAGATAAGGCCGCATCCGCGTACATTTTGAACGACGTGACGTGTTCTTTTCGTAATTCATACCCCTCGTTTTGTGTTTGCTATCAGTCATGTGGGGACGTCCCGATCTAGGATATTATATTTACCGGCGCGTGCTTTTTCACTGCCTTTGCTTTTATTTAATAAATCCTTATATTATTTTCTGTATATATCTGAACGCAGTTTCCTGGGTGTTTGATTTTAATAGGTAAGGCTGCTGAGCTTTCGCTGTCCCGCCATTCCGCGCGTTTGTGCTTGATTGCTGATTGGAATCCGCTATTGAGTTTTTGCCTCGGGAGTTTAAAGCCTCGTCATCGGCATCCGCAACTTTGATGTTAATCGGAGTTGCGCGACAGTATAAACCTAGAAAGTATCGAGTACTCATCTGTGGAGGATTTGCACATCCAACAAGCATTCTGAGTATTGCGCTGCAATACATGTCCCCTACGGGCAGTCTGTCGTCCGGAAAACTGTGTGAATTATATAATTACCAACTCACGGTCTGAGCTAACTCGGCTAAAAATTATCCGATTTGCACCAAATAAAGTTCATGTATGGTTGCACAGACCCCTACTTCTCACTAAAAGGGGAAAAAGAATGTAAATTGGAGTTAAAATAAGCCCGCAAGGTCGCTCCGTGGAGTAGCCTGCACGTATTACACTGTGTGAATTATATAATTACCAACCCACGGTCTGAGGTAACTCGGCTAAAAAATATCCCATTTGCACCAAATGAAGTTCATGAATGGTTGCACAGACCCCTGCTTCTCACTAAAAGTGGAAACAGAATGTAAATTGGAGTTAAAACAAGGAATATTAACAGCTTTGACTTACCGCACTCCAAATTATAGTCCGGAAAACTGTTGGGGAAATTACCAAAGTTCAAAGTGCCATAACTTTGTCAAAAATGATCGAAACGTCGTGAAGTTCGAACTTGATCTGTAACTTATCATGTGGAAACCATGTGCCAAGTTTGAAATCATTAGCATTAAGAGTTTAGAATAAAAGTCCGGAAAACTGTTCTTTGCGTGACGGACTGACAGACGGACAGACGGACAGACGGACAGACGGAGGGATGGCGTGCAAACCTATAGTTCCCTCCGGTGTACACCGGTAGGGGACTAATAACACTCATGGAGCTCTTTGACAGCATCACTGAAGTATAAAACTGACAGACCCAAAACAGCATGTTTGTAGTAATTCTTCTGCCTCTCCTCCTCTTCTTCTTCTTCTTCTTTTAAGGCAGCAGAACTCAAAATTGGTTGAAGCTCAGGGTTTGGATTAAACATGAATATACCGAATTTTACAGTTGGAAAGGAGATGACAACTCAAATTTTTCATAACTTGAAAGGATTCCACAAAGTAGGCACAGCTGCATACCTATGCGTGTATGGGGCAATGAAAGGGCCAAGAGTGGTGGGGCAGACAATGCCTGTCAATCAAGCTGGTGGGGGTGGGCCCACGGTGGCAAAATTGGCCAAGAGGCGATCACACCTCTATGGGTGTGGTTAACAATGTAACATTACCTAGAGTTCTACAACAGAAAACCATTTAGTCTGTCTACTTCAAGTTTGATTACTGTTCAGTCTTCACATCCTTTGGATTCCTCGTGTTCAACTGGCAATGTTAACGACAAGATATTTCATAGTGCAATCAAAATAACATTCTCCAGAATGTAAATACCTTACAGAATCAAGTAATAAAAACATTTTCATTAAATAAGAGTACAAAAGGATGTGACGATGGTATGCCAAAAAGTGTGTAAACAAGGTAGCAATCAATGGTCACAATATATTGTCAGGTTAAACCGTTCCTACATCGGTCTTTGAATAATGGTTTTGCCTGCAAATGACACCATCATTTGATTTAGTTAATAATCATCACAAACACCAGTTCACCATTCGATTGAATGAATTCAGTGTCTGTCATTGATTGTTGTCTCTATGTGGGTTTCAGAAGGTGAAACGGAATCCTCCCAGATCTCGAAGTATCCACCGCCGTTTCAGTAAAGGATTGCGATTCATGGACCAAGCTTGAAGTTTTCTTGGTCTCAATGTTTTGTTGTGAGAGCTCTTTTCAGTATCGTCACCGAGACACAGACAGTTTCCAACTGTACTTTGTTTGTCATGAGGTTTTTCTTCATCATTCCCATTGCTCCAACGATCACTGACACAATTCCGGCACTCTTCCGCTTCCAGGAGCTTTTCACTTCATTTTGAGGTCTTGGTGTTTGGTAATTTTCTTGATTTCTGTGTTGTTTAGGCCAAAATCGCAGGATACTGACACCTCAATTAGCAATGCCTCCTTTCATTTTTATTTATTTATTATATCTAAGTACAAAAATCTCATCCCAATGCTTTGTTTTCTATGCTCACACTCAATGGGATCATTAGGTTGTACGTGAGCATTACGTCCTTGTTTTCAGTGATTGCTTTTCGTTCAGATGTCCATGAGTTTTCTTGGACTGGAATATTGAATTTTTGTTGCAGATGTGGCAGTGGATTACTCCACAAACTCTGTTGTGCCTTTGAGTGTACAGCTGTTCTGACAGGGGTTTTATACATCCTGATAGGAGGTGACTCATGCTTTATATTTCTACCTTGAAGAACCTACACATGCCCAGTTGACTCAGTCCTCCCATTTTCTTAAAGCCATTGGTGTAGTGTCTTTGGTCTTGGGCATTTATAATAATTCCCATTCATTATATTCATTATAGTATAGTTCTCCATCCCAGATGAGCTGACTTCTTAGGCATTCCAAAGAGCCTTCTTTGTCTGTCCTTTTATAGTTTTCTCACATGTCAGTGTATATATGTTAATATTTAGTTTTATATTTTATTCTGTATTTTATTGCATTAGTTGGGGCTGTATTCGTTGCTGTTTCGGTTTCATGTGTGACATCTTCCATTCTCACCTGTCTTTGGGAATTGTTTGTTAGGAGGGTTAGGGATACCTTTTCTGGTTTGTTGTCTTAATGTTTGCATACAAATTGCATTAGATAGTCTGCTGAACTTTTCAGGTACTCAGCCAATCCTACTGTTGTCACTCTGTGCACTTGGTTGAGCTCTATCAAGCCGCTACCTCCTCGTCTCGGCAGGTACGTTCTTGTAATGCATTGATTTTTGTATAACGTACGCTTTTTTTATAGTCTATCGATGCTGTGGATAATTTGGTTCTTCTGGTTTTTCAGTTATCAAGTAGTATGGCCTTATTTAGTTCTAGGTAGTCTGTTCTTCCATAGCATCCTCTCTTGCATCCCTTCTGTTCTGTCTCTGGACCTCCTTGTTGTTTTAGGTTGTGGCACATCATTTCTGTGATAAGTTATTTGAATGCTCGAGCATAGTGTTTGTGGAGAGCATATCGTTGATTTAGCCAGAAGTTTGGAATTGTATCTGGTTCAAGACTTTTAAAGTATGGCATTTTTGCAAGTTTTTGTGTCTTCTTCATCAAATACCACTGGGAGCATTGCCTTTGGATTTTTTTTTGTTTTCCAAGTTTTAGATCCAATTCACCTCTGCAATGTTATTTTGGGTCCTTACAGACGTGGCCAAAAATATTGGCACCCTTGCACTTTTTTCCAATGACTCACAATTTTAACATTAGTTGAAATTGACCAAAGTATTTGGTCTCCACAATTCTTTATTTCACTGTTAATATTACAGAACCGTTGTTTTTGATTTAAAACTTAGTATATCCTTTTAAATCAGAAAATAAAAAAATGGGATTGACAAAATTATTGACACCCCAGACTTAATATTTGGTAGCACAGAGTTTGGACAAAATAACTGCAGTCAAGCACTTCCTATAGCCAAGAATGAGCTTCCTACACCTCTACTGGAAGTTCGGCCCACTCTTCTAGTGCAAACCGCCCAGTTCTCCCAGATTTGAAGGGTGCCTTCTCCCAACTGCTGTTTTCAGAACTCCCCACGGATGTTCAATGGGATTTAGATCTGGACTCATTGCTGGCCACTTCAGAACAGTCCAGCGTTTTGTCTTGAACCATTCCTGGGTGCTTTTTAAAGTGTGTTTGGGGTCATTGCCCTACTGCAAGACCCATGACCTTCGACGGAGACCCAGCTTTCTGACACTGGGTTGAACATTGAGCTCCAAAATGCCTTGTGAATCTCCTGATTTTATACTGCCATGCACACATTCAAGATACCCAGTGCCAGAGGCAGCACAACAACCCCAAAACATCACTGAACCTCCTCCATGTTTGATTGTAGGGAAGGTGTTCTTTTCTTTGAAGGCTTCATTTTGCTTTCTGTAAACATAGAGATTATGTGCTTTACCAAAAAGCTCTAATTTGGTCTTATCTGTCCACAGGACATTCTCCCAGAAGGATTTTGGCTTGATCAGGTGTGTTTTGGAAAACTCCAGTCGGGCTTTCTTCTGTCTCTCTCTCAGCAGTGGGGTCCTCCTGGGTCTCCAGCCATAGAACCCCCTTTCATTAAGTTGGTGATGGATGGTGCAAGTTGAAACTGTCGTACCTTGTGTCTGAAGGACAGCTTGAATCTGTTTGGTAGTCGATTGAGGTGCTTTCTCCACCATTTGAACAATCCTTCGCTGCAATCTTCGATCAAATTTTCTCTTGCGGCCACGTCCTGGGAGGTTGGCTACAGTGCCATGGGCCTTAAACTTCTTGATAGCATTGCGTACGGTGGACACAGGAACATCAAGGTTTCAGGAAATGGACTGCTCTATTTTGTTTACTCGCTTTTCTTCCAGTCTTTGCTGTTCCTCATCATCATCCTCTCCTCCACTGCACTGTACCCCTCCATTCTTCTGCCCATTTTAAAACGCCGTTCTCAATTTTAATCCCCTTCATCTGTGTAGGTGTTTTCACTCGGTCCACAACTAAGTCGGGTCTGTTCACTCGCACCATCAGAGTGTGCCCGTGTCTCCTCCCCCTCTGTCTTATCTCATATTTGCCTCTGGGTCCCTAGTGACACTCCACATTCCAAGCCCTAGCTTTGCCGCATATCTCCACCCTGTGCCATTGTGGTCACTATTCCACCATCCCTCAGTCCACCTCCTGGCAAGTCCATGGTTCCCAACCCTCCGCATATCTTTTTATGTTTGTCTTCTGGCCTTCAATCTATTTTGTTTTGTTTTTTTCTTATGAATTTATATGCGGTCGGTGCAACAGTTTGGAATTTGTGGAATGGCGCCGTCTCTGCTCTGGTGGTCAATCTGATCTTCTTCAGTTGGATCATGAATCTAAGTCCTCTACCGGCCATCCCCACTGTTTATATCTTGAATATACTTTACAGTGGAAAATTACCTACTTTTCCTCTGTGCTACAACACTTGTGTGTGTGTGTGTGTGTGTGTGTGTGTGTGTGTGTGTGTGTGTGTGTGTGTGTGTGTGTGTGTGTGTGTGTGTGTGTGTGTGTGTGTGTGTGTGTGTGTGTGTGTGTGTGTGTGACACCGTTTTAGAATAATAAAGTAAGTTTTGTTATTTTGTTGTAGAAAATGCTATTTCTTGAGAGCAACTTTCATCTGAATTGTTAAAACAAAGTTTGGATATGCTTGTTATGTTTGCACTCTGTATATTAATTAACATGTTTACTTTTCAACTTCCTACACACAAAGTGGAATTGTTGTTTTTCAGACCATAATGGACGTTTTAAAAATCACTGAATAATGTGGCTCAATAATGTGGACAACAGAGCAATAGTTACACAGCACAATACCTGGAGTAACATGGTCAAACCTACACTTCATCCACAAAGGTCATTTGGAAGTTGCCAAGGGAAACAGCACATTGGTAGACATGGTGGATAGCATGGAACAAAAAAAAAAAGTCATCTTTCTGATTTTGGCAAAGGTTGTGAAGACAAGCCATAATGCTGGACATGATAGGTAGAGGTTTGGTAAGATGGGGCAAGGGAAAGTGTTCTACCTTTCAAATAGCATAATCAGACATTGAATGGAGACCTGTGCTCTCTTCTCGTTCACTATCATACTCACCAGGCATGTTCACGGTCCACATTGTCATAGTCGTTTCTTTTTCTTTGCATCTATTCTGCTGTTTAGGTCGCGTATTTAACATACTATAAACGGATTAGGTGTGTGTGTGTGTGTGTGTGTGTGTGTGTGTGTGTGTGTGTGTGTGTGTGTGTGTGTGTGTGTGTGTCGTACTTTTTGTGTCTATTAATTACGTACGGCTATTAATTCATTACGTACTATCTAAATGTACCTTTTAACCCTTTAGACTGCTGAGACCTCTTCGACCTTTGAAGACCCTTTAAGACCCCTAAGATCCAGATGATCCAAAAATCCCAGAGGACTCAAAATATTCTGAAGACCCAAAAGTCCCCGAGGACCCAAAATACCCAAAAGTCCCCGAAGACCCAAAAGTCCATGGGGACCCAAAAGACCCAGATTCCCCAAAAGTCCCTGATTACACAGAAGACGCAGAGGACCCACATGTCTACGAAGATCCAAAGGTCAAATAGCACCAAAAGACTCCGAGGACCCAAAAGACCCCCGAGACCAGCAGGCAGGTATGCTACAAGGCGGTGATCAAAACCAATTATAATTTGGTAAAAAGGGCCAACGGCCCCACCAATGTATTTAAAAAGACTTAAGACTGCACGATGTTCAATCATCCCGAGGCAACCACAAATGAGCTATCTCAATTGTTTACAGTCAGGGTTGTTCATTCTATACTGGAAACCACGTGGGAAGCATCATCACAGCACGCCTGACTTCAGTGCGTGGAACAAGCACATTGAGCTGCTCCGAATATCAACGTGAACCAAGCTCTCCCAGCAAACCTGATAATCTCACTTAGCCTGGTTCCGCTCGGCAGATTGGAGCAATATAAACATGGCATTAACGTGGGTTTGCCCTCTTTGGCTTTCATAATAATATCATAGATTCATAGGACTGCAAGTATTCAATGAGACACAAAATCATCGTATAGGATCAGAAATTAAGCTTACTGGAACACATCTACAACATTAACTATTAGCATAAGAGTTCCAGGTCTCAAATCACAACACAATGGTGGAAAATTCACGTTTTATACATCAGCTTTAATGCAACCAATCCTGTCACATCTTCCACTATAAGTGGGTGAGGTGTGTGTGTGTGTGTGTGTGTGTGTGTGTGTGTGTGTGTGTGTGTGTGTGTGTGTGTGTGTGTGTGTGTGTGTGTGTGTGGCATACGTTTCGTGCCTATTAATTACGTACGTCTATTAATTAATTACGTGCTATTGAAATTTACCTTTTAACTATTTAGACTGCTGATACCCCTCTGACCTATGAAATATACTCTGACATGGGGAGAGGGGAAGGGGAAAGGGCGAGGGGAACAGGGAGGGAAGGAGGGTAACAGGGAGAGGAGAGTGCGGTTCTTACCCATTTTGTGAAACTCTTCGTGCAGCCTCTAACTCAAGATGTCCAACTGTCATACACGTCGATGCACGTGGGTTTCCCACGGGTGCCACATTAATCTAATCTTACTATAATTCACCAAATGTCTGTCCGTCTGTTCCCAGGTACCGCAAAAACGGCTGAACCGATCACAACGATATTTTGGGTGGGTAATCCTGGGATCCCTGGGAGTAAAATAGGCTATATTGTTTTTCCAATTTCCAATTTTTCCAATTTTCCAGTTTTTCCAAACATTATGGAATAATATTTACCGATATGAACAGTGATGTGGCTTTTATTGAAATTCTACAAATACTGTTTAGATTTTGATAATTTGCATGTGATATGATTTAACGTATGTTTATATAAATCGTTTAAAATAAAATAAAAGCCTTCGATTTCTGATATTTTGCCTTTTCATTTGGGCCTACCAATTGAAGCCCCGCCCGTAGGGCGGGTACCGTTGCTAGTATATATAATTCATCAGATGTCTGTCTGTCTGTTCAGGTTTTTTGCAAAGACCGCTGGGCCGCCAACCACCATATTTGGCACACAGACCAAGTCCGACCCGGGGATTGTCATAAGCATATGTTCATCCACCACCTCAGCCTTTAAAGACCCATACTACTCTTTTTTTACATGCTTGAGAGATTAGATTACATGCTTGAGAGAAGACTTTTTACATGCTTGAGAGATTAGGCCCCAAAGACCCATAACACCATTAATACCTTTGAAGACCCCGAACACCCCTAAGACCTTCTAAAACCCCAAAGACCCTTTGGACCCCAAAGATCCTTAACACCCCAAAGATTCCTAAGACCCTCGAAGACCCCTATGATCAGTTAAGGCATTTAAGACTGCAAATACCCTTGAGATTTTGAAGACCCATTAGACCCCAAAGATCCCTAAGACCCTTGAAGACCCCTAAGATTATTTAAGGCATTTAAGACTGCCAATACCCTTGAGATTTTGAAAACCCTTTGGATCCCAAACACCTTTTAGACCTGGAGGACCCTTAAGACATCAAAGATCCTTTAAGACCCCATTACACACCGGCATTGCCTCAACTCACCATCTTATATAAATCCAAACCAGCATCACCTAAATTCACCATTTAAAATAAACCTTTCTGCCCCACGCCTCATGGGCTCTCTTGCCACCCCCGCTGTCTGTTCCACACCCAATTCCCCCCACCCCCACCCCTCGAGCAACACCGGGTAACCCTGCTAGTTAGCAATACGATTGTAGAGCGCTTGCCAAGTAGCGTAAGCACTCAAGCAAGCACTCCAACAAAATGGTTGATGAGGAACAGCGGCTTGGTAAATGATTAGCAGTTCGTACTTGTGAAGATCAGGCATTCGATGGTGAACGCTTGGAGTTCACTCGTCCCATCGTTGTTTTAATCATTGGAATCCTCCCAATTATTTTGCCTTCATAACTCAGAGATTTCCCCGTGAAGTACCCAGGCTCAGCTGCAGAAGCCTTCACATCGATCCTGCTGGCTAATTCGTTGTGAGGGGGGTGGGAAATAAAATAGCACAGCATTTTTAGCAGACAAGGCATTACATGTTGCACCACAGGCACATGTGGAGGGAATTTGAAGAAGAAGAAGAATTATCAGAAGCAGATTGTTTCTCCATAATGTTTTTCCAAGTTTGAAAAAATTAAATAAAGGCATGAACACGTGCATTTATAAGCATTGAGATGTATACTGGAATACAGCGATTCGTAGGTATGAAGATCAGCTATATTACCATTCATAGATATGAGGCTTTTTGTACAGAAACCGATCTTTTCTGAGGCAAGGACTACTTGATTTTAACAGACAAAATGGCAGAATTAAAACCCCAAGCTGAGTGATCTGAATGCAGGATGACCAAAGGTAGGCCTGTTAGCATAAATTATCTTCAAAAACACACCCAAACACCCAGTTTTCATGCATGCAATCCATTGGATTTTTCATGGTTTTGGAGTTGTGGAGGAGACGGACACATATACACACATATATATACACACACATACACACACACACACACACACACACACACACACACACACACACACACACACACACACACACACACACACACTGCCTTTTATTATTATAGATATTTATACCTCATGACATTATTTATACCTCATGACAACCTGATTATATCACAGCTGTGATTGGCTGAATTATGTTGCCATGGCAACCATCTTAGTTACTTGGCTTGTTTACGTGATATGCCATAAAATTTTCAGTATTTAGTTTTCATATTAGACCAATCTTTTCCTCATACCACCCCAAAGACGAGGCACTGAGAGTAACAGCTCCTTGTTTAAATTATTTAGTGACAGTAAAAAATAAATAAATAAATGTTGCACATAAATTACCATGAAATCCAAAGCGAATGTGCAGTGTTGAGATCGGAACAGCCCAGACATTCACAATTGGCATTTCAAATCCATTATTTAGAATAAATCAAGTTCATATTGACCCTTGGGGAATAACTATCCCAGCACACCTGTGACCATAAAAAGAATATCTTGTGATTTTTTTCATGATACTTTCATTGTGGGCATACTGTACTTAATCATTGTTGTGATCATGGAGATCGTTAGGACATTGACAAACAGCTTCTCTAGCCTCGGGCATGTTAGAATTGGGGAAAGTTCTTAAAGATCAATTTTATGATGTTCCACCCTATATAGTCAGGTTCACTATGTTAAATAATTTCGTTCAAAATTTTGGTAGATTCGCAAAACTATACATTTTTGGAATATTCAGAGCATGAGGAATCCAAAAATTAATGTTTACATTTGCGTAGACACCTTTGCGAAAATGACACTCAGGACAGTGATGAAGATAGTCAGGTTCACTATGTTAAATAATTTCGTTCAAAATTTTGGTAGATTCGCAAAACTATACATTTTTGGAATATTCAGAGCATGAGGAATCCAAAAATTAATGTTTACATTTGCGTAGACACCTTTGCGAAAATGACACTCAGGACAGTGATGAAGATAGTCAGGTTCACTATGTTAAATAATTTCGTTCAAAATTTTGGTAGATTCGCAAAACTATACATTTTTGGAATCTTCAGAGCATGGAGAATCTGAAAATCAATGTTGGCATTTGCACAGACACCTGCATGGCCGCCATTTTGGATTTTGAAAATGGCCGCCATAAAATACATATTTTGCGCGATCTCGGCTTCTAGTCAACCTAGAGACTTAATTAAATATGCTAATCCTATGTTTTCTGGGTCAAGGAATCCAATAAAGGCCTCAAAATAGTGCTCAGGATTATAGAAAAGCAACAAACAAAGGTAATTGAAAACCATTGTCTTTATATTGGTGATATTGAAGGAGCTGCGCTCCAACGCGAGTCGAAAGAATTGACGCGACCAAAGACGGGATTCGTCCGAGTTGCTTTATTGAAACAAAACAGCTCAGGTATTCTGACAAGCCCGTTTATCGGGCAGCAATATATATACACATTTATGCCGGGGCGTTTGCCTGGGAAAACCGAGACCGGGCATGCCCGGGTGTCAAGGGCGAGTCCTGGAAAGGCGAGTCTGGACATGCCCGGGCGTCCTGGACGTGGCCTGGCAAGTCGAGGCTGGGCGTGCCCGAGCGCTCTGGGCGAGCCCTGGAAAGGCGAGAGCGGGCATGCCCGGGAAAGACGAGACCGGGCGTGCCCGGGAACAGCGAGTCCGGGCATGCCCAGGAGAGGCGCGTCTGGGCCCGTCCGGACGAGCCCGGCATGGCGATCGCGCCCTGGCCGCGTCCTGGCAGGTGCAAGGCGATTGTGTACATTCAGCGGGAACCGCTACAATATAACTGTATTACATAATACATGTTATACAATATAACTGTATTACATTACATATTACAAGTCCTTTGAAGTTATAGGTTGTTATAGGAAGTTATAGGTAGTATCAGATTGAACTATAAGTCCTATACACAGGATCTACGAGGTCTATACCGTTCAGGAATATGCTTTTACAGATCTTCATCACTGTCCTGAGTGTCATTTTCGCAAAGGTGTCAACGCAAATGTAAACATTAATTTTTGGATTCCTCATGCTCTGAATATTCCAAAAATGTATAGTTTTGCTAATCTACCAAAATTTTGAACGAAAAAACATAGTGAACCTGACTATGAGGTGCTAAAACCCCTTGGTGCTGGATTCAGGAGAGATTCAGTGTACGAGTGTGTTAAGCAGTGGTGTGTACTGTGTGGTTATCGGTGCATGAACTATGTGGTGGTTCGTGTGGTGATGTGATTGTGTGAGTTTAGAAACATTGCTGTGGTTTCATAACTGTACGAATTTGTATGCAGAACATTTAGTCAAATATTGTGCATGTGTAGTACTTCATCGTGGCTGATAAAAACCTCCTGACTGAAGCCCTGGAGTGGGATCGATTAGCCTTACTTTGGGAAGGTGATGCCCCCAAAGGGGAGAAATGAGGAACATCTATCTATAATTCCAGTAATCTCTGTGTGTATGTGTGTGTGTTTGTCTGTGACCGCTGTTTCTCGACAACCACGGGTCCGATATACTTGAAACTTGCCAGGTATATTGCTGGGGACCCGAGGATGTGCCTTTTCAAGGTTTGAAATTAATCGGACAAGTGGTTCCCAAGGTATGGTCACCGTACTCGCAAGCCGTTCGCTTTGGCTTTGCGAATGGACCAAACCATTTCATGTAAATAGAGGGGGGGGGGGTTCTACCGTACTCGCAAGCCGTTCGCTTTGGCTTTGCGAATGGACCAAACCATTTCATGTAAATAGAGGGGGGGGTTCTGTGGTCGTTACTGCCACGTGGTTTCAAAGTTTTTTGTTGTTGTTGTTGTTTGCACGCATGTTTTTTTGCACCCACGTACGGGCACGCCCTAGTCTATCTATAATTCCAGTAATCTCTGTGTGTATGTGTGTGTGTCTGTTTGTCTGTGACCGCTGTTTCTCGACAACTACCGGTCCGATATGCTTGAAACTTGCCAGGTATATTGCTGGGGACCCGAGGATGTGCCTTTTCAAGGTTTGAAATTAATCGGACAAGTGGTTCCCAAGGTATGGTCACCGTACTCGCAAGCCGTTCGCTTTGGCTTTGCGAATGGACCAAACCATTTCATGTAAATAGAGGGGGGGGGGGGATATAATGTCGTTCGCTTTGGCTTTGCGAATGGACCAAACCATTTCATGTAAATAGAGGGGGGGGATATAATTTTAGATATATATAGTACGGGCACGCCCTAGTAACGTTAAACCTGGATTCTGGGAGTTTAACAAGTAGGGGATTGCTGGAAGACTTTTCCACGGGTGCCCCACTAGTCTAATAAATAAATCATCTAATAAATAAATCAATCACCAAATATCATCTATCATCGGATGTCTGTCTGTCTGTTCGCGTTTTTTGCAAAGTCCGCTGGGCCGATAACCACCAAATTTGGTGCACAGACCAAGTCTGGCCCGGGGATTGTTCTAGTCGTATTTCGATCCACCACCTCAGCCTTTAATAACCCCTAATACTCCTTTTTCCATGCTTGAGATGGGATTTATAAACATTGCGATGTATACAGGAATACAGCGGTTTGTAGGTATGAAGATCAGCTATATTACCATTCGTCGATACGAAGCTTTATTGTACAGACACCGACCTGTTCTGACCATACAAAGCCCAAGGCCCGGAGGGAGGACGAAGAGTTTAACCAGCAGAGGGATTTCTGGAAGACTGTGTGTGTCCTGAAGCACCTGGGAAGATTCGGAGGGCTGAGAAAGCATATGGAGTAAGACCAGTGGAGAGGGTGTTCCAAATAGGTCACAGGTCACCGATCTGTCTGCGATGTGACAGCAGCAGGCCTTGTTCTTCGGCCTCATCGTGGGAGATGCCAACGATGTTGAGAGCTTTAGATTCTACCGAATCCAACATGTAATGTTGATGTAAATGAAGATGAAAGTGTGAGGCAGTGTGTTATGCTGCTCATCCCAAGTTCTTTATTAATTTTACCATGAAAGGGATGCAAGACACCACCTGTGTCTGTGTGTCCGCATCTATATATTTTTGCTTTTAAAATGTTTTTTCTACAACTGCTTGTCCAATCGATGCAAACTTTAAACATATAATGAAAGTATAAAGTGCGTCTTCCTCTGATATCTATAGGGGTCCTGCAAATTCCTGGGAATGTTGCTTTAAAAAGAATGGTGTATTCCCAGGTACAGTGCTTCTACTTTTCTATTCAGCAATTTCTCAACACTATACAACAACAACAACAACAACAACATGCATTTTAAGGCCATTTTCCCTGCTAGAGCGGGGGTTAGCCTTGCGGTCCCCATGACAATCTTCTCCATCTTGCCCTATTTTCTGCATCTCTCCTTGTTAACCCCCTTGCCCGCATTTCTTCTTCCACCATCTTCAGCCAAGTCTTTCTCGGTCTTCCCCATCCTCTACTTCCTTCTACATTCATTTCCATCACTCTTCTCAACCAGTCACTTTCATCCTTCCTCAACACATGACCAAACCATCTCAACCTGTTCCTCTTCACAGCATCAATCACAGGCTCTATTCCCATCATCTTTCGCAATTCATAATTTGTCTTCCTCTCTCTCAACGATACTCCGCACATCCATCGAACCATTCGCATTTCCACCCTTTCCAACCTTCGTTGCTGCTCTACGTTCATTACCCATGTCTCGCTCCCATAAATCATAACACTTCTCACACATGCAGCATACACCTTTCCCTTCAGCTTCAACGACACTCCCCTCCTCATCAGCATGCCACTCAGTTCCCGAAACTTCTTCCATGCACATCTCACTCTAGCAACCGTTGCCGAGTCTGATCCACCTTCTCCATTCAGCATGTCTCCGAGGTAGCAAAATGTTTTCACACCTTCCAGCTTCACGCCGTCTCCAAGATCCAACTCTACATTTCCTCCATCTGCAGCTCCCTCTGTGCACACCTTACATTTGAATGTAGCTGCCACACTGGTTAATGACCCTCTCAGACCACTACATTTTTGATGAACTCACTCAGCGCACATTGTACATTTAATGGAGTTCACTCCGACACCCTTCCTACACACAGCACAGGGCCACTTCCCAGTTCTTTCCACCTCACCACATGCTTTACCACTTGCCATCACCTTCGTCTTTCCGATATTCACCTTTCAGACCTTTTGTCTCCATACATTCCTTCCACTTGTTCATCTTT
The DNA here is from genome assembly GCF_964187855.1 of Myxine glutinosa. Classification (NCBI taxonomy): domain Eukaryota; kingdom Metazoa; phylum Chordata; class Myxini; order Myxiniformes; family Myxinidae; genus Myxine; species Myxine glutinosa. The sequence continues at coordinate 43,253,074 of NC_136264.1, read as the reverse complement.
TCCTTCAGTCCATCCATACTTTCCGCAATCAACACCAGATCATCTGCATACAACAACTCCCACGGTAAATCCTCCTTTACGTTCTGAGCCAGCACCTCCATCACAGCTACAAATAGTAGTGGAATTAGTACCGACCTCTGATGCACTCCCACCTTCACCTCAAACTCACCACTGTTCCCGTCCTTCGTCCTTACAGCTGTGCGCGCTCTTTTGTACATTGCCATCACTACTCTGATCAACCATTCCTCCACTACTAACTTCCTCATTGCCCATGTCAATACTTTGCGTGGAACCCTATCGAATGCTTTCTCCAGATCAACAAACCCAAGAAACAACTTCTTCCTCTTCTCCATGTACTTCTCCTACAACTGCCTCCCAATAAAAAGTGCGTCTGTCGTTCCTCTTCCTGGCATAAATCCAAACTGCATTTCGTCGATCTTCACTTTCTTCCTTATCCTCCTCTCCAACACCCTTTCCAATACCTTCATTCCATGCTCCAATAACTTTATCGCTCGGTATGAGCCACACTCTAGAGCAGGGGTCGGCAACCTTAGGCACGCGTGCCACCATTGGCACGCGGCAGCGTAATCATTGGCACACTGGCGAAAGCAGTGCCCTCTCAGTTGCATGACAAATCACTTCTTGAACAGCCATTGGCTGTTGCGCGGCCTGTCTTATTTAGTTTGATTGACGGTACGGCCTCCCGCTCACATTTCCCCCAGAAATTGCAGTGAAGCGGTTCAGGTTCGGTAGATGATGGCAACCCCGCTAGCTAAGAAAGCTGAAGTAAAGGTTCGGGCATTCCAGCCCTCATGGACAGAAGAGTGGGGTTTTGTTTTTCAGAAGGGCCGTGCTGTGTGTACTTTATGTTTTGAAAATGTTGTTTGTCGAACGTCGAGTGTTAAGCGCCATTTTGAGACAAAGCAAGAGAAAACTTTCAAAGATCAGGCAGACAAGGCAGAATCCATCAAACGTGTCGTGTCCAGGTATGGGAAGCAAGCCAACACCCTCAAAGTCTTTGCCATTGCTAAAAACCATGCGACTGAAGCAAGCTATCGCATTGCTCATTGCATTGCGAAAAGCGGAAAGCCATTCACTGATGGCAAATATATTAAGGAGGCTTTTCTCTGTAGCTCAGAGGCTCTGTTTGAAGGCTTACCAAACAAAGAGATAATCAAATCAAGAATAAAAGATATTCCCATGTCAGCTAGAAGTGTTGAGCGACGCATCGAAGAAATGGCCTCCCGCAGTCGTTTGACAACCGACCACTCCGAAGCATGTGTGCAACTTAAAGTGACTAACTACAACCCCCAGATAATGGAGCTCAGCAAAGGAAACCAGGGCCAGGGATCACACTGACTGGTAGGCATCTGTTTATTTGTAGTACACATGGGTTTGCATATGTAGCTGTTTGTCCATCTCTTTTTTTCCAACTTAGATGTGGATGTTTTCATGAGGATGGCAGCATTCTTGTATAGTACTGGTATTTCTGTTTGATACAGTTTATTCTCCCTTTTTGACATTTGTTCCCAATGCAATACTTTGTAAATGAGTTACTGAAAGCAGTTTTGAAATGGGGTCCGTGCATATAATTTGTAACCGCATGGGGGACAAATTTTACAATGATAAAATGATCATTACAATGTCCTGATTATGAGAGATAAATGTTTCTTTAAAATGTTGTTGCTATATGGATGGAATAAAATTCCATGTCTGTTGGAAGTATTTTTTTGATGTGGTGTCAAAATTAAACTTAATGTTAAACCTAATGTTGATGTGGCACACTAATTAACAAGAACATTTCAAACTGGCACTTCATGTCAAAAAGGTTGCCGACCCCTGCTCTAGAGGGTCACCTTTCCCCTTGTATAGAGGGACGAGGGTACTCAGTTCCCAAGCCACTGGAATGCGGCCTTCTTTCACCGCCAAATTACAGAGCTCTGTCATTCTCTTCACACCCCAACTTCCTGCTGCCTTCAACATATCTCCCACAACTCCCGTCGGCCCTCCCGCTTTTCTACTCTTCATTACTTTTATCGCTTCCTCAACTTCCTTCTCAGTTATCTTCTCTGCCGGTCCTAAAACTGGGTTACTCTCCATGTTGCCATCCCATTCATTCTCTGTATTCAACAGCATTTCCATATATCTTTTCCATCTTCCTTTAATTTCATCTGGGTCCAAAACGATTTGTCCCACTTCATCCTTCAAGCAACTCACCCCCATCACATCACATCACACCTCTCTTTCGCTATCTGCTTTGCAATCCTGAATACTGCTCTCTGACCCTCTTCCGAATCCAAGCGTTCTCCGAACATTTTCCGACATGCCTCCTGCGCCTTTGCTACCTCTTTCTTTGCAGCCTTCTTGGCTGCCTTATAACTTTCATGCTCTGCTGTTTCTGCTCCCGTACCTTTCGCCTCCTGCCACTCCTTGAACTTCTTCCTCCTCTCGTCAATAATCTTTCCAACTTCATCATCCCACCACCATGTTTCCGAGTGCCTCGGTGGTCCTTTTGTCTATCCACATACCTCACCAACGGCTCCCAACAGACTAGCTTTCATTGACATCCAACCACTTTCCATCATCCTCAACCCTACTGAGCCTCTCTTTTAATGCCTCCCTTACTGTCACCTCTTTCAACCTCCACACCTTCATTCTCGGTTGGTACTTCACCCGCCGAGCTCTCCTCACACCTTTCACCCTTATGTCGCCGACAACCAAGTGGTACTGTGAAACAGCCTCCTCCCCCGGGATCACCTTTGTGTCCCGGAGGTGCCCCCTATCTCGCCTACGCACCATCAGGTAGTCAACGGTTGTCGTCGACCCACCTGACGTGTATGTAACAAGCTTATTATCCTCTTTCTGGAACTGAGTATTACAAATCAACAAATCAGCTCCATCAGCAAACTCCAAAATCCTTTCACCTTCTCCATTTTTCACACCATATCCGTAACCCCCATGAACTCCCTCAAAACCATCCATACTCCTTCCCACATGTCCATTTAGATCTCCTCCTACCACAACAACTTCCTCATCTTTCACGTTTTCCATCAGCTTCTCTATCGCACACCAGAACTTGTCCTTCTCTTCTTCTCTTCATCATCTTCTCTTCTGTCTGCGACTTGTCCTTCTCAACACTATCCCATTTCTATTTCCTCTCCTCGCTTCAAAAAATTGGAGCAAGAAAATTGGAACTTTATATTTCACTCCATTGAGATTCTCATTTAAACTGCCCTCTGCCCCCCCCCCCCCCCCACTCTTTCAGACTTTCATCCAAATATCATCTTTACGTGTATTATAATAATAAATGTCAGTGTGTTTCAGTGTGTGTGTGTATGTATGTGTGTGTTTGTATTTGCGTGTATGTGTGTGTGTGTGTGTGTTTGTATTTGCATGTTCGTATGTGTGTGTGTGTTTGTATTTGCATGTTCGTATGTGTGTGTGTGTGTGTGTGTATGTATTTGTATGTATATATGCATGTGTGTGTTTGTATTTGCGTGTTTGTTTGTGTGTGTGTGTGTTTGTATTTGTATGTATATATGTATGTGTGTGTTTGTATTTGCGTGTTTGTTTGTGTGTGTTTGTATTTGTGTGTTTGTGTGTGTGTGTGTGTGTGTGTGTGTTCGTATTTGTATGTATATATGTATGTGTGTGTTTGTGTGTGTGTGTGTGTATGTGTGTGTTTGTATTTGCGTGTTTGTCTGTGTGTGTGTTTGTATTTGTGTGTGTGTGTTTGTAGTTGTATGTATATAATATGCATGTGTGTGTTTGTATTTGCGTGTTTGTTTGTATGTGTGTGTGTTTGTATTTGTATGTATATATGCATGTGTGTGTTTGTATTTGCATGTTTGTTTGTGTGTGTGTGTTTGTATTTGTATGTATATATGCATGTGTGTGTTTGTATTTGCGTGTTTGTTTGTGTGTGTGTGTGTGTGTGTTTGTTTTTGTATGTATATATTGTTACGGATCTGGGGGACAGCACTCCCGTTAGCAAGGGGGGGCTTAATCCCCTTGTCCTGTTAAGCGGGCCGTCTCCGCATCTTAAGCGGGCCCAAAAGCATCCGATTAACTGCCGATACGACGCCATCTTATGACGCCATCGTATTGGCGTCTGCTGGGCGAAGGCGAAGCAAGCCGTCCGCTGATTGGACAGGCGAAGGCGAAAGCAAGCCGTCTACTGAGTGGACAATCCAGAGCATGCATTTGTGCCGGTGTCGGCGATCGTTGTTCATATTCCATAAATTACGCTGCGGCACTCTTCATTCTCATCTTTCTTCCTAACTCTTACTCGGACAAGCAAATCCCCTATGCCATCCATAATGGTACACTCTATCCATACACCACATCCTCCCTTCCGTGGATGTTCCACGGGTTTCGTCTAGTACCTAAGTATTGCCACCGGCCGTCAGCGAGGAAATACTCCCACCCATGCCGCAGCGTAATTTATGGATTGCGCCGAGCGAAGCGAACTGCAGCACGAGCCGTTAACAATGACTAAACCCGATTGTGAAGTGGTTCAGCCAAAATCGTGCCACAGGTACTCAATCGGGAAATCACTAAAGCGATCGGATGAGAAAGAAACCAAAGTAATGAGGAACAGGTATTTATTAATTAAGTACAACAAACCAAAGAAAGGGAAGAAACGAACGTAATTTACAGAAGAGGAAGAAGAAGATACACAGGGCAATTCTTAAAACAAGCTTAACTTATACCCAGACAACACAAAGGACAGACCACGGACTTACACGACAAAGGGAAATTGCAGGCAGGAATGGCTCAGGGAGCAAATGGTCCAGGCCGTTGGTAAGGATGCTTCAGGGAGAGAAGGTTCCAGGCAGCGGTAAGCGTTGAGGTTCACGCTCCAATTTCACGCTCCGGGCTCGGAGCGAACAGCAGCCGGCAGCTCCGTGTCTTCACAACCGGCGGCAATAGGGCCCTAGAGGGTCTCGGTTTATTGCCGCAATATCAGCATGCCCTCACGTCTTTCTCTCTTCTCCGGTTCAGCTGGATCACGCATCTCCTCTGAAAAAGGCTTGCGCGCGTGCTTATATGGCGCGTGGTGCACTCAAGCTGCCAACTCAGATGCCACGCCTACCGGTTTGCTCACCTCGGCGCTGGTTGGCTGGCAAGGGCTCTCTGGCTCCACCTTTGGTGACGAGGTGGGCCACGCCCGTGATCCTATGGCTCCTCCCCTCCTCTTGGCCTCGTGTGCAATGGACTCTTGCGGGGAAAATGATGCGAATGAAAACCGCCCAAAGCAGTAGCGGCGAACGCCGTCGTGCTGGCGCTTTTTAGGAGGCCATGGGGATGTCGCAAGGGATCCTATCTTATTTGATTTGATGCAACGCAGAGTCAACTATTGGGAACAGGTCCTTAACTGAAACACATACTAATGATATAACTATTGAGAGGTCCTATGGTGTCCTACGTGTTGTATATGGACTAACTAAGGTGCAATTATTTCAATTAACAGCCAATTAAGGGTAAATGTACACAGGGGTTATTTATAAGGGAATTTACTACTAAATTTACATGTGAAGGTTCTAAAAACCACAACACAGCACCCTCATTCCTCACAGCACGTCTCGGGCCGACAAAACTTTAACTTAATGTGACACGCAGGTGTAATACCCTCTACTATTAACCTTACCCTGAGTGCGACAGTTTTAAAACACAATTAAATATGTCCCCCTACTACGTTGCATCCTCCCTAACAGATTCACGCCCACAGGATAACCGAATTGCGGAATTAATTTCAAACTACACATGTACGGTGGGGAGCATTATTTACAAGACATTATTTTGACTATTTACAAAACGCAAACCAGGACCTGTCATTTGTTTTGGGAGACAAAAGAAAAAGCACCCTGTGGGAGGGAGGAAAGAGCATGCACTGCATCGATACACCACCTCACATGCCCAGGGATGCAGAATTTTATTGCAATGCATCCCCGACCATGCAAGCACCAAAAAGCACCAATCAAAGGACCAATCAAAGCACCAATAAAACAACTGATGGTCTTGATGTTCCTTGCTGCTCCCTCTGCTTCTTCCAGTTGTTGTCGTTCTGCATCTTGTTGTTCTTGCTTGCGGCCTATTTGGTGGTAATAAAAAAACACAAAGCGCGTCCGCTGTTTTTTTATTTATGGCCGACAGGTGACAACTATGGGTGGACCACCTGTAGGCTTGGTGCCACCTCACCGAGGTCCGCAAGCGAAGATTTTCTGGCCGCGATGGCCGGTCCCAACAGAGGGGTCATGCCCCAAAACGTGGGGTCCATCTGTGGTGCATGGCCACAGTACCGTGGTCCATATGGTGGTGCATGGCCGCAAGACGTGCGGTCCATAAGGTGGTGCATCGATCCAGGCAGCTGGCAGCGGGGGCTCGGGCACACAAATGCAGCTCCCGCATTCTCTCCCTAAGTGCCCAGAGAGCACGGTCCATGGGGGGGGTGGGGAGGGAGGAAGACAAAGGAGAGTCAGCGAGGGCAAGGGCGCAAGTGTACGCATCAATAAAGGCAATGCAGAGGTGAGGTGCGCCTGGAGATCGAGCGGAGAAAGCTCGTCCCTAACGTACGTCACCCCCCCCCCCCCTGTCACCTACTCTACCCTTGCCCCTTATCCCGTATTTACAAAACAATTTACAATTCGTCTCTATCGTCACGTCTTCCCCATATCTCCCCTAATACCAAATTCGTTACAATCCATCTATCCAAATTTGCCATCACCAATTCATCATCAATCCCTCTTAAGGAGGAAGAGATGGAACAACCAGCACAATATCTCACCCACGTCATGATGCGTCTCACATTCCAAAACATTTGCACAAAAAGATAACCATGGCATGGTGTGGAGCACTATCGTCACCTCAGGTGAGTGGATGTAGAAGGTGCGAGGAGATTTCAATCCTAACTACTTCCTAAATGACATTAACACACTTTACACTACCCGGGGTCTTTCCCTGCAAAACCATTGGCCATCTTACTCTATGCGGTTCTAAAAACCAATTCCCATTGACCTGACCATCTGTGGCGCTCACCAATTTGGGGTCTCACTCCCCCGATTCAACTCCCTGTGCCTTCGCACAATTTCTGGGCTGAGTCGTGTGGCTCTCCCAGCAGGTCTACTCACCTGCACACCTCCGCCACTGCAGTTGCCTCCTAGCTTACCTGCTCCTTAACCTAACCTATCTAACTGGGGGAAGGCCCTCCCTGGCATTTACCCCCTCGGTGCCCTCTCTACCCGGGTCCGTCCTCCGGATCCTAGGGCCCCACTCACAACTCTACCGGCTCCCAGAGCCCACCTGCGGCCTCACCTGGCCGACATCCTCACAGTGGCGGAGTGCCCAACCAACCACACACACTAACAGGCCACACGCCCAGCCATTTCCACGTCACTAATGCACCCATCCAAACACCATTCTACCACACGCACCACAGATGCCAATATCCACCACAATTTACCTATACCCTCTACCTAACTCTTAAACTACCCTCCCCGGGTATTCGTGATAGGGGTCCATCTTCCCCATCCACTCCCTTCGCACCAACCACTCCACTCCACGTTTTCCACCATACTCACTCCACACCATCCATCCATACTCCATTTACTCCAGACCAATTATTTCATTCAACCATTCTCCATAACACCTGTTCACTCACTTGCACACCTGTGCTCACACACACCTGGTGGCTCTTGCACCCTCCTTTCCTCCCAGGCTTCTTCATTCACTACAATGCCATTCGCTCAATACAACTCACAATCACCTCACACTTTTCACAATACGCTGCTCCATCACCTCCTTCACACACACGGCACCATTCACGAGCATTGCCTCATTTGCTCAACACAAAGATTCTCACACACACGGCATCATCTAATCTACCTGGTGCCCTTCTAAAACTCGCGCTTCCCAGTCGCCCCTTATATTATTGCGCTCCCTCGTCATTATCATCCAACTAATCTACCTACGACCCCTACTACAGGTATCATGTCGCTACCTAATCCTACAGTTACCTATTGTCATTTCTCAGTCCCGAAACAATTATCCAAACCCTCCCTCGGCGAGCTTACACTGCCATAACCCCATAAACTATCGCTCATGTGCCCGGGGATGTGAGGGATGGCAGAGTTGCCATGCCACTACATCACATTGCCAATCAAATTTTGCCCATCACGCCAATCAAATTTGCCAATCATGCCAATCATTCTTTCCCATCAAAATTTGCCAATCAAATTTCACTACCTATCACATGTCCATTAAACTTGAGCCTTGGTGCGTCTTTACATTTTCAAAGCGCGGCTTCGCAAAGCCGAGCGATGAATTTGGGTGGTTTGGTCGCCTGCAGGTTGAGTCCGTCCGGCATTCGGTTCAGGGGAGGAGGTTTGCTCGGGCCGAGATTCCACGCACCATCTCGGTGCGGAGGTTTTCGGTCTCCGGCCCGATGGCTCAATCTCGCCCGGCCGGAACGCCGCAACCACAAGGGGGCGCCGTCCCGACCCTTCCTACCTTCCCTCGGAAAGGCCCGGACTCGACCGTGCGGGGCGGGCCCCGGCCCGGATCGTGCACGACGCTCCGAAGAGGAGCGATGCAGCACCGATCCCCACCGGCTCCCGCAATACCCAAAGCCCGGCACGGACCGAAGGCTCGTGTCGGCTAACCGTCGGTCTAACCGCTGCTCCATTTAACGACGATGCTCCCCGGACATGCTCACACCAAGCGTTCCTTTTTACACTCACCAACCCCGGTGGCTCAGCGCCTCTCATGCATTCCACACACTCCGTCCATTCCACCACCGCACTCCCTGTTACACACCACACCTCTCGCGCACCTTCTTGCGCACATTCTCCTGGTACGTACTCCGTACCACTCATGAGGGTGAGTAGTGTATATATGTTGCTTCTGGGACACTCTCATTTTCCCATTGACTTACATGTTAATTTTTCCCCTCCCTCATTGCCCCTAAACACCTCTATTTCTCTCACCCTGTTCTTTACGAACCTTCTAACCTTTTGACATGTTATCCTTATTCATTAGACCACTTAAACAATGGTCCTTCTGTGTGAACCTGTGATCCTTCTGACCTTATGGACCTTTTAACCTTTTACTCTTAATATCATCTGGTGAATCATCTTTGGCCCACTCAAACAACGACCCTACAAATATTTGTTTATGCGTGGGAAATAATTTAATTCTCTTGCCACTCTCTTCACCATCTAATATATTAACAAAAAATATGTTTGAGTTTGGTTCTTTATGAAGATATTTTAACTGAGCTAAGATAAAATGGTAAACCTCCCTCAATGTTCTTGTTTGAGCGCCTCCAGTGCCACATACCATTTTAAAATTAAAGTATATATTTTCCTGACAACCATCAAAGTTTTCCGTCCACTCAAAAATATTTCCATCTTTTTTACCCAATTCACCGGTATTTAAATTAATTCTCTTATTTGTTTTGTAAATTGTTTTACCAGTTGTCTTTTCAATTATACCTATTTGATATTTTTCACATTCGTTATGTTTACCATTTATATACCAAGGTTGATTACACCTCCACTCTTTAGTCTGGTTGGTACTTGGTTCTATCATTTATATAATAGTAAAAAAGGCGGCGGTAGCCCGTTAAAATCCCTAACCCCCCTTTTTAACTTATCACTTATATACTTATATAACCATAAGGGAGACTATCAATTCCATTTTCTAAAATAAACCTCTTATCATCAAAAGCCCCCAATGCTTTCTTATTCATCTCTTCTGAATATAATTTATGTTTATAACTTCTTATTCCATTAATCTTTCTAAACTCTTCTTTCTTTGTTGTTAAACAGTTATAATAATCCTTAAAGTTTATTGTTTCTTTAATAACATTTTTCTTTACACCTTTTAACTTCTTATCAGTCTTTTCGACGTTATTCACAATGTATTTATAAGCATAAGCCTTAGACCTCAATCCCACAAATTCACTCATGACATTTCCCCTAATTCATCCTTAAACTTTCCAATCACCTTTTTATTTTTAGAAGAGAACAACTCACTCTCTGGACTGTAATTACTCGTGTCATAGATATTAATGTCCTTTTTCATGTCTGAATAAACATCATCAGTATTAATTTGCAAAATAAAACTATCTGTATCCATATAAAGTAGATTAACATCATTTTGATATTTCTTCCTCAAGTTATTATAAAAGTAATCATACATTAATGACTTTGATAAATCAAGAATTGATGTTCCAATTTAAATAGGTTTGTCCATTTAAATACTCTCTTTAATCAAATGGATCGCACAAAAGTTCTCAGTAAAGACCTCAGCTCTAGTAAAACTCGGTCTATTAATTAATTTTGATGCTTGTTTCCAAGATGTTGATAGTCTGATATTTTGTCTTTTCCTCACATTTTCCATGGTCTTACCAAAGACCGCATTATTCATCAATTTATAAAAGTCTTTCTCAAAATCTGTTTTTGACTCTGTTCTTCTTTGTGTATTAAAATCAATGTACCCCTTTAACCAATGACTTTGATTGAACTTTAGAACCCTATGGATCTTCTCTATTCTTAGACCTTTTGATAAATATTGTCGCAAATTTCTTTGGTGTAGAACATAATTTTTCTTGTGATATAATGTAGTAAGTAATTTTTCTGTTGATTCACCTATATTAAATGATTGTTGATAATCACTTAACCACTCCTTCTTTGGCCTTTCCTTTTCACAAGCAAATGGGAGATCTTTGTGTAGGTTATGAAGTTCCTCTGGATATTTCAAATTGACCTCAAAATAATAACCAACCTTTGAATCATCCAATTCTTTTTGTGTAGAGATACATACATCTTGTAAAACCTTTTTGTAATCTTTTTCCTTTACCCATCTAAGTTTTCCATAAGGAAGAGCCTGAGACATTGCCCAGCCATACAGGTTGTTCGCATCATAATACATCAAGTAGGAGCTCTCTACCGATGGATCATAATTTGGAATGTACTTGTTATTTGCTTTAGCATATCTCTTTGAACAGACTTGTGAAATTCCTCCTCTCTTTGCCTTTTCAATCATCAAAAGCATATCAACATCGGTTATCAAATCCAAAACTTGTTTTGTCATTTTTAACATCGCGCTCCAAGCCAATCCAGGAGCAGTGTAATAGTGAGCAGGATCCAATCCATATCCAGAATGACAGATTGTTCTGAAAGCCTCAAACACATCAGCCAACAAAAGCACATCAGTTTTGAGGTACAAATCGTGATACTCACCAAGATTCTTAATGTTATATTTTTTCCAAACATTTTGTGCGTGTACATAATCTTTATCAGATATATGACTATTATTTAATTTGTTATAGAAATTTTCTTTTAAAGGAAGTTGTGTTTCATTGAATCTCTCAAATGAGTCCATATAGTCATAGGGGTAAATTCCCTTTTGTGTAAGAAAATCTTTATCTAAAAAATACTCTGAAAGACATGGAAACTCTTTTAGATTTTGAACCAAGTTAGCCAATGGACTTGCCATGAATTTAAATGTATCAAGAAATCTGATATGAGTAATAGGAGATGTGTGAATTGTTTTTGTGAATGAAATGTATTTCTGATCCGTGTTTGGAATTGCTGAGATACTTCCAGAAGTCTTTGAGAGTTCCTTGATAAATAGATGTGTATCATAATGAGCGTTGTTATGAAGAAAGACAGGAATGAAAGAGGGGAGTTGATAATTAATATTACAACTTTGATGAGCCGGACCTCTATATTTACCAGTGAGATGACAATGGTCTCTAACCTTTAGACCTTTACCAATTTTCTCCTCACAAATATGACAGACATTGTTTTTTATAAATTCTCTTTTTTCTTTACTTGTTAAGGACATTGGTTTATTGGTTTCTCTCATTATCTTGGTTAATCGAACACAGTCTTTTTCTAGTCGTTTCACAAACTCCTCTGGGGTATTTGATCCTCTATACATCTCTAACTTGTTATATTTATCACCAACGGATGATTTGATATAATAACAAAAACCACAAGGAGTATGTTTTTGATATTTATTTGTGTATGATTCTTTTGGATCTGGAGAAGCAGTATCAATTTTTTCTAAAATACTTTCGTAATCAGCATATATAACAAATGGATGTTTTATTGTTTTCTTTTCATCTTTGAATGTGATCTTTGAGCCTTTTTTAGGCATGTTGATTACCGTTGATTTATGTTCACCACAATAATTTGAATGTTTATCTAATCTTTCTTGTGTATGGAAGAAGTTAAGACAACGCATACAAATATATATTTTATTTGTTCTTTTACATACTTGTGGTTTTATTAATTTTGTAATATCTTTGATGTATGTATAATGTGAATTTTCCTCTGAATTAAAATATAGAAGATTAATATGAGTTTGTTTACAATTGTCAGAAAGCTTTAAAACCTGAATGTTGTTTGTTTCTGTTAGACCATAAACATTAACTGATAAATTATTCATCTTTTCAAATTTAGGAATATCATTTAAAGTCATCGGAAACTTTAGATCTTTCGTATTTAATGTATTCTCATATTTTTTATAATGAGATACTCTTTCATCATGAAAATGTGGAGGATGTAAGTGTGCTAAAATAGACCAGAGAAAACATTTATTGTCTTTATTTTTGATATTGATAACTGCTTTTCTATTTTTGATAACACTGGGTAAATCAATGTAAGAAGAAGCTTTTAGAGGATCTGATTTAAGAATATGAATGTCTATGTTAATAATTTTTCCGATATTGAATCCACTTCCTACGATTGAATTATCCACATCTTGCTCTTGTTTAATAAGTTCATCATAAACTCCTGATGTTTTAAAATCTTGATATGAAGATATAAAGTGTGGCTCAGTTCTCATGTATGGTGTATCTATAACTCCTTTATCCTTTGTCATTTCTAATTTTACCCCCATATAAAATTTAAGTGGTTTCATTTCTTTTAGTGTTTTTTCAATCAATGTTTGAACAGCAGGTTTGACTATTTCTACAGCATCAACTATAGACTTTGGTTCGGAAGGTTTGAAGTTAAAGATTCGAATCCTGATATGTCTTTTGAAAGCACCATCAGTATTTTTAATAGTAAACAATTTTGACAAGTGTTTGTTAGTTTTAAGATGGGCTTTAAACCCCTTCTTGAGGATGGTTGTTTTACAGACCTTACAATGTTTTGTTTTAGGTGGAAGAGGGGAAAGTTTGTTAAGAATGTTGTCTGTATGTTTTGCGGTGAGAATATGTTGTTTATAATATTTTACTTCCTTCTCGCAAGTATCACAATAAACTATATTTATAGCGTGAGAAAACGTGGTGTTTTATATATATCACTGTGCTTAAAATAAAACACTTTTGAGCTTTACAGCTCCGTTTTATATATATCGCTGTGCTTAAACTAAAACACTTTTTCACTCAGAATCATCTAAGTCATAACTATCACATGAATACTCAGAATCATACTCAGAGTCATCAATAAAGCTACTCTCATAACTATCATTTGAGCACAAACTATTAGTATCATAACTATCATCTGTGTTCAATGAAATACTATCATCACCATCGTCCGAGTTCAATGAAATACTACCATCACTATCGTCCGAGTTCAAAGAAATAGTAAAATCTTCACTGCTGTAATGACTCATATTTAATTAGCAGAAAAAACCTTTCCATCTATACCAATATACTTTCTTTCATTAACGGATTCAATCTCTACATTTTTAATATCAAAAGTTATCTTTAAATAATCTCTAACCTATCGTAGAACGAAATGACATTTCACCAGAAATATTAACATCATTCATTTTACTTAGATCTACACCCTTTGGATTATTAAAGTAAATACAAATTTCTCCACGAGTATTGTTGATGGTCTTATCATTCTTTTTCAAAGTATCGTGGTCAATCACTTTTTCAAGCTTTGAATAAATTGCCAGGAGTAGAGGAGAAACTTTTGTTAGATTTACTTTAATGGATGTCTTTCCAGGTATAGTTAGAGCTCTTCCTTTAAATGAAAAAGAGGGGCTCATGTTATTTTCCATAACTGGTTTTACCCAAAAATTTCCATATTTATCTTTGTTCAATTTAACATCTTTGACATATTTTTCTATATCTTTCACCGAAGTAGAGATTGATTGAAATTTGTCTTTTGTGCTTTGAAACATTGTATTTATTAATGAATAAACTTGCATTTAGTTTAAGTAAAAATTTACCACATAAATATGATAAGTTCTGAAGGATATTTAGAATTTCCAGACTCTCCATATGATAAATTAGAGAATTGTCCGGCTTGTGATAGAGTGGGGCTTAATGATGAGGATTCATATAAACAATGTTTATTCTGTGATTATATTCTAATTAATGATAATAAGAAATATAAAAAAACATATAACTCTTTTAAATTAGAACCAAAAATGAATTACTTTACAAGATTAATAAGAGAGATGAATGTTAAGCATTATGGTGATAATACACCATTTCTTACAAGGAAAGAGACTCTTTGTATTGAGGAAATGTATAAGGGTTTAATGATATTTATTATTCAAAATAATTTTAATGGAAATGTTAATACAAGATACTACATAAATAAAATAATGAATTATTTTGAAATTAAACCCAAACTCAGGATAAAATATAGAGTTTCTAAAATAGCTCAAAAAAAGTTGGATGACTTGTTTTCCAAATATATAAATGAATGATTTTTTACCCGTTTGGGAAAATAAGATAAAATTTAATAACCATAAAAACATTCCAAATTCATTGAGATGTCTAATAGTTGGTTCAAGCGGATGTGGAAAAACCTGTTTGCTTTTAAAGATGCTCCTTACCCCAAACTTTTTAGATTATGATAATTTAATAATTTTTACGAAGTCAAGTTTTCCACCCGAGTATCAACTACTCTCACAGGGTTTTAATGCAGGTCTTAAAAAGGAAGACATTATCGGTTTATTTAAACTTCAAAACAAACTAAATGATTATAACATTGAGGATATAATACAACTATTTTGTGATACACAGAAACCTAAACCAAAACCCATAACTTGTATTCTCAGTGATAATACGGATGATATACCTTCACCTCAAGATTTAAATAAATCAAAAAAGAACCTCGTCATCTTTGATGATTGTGTTAATGAGAGAAACCAAACAGTAATGGATAGCTACTATACAAGAGGGAGACATTCTTCTTGTAATTGTATTTATCTTAGTCAGTCATATTTTCAACTCCCTCGACGCTCAATAAGAAACAATGCTAATACTTTTATTTTATTTAAGTTAAATTCAATAGATTTAAATAATTTTTGGAGAGATAATTGCTCTACGTTATGTAGTAAAAAAGAATTTGAAAATTATATGAAACACACGATTGGAAAATATAAATATATTGTTGTGAAACAAGATGAGATATTAAAGGATGTATTTTTATTTTAAACATAATTACATATATAAATGACAACAATTATTATTAACCTTGTGGGTAAATCTGCTTCTGGAAAGAACTTTCATAAATCTAAACTCTTGAATAGTAAAAATGAAAAGATTGTAAGTTTTTTTTTAAAACACCCTATGATTCGTTTTGTGAGTACTACAACCAGAGCAAAGCGACCAGGAGAAGTAGAAGGGAAAGATTATTACTACATTTCAATGGAGGAACATATGCGATTGAGGAACGAAGGTCAAATATTTGAGGAGGTCTCTCTTGGTTCTACAAAATATTCACATTGTAAGAGTGAGTTAAATAAAGTAAAATCTAATGGTCTTGGGACTTTAGAAACTAATCCTGAAGGAATGAGACAAATTATTAAACAATTGTGTGGTGATGGAGTTAAGATTTTATCATTCGGTTTTGATATCGATGAGGAGACTCAACGCAAACGTATGAAAAGCAGAGATACAAGTATTAGTGAAGAAGAAATAACAACTCGTATTAATACCAATAAAGAATTTGATGAAATATTTAAAGAAAAAGATTTATTTCAACACATTTACTATAATGATGAAGAAAAGGAAAATTCTCCCATTGACCTTTACAATTCATTAAATGATATTTTTCAATACTAAATGAATGCTGAAGAAAGAGCAAGAAAGTTTAAGGAACATCAAGAGTTGGTTTCAAAAGTTGTAAAGCAACAGGAAGAGATAAAGAAGAAATGGAGACAGAAACTAACTGGTGAAGAAGCCTTTGAAAGAAAACAAGAGAAATTTTTTAAACCGCTTTTAAAAACTCAACACCCTACAGTTCCCACGGTATAATTTACTCCGAAAAAACTTCAAATGCTCAAAGATTTTAATCAGATAACAAAACAAGAACTTGGAAAATTACAATATGATGATGAAGGATTATTTCGGAAACTTGAGGAGGTAAATCAACCACCTAATTATGTTGTGGAAGCTCTTCAAAACAATGAATATTCAGCGGGTTCAAAAACCAGAGCAGGTCTCATTCCAACAGAAGAACCAGCAGTGTTTCATCTTGTGGAAGAAAAGGTATTGATATTTAATGATGAATTGATGTTCTTGAGTTCTACTCAACCAAATGTTAAATTAACTCCAAGATTAATGTTTCTTCTAACAAACCCCGGATTCAGCGGTTCAAAATATTTTGAGGAACCACTTGATATGGAAAGAGAGGAAGATAGGGTATATATTGAGTTGCTAAATGCACTTGATTATGGAGTTTCTGTTGCTGGTAAAAGTAAGAAGAATGAGAAGGAGAAACATATTATTGATGCTTTAAGTAAGCTTGGTTCGGGTGTTAGTTTTCTTCCAAATGACCCATCACAATTAGTTAATAGGCTATTATTGTTGTTAGGTAGTAAGAAGGCTGGAAACAACAATTGTTTTAATGAATCCTCAGCCATTTTAGATCAGTTGATGAACATGAAAATAATTAATAAATGTCAATACAAAGATATTTTATTAGATATTAAATAAGATGAGAAGCACAATTCTTAGTTTTAATTCACAACGAGCGATTACACAGCTTCATTCCCTTACCCACTACAACTTGACCCCCTTACCTCATATGAGGCATCTTTGTTGTCAATGGAAACTTACAATACCCTTTTTAATATCACAGAGAAAAACAACAAGTTTAGTTATAATCCAGGAAGTGGATATAAAACTATAACCGTTTCACCTGGAGCTTACGAGATTTCTCAAATATCTTCAGAAGTCTCTCGCCTTATGAAAGAAAAAGGTGATGAACCAAAAAATATTGTAATAGATATTCAAAAACACACTTCAAAATCAACTATTAAACTTAAAAATAATTATAAAGTTGATTTCACGATTGAAAATTCGTTTAGAGAGCTATTGGGATTCTCTTCAAAAAAGATTGAAAATAACGGGACGTTTTACAGTGATAATGTTATCCAAATATCCTCCGGTATAAATTCAGTATTAATTCATTGTGATTTGATTGATGGTGCTTATAATGATGGAATAAGAACAAATACAATATTTTCATTCAGTGCATACTCAACCCCGATTGGTTATAAATTTAATATGGAACCAAAAAATCTTGTCTATTTACCTTTGCAGGAAAAACCATATACAGAGTAAATTTTAGGATAACCGACCAAGATAATCGTATGATATCCTTTAATGATGAAATTATATCCATCAGAATTCACCTACGTGAAGTTTTTCAATAAATAAATAATGGTTATTGTGAGAAAACATGAGTTGGGAAAATATAAAATAATTACAGGGGAGGGCATGTACCTTTCACCATACTATACAAGGTATGTGGGTAAAGGATACTATAAACCTAAGAGACAACGAGGTGTAGGTCATCAATTTCGAAATAAAGGAGATGGGATAATTGATACTCTAATGGGTATTGGTTCAACCATCCTTAAACATAAAGACCTAATTGGTTCAACTGCTTCTGCCGTGGGCTCCGTTGCGGGTGCTATAAAGAGTATAAAAGATGCTCAAAAGGAGTCTCATAAATTACAAGCAATCAAAGAAATAAAAAAAGGTAAAACTCAACTATCTTCACAAGAACGACAAAAAATCATTAAAATACTTGGGTCAGGGTTTCAACGATTTTAATACTATATAAATACAAGTATGGAAGCGATTGATAGTATCTATGATTTGGATGATACAATTATCATTTCAAACTCCACAAAAAAGGAAGACTATTTTAAGGTAAATGCTATAACAGGAACAGACTGGAATTCAAACGGAACAAAAAGTTTTGAAATAAATAATCAACAAACTTACTTGAATATAGCTGATGCTGTGTAAATTTAAATTCACTAAGGCTGCGAATAATACTAATGCTACACTCGTAAATGATTTCTTCTGGAAAATGTTTGATAGTGTTCGCCTGTATATTGGAACACAAGAGGTTGAAGCGGTTGATTATGTCTCTGCTACATCTGAAATGATGAAATTTACACTATATTCGTTTGGTGATAGCATGGGTAAGGGAGCTGTTGAAGGTTTTATTCCTGATATGTCAACGGGTACAAACACAGACCCTGGTTATAGTCAAAGGAAGGCAATGTATAATGATGACACAAAACCAGAGAATAGTTTTACCGTAGCAGTACCTCTGAAAGGTATATTTGGATTTTGTGATTATGACAAAGTTTTGTATGGTCTTAAAATTAGATTTCAACTACAAAGGAATGATAATGTAAATAGGTTGCTTTTTGGGGTTGAAAATGCTTTTGGAGACAACAATAAATTTGTTATTAATGATTTGTGTTGGTATATCAGTGAATATACTCCAAATCTTAAAATGGAAGAGATGTTAAATAGAAGACTTAACTCAAAGAAACCGCTAAATGTATCATACCTTAAAAGAAGATGTCAACACGTTAAACTGGAACACACTACCTACACTTGGAATTTGGGTGTTCTTCTAGGAAAGCCACGATACCTCTGGCTCATTTTTAAAAAACCAGATGGAGAGGACGGTACTAATAAGAATAATGCGCTGAGTGATAATGCTAAGGTGAAACAACTTCGGGTTTCTCTTGATGGCACATTTTATCCGCGAGATAGATTGGAAATTGATTGGGAAAAAAATGATTATGCGGAAGCCTACAAGTCCTACCAAAAGGTGTGTGAAAGTAATGGTAATAATGATCCTATTTTGGATATGGTTGCGTTTCAAAAACTTTATACAATCTACGCAATTGACCTGAGTTCTCAAAAGGAAACTATAAAGTCTAATCGAGTGGATACTTCTCTATACATTGAAAGAGGGGAGAGTGAAGAGGTTAATGCATATTGTTTGCTTTTGGAGGAAACAGAATTACAGATTAATACAGATAATGGTGTTATGATTAATATCACATAGGTTTTTTCTCATAAATAAATGGTTGGGGTATATGTTAATCAAATCAATCTTAATAAATTAACATCTTGTATTCAAAATCAAAAGCCTTGTATTATTAATGTTAATACAATTCAAAGAAAAGGAGCTGTAAGAATTGATGTTTTACTCACACACACACACAAGTAAAAACACTAAATGATGTTGGATCTCTTAAAATTAAAATGACGAAACCTATGTTAAAGAAATATTCAATAGGCGAGTCAAGAGGAGGCTTTCTCCCGTTTATAATTCCTTTATTTGCTGGTTTAAGTGCGGCGGGAGCATTGACTGGTGGTATTTCAGCAGCGGTAAAAACTGCTAACGAAAGGAAGGCACAACTAAAAGCTCAAAAAGAATTGGAAAGACATAACAAGGAGTTGGAGAAACAAATTAGTGGAAGTGGTGTAATTGTAGATTTTGCTCAAAAACTTGAAAGTCTACCTGATAAAGCTAGATTGTTGGTTAGAGATATGCTTTCCTCTATCGCTCAAGCGGGTGTTAAACTAACTAAACGGGGTAATGGATTGTATCTTTCTCATAAATAAATGGATAAATGGTTTAAACAATTTGGAAAGAATACAACGTCAAATATAGAACTTACTAAGTATTGTAAAACACTAAAAATTGATAATGTGGTTATTTGTATGAGAGATGAATTAATACATATAAATAAGAATACAAAGAATATTATTATGAATTTAGACACACAGAATGGTTCTCATTGGGTTTGTATTCATAATAGTCAGGATAAATATTATTTTGATAGTTATGGTATGCCACCACCTGTTGAAGTAATACAATTCTTACAGAATGGTGTTTATCAAACATTTCAAGTTCAAGAAATTAATTCTAAATGTTGTGGTCAATTATGTTTATATGTATTATTTCAACTCAACAATAATGAAAATTTTAATGATATCATTTTTAATCTAATATAAATGACTTATGTTGGAAAAGATGGTTCTATCTTTGGAAAATCCTCTCAGGATATTGATTTATCAAATTATTATACAAAGGCACAGGCTGAACGACAAAAATATAGTGTAAGTAAAAATATTAATATGAAGAATACTTATAAATTAATCAATTATCCAAACCCTACAGATGCAAATGACTTAATTAGATTTAGTGATTTATCACAATATATATTTTTAAAGAAAACAGCACGTTTTGTTAAACAAGTAAAATTTACAACCACAACACCTGGTTATACTGACCATACACCTTTCCTCATTGAATTTAACTACCTGCTTACAATTGAATTTTATAAAGAAGGACATATAGTTAATATGCGAATTAATAAATGGGGGTACGATATGCCTGATTTAGGGTATAATTGGTCTTTTTCAATAAACATGGAAGACCTACATGATTTGAATCAGTCTCGTAAAGAAGAATATTATCCACTTGGTGAGGATATGGATTTATGTGGAAGTACAATTAATAAACAACAAATACATGGTTTTAAGAAAAGAAAAATATATGATAGTATAGCGATGGTTAGGCAAGATAAAAAAAATGAGTTGGTGATCGTCCCCGCCCGACCCTACGAAACATACCCGACCCGAAACTTTTTTTATTTTTTATTTTGAAAAAAATCATTCAAAAACGATCTTTTCAGTCAAATTTGGCGCCGTTCTGCACCGCATGCGCAGTGCGTGCTGCGCAGAGCGTCGCAAGTGCCTCAGGCAACTTCACCCATTTTACGTTAGCCATTCATGGCGGCTATTGTGTGAGATTTTTCCCGCTGAAATCTGTATCGATTCGTGATAGAATCGGCTTGAAATGCCTATTGTGATCGCATCAATAGCCCGTGAGGGCTCTTCCAAGACGGTGAAGGACTGGTTTGCGTGCAATACCGAGTTGGATGTTACAATCTCGGACTTCTATGCAGAGTTCTCAGACGGCAAGTATGATGGGGATAGGGAGCCATTGCCTGACGATACATGCGGTACTTTTGTCAAAGTATTCGCCGGCCCCAGTAAAACTGACATGACGAAAGTTTCACCAGCTTGCAAAGTTTCTGATGTGACAAAGACTCTTGGCTCATTTCTCAAATTTGTGTTGGCTGCAGACACGGCCACGGATCACAGGATGGAACCCGATAGTCGACCAACTGTTTTTAGTGTCCTCATGAATGCTGCCCGTGATGATGCTTTTTGTACTTGGGTGCCAAGGTGCCAAGGGCATGGTGTTTATCTGTTTTTCCGATGTCATGGTGTATATACATGTACAGGTGTCTTGCCCTTTCACTACCAAGCTCAGCTAGGACATTCAACATCATCCAAAATCACACAAACACTGTGTTTCATAGAGATTTGGGCAATGTCT
Source organism: Myxine glutinosa (assembly GCF_964187855.1). NCBI lineage: Eukaryota > Metazoa > Chordata > Myxini > Myxiniformes > Myxinidae > Myxine > Myxine glutinosa. The sequence continues at coordinate 43,231,421 of NC_136264.1, read as the reverse complement.
GTAAATCTGTGAGATGAATGAAGAAATTAAATCATTTTGAGGAGAAAGGAGTCTTTATTTCATATTTTTCCATGTCAACAAAACTCAATGGAAAGTAGGAAAAAAAAATAAAAAATAAAAATAAAAACCTCCCTCCCGACCCGAACTTTTGAGAAAAAAGGACGATCACCAACTCATTTTTTTTATCTTGCCTTAGCATGACAAAGAAGGAAGGTCATGAGATAAGGATAGAAAGCCGAGGAATACAAACCGATTTGGTAGTGGGAAGATGGGGTGGTATTACCTGTCATAATATTAATCTCACATATATTTCTGATACATAAATGGCAGGAAGAAGACTACAAGAGAATTATAATTTTTGTATTCAAGGATACCTACAAGAAAAGGGTGCTCGGTATTACATACCTTATGATTTGGAGCATATACATGGGAATTTTGTCATAAAAAACTGGCCTTATACTGATATTGTTAAACCCACAAATAGAGACTTGTTTAAAGTATTAAATAAAAATGAACTTCTCAAAGTTATGAAATATAAAACTCTTTTAGAAATCGTCAACAAATCTTATTGGTATCCTATTATGAGAAAAATAATTATAGATACAAGAATATCTCAAAATCCAGATGAGTATATGTATAATATTCTTTGGGGTTTAAACTCAAGGGTAGCAAGGGATGAGGAAGGAGTTGAAGAAGAGAAGGAGAAAAGAGAGAAAAGAGAGAAGGAGGAGAGGGGACAAAGAGAGAGGGAGGAGAGGGAGATGGAAATCAGAGCGATTCAAAAAAGAGTGGATGTATTACAGCAAGAAGATCAATCTCAACTCACCGAAGAGGAAAATAAAGAAAGAATGAATGCTGTGAAAATATTGATATCAAAAATTGCTAAGATAAATGAGGAAGGAGTTAAAGAAGAGAAGGAGGAAAGAGAGAAAAAGGAGAAGGAGGAAAGGGAGAAAAAGGAGGAGGAGAGGGAGAAAAAGGAGAAGGAGGAGAGGAAGGAAAGGGAGCAAAGAGAGAGGGAGGAAAAATATAAAAAGATGGAAATCAGTGAGATTCGTAAAAGATTGAGTGTATTACAGCAAATAAATCAATCTCAACGCACCGAAGAGGAAATTAAAGAATTAACAACTCTTATGAAGATAATGGTTTCAAAAATAACAACGTCAATGTCTTCAATTTCAGGGAGGAGATTTAAACGAGAAAGTGGTGAAGAAGAAGAAGAAGAAGAAGGAAAAGATTATGTGATTGATGATGTTGGTGTCATTGACTTTAGTTAGTTTTTATTTGTAAATAAATGGAGGAGAGAGTGAAGGCATTCCTTAGGATTCTTTATGTTTTAAAAATAAAGATTGAAATGTATATGTTGAAAACCAAAAAGGTTTTGATACTCTGTCGGAATTTTTCTGATAAATAAATATGAGTTATTGTCTCAAATGTAAAAAGAAAACTAAATCTAAAAATATCTCTTATGTTAAAGCTAAAAATAATAGAGTTTATCAAAAAGGAATATGTCAAGTATGTGGCTTTTAAAAAGTGCCAATTCATCTCTCCTAAAAGAGGAGGAGACATACAAAAGTTTCTGTCAGGAAGTAAATTTACAACAACTGGAATTCCAGGGGAATTACACCTTCCAGGGTATTCTTTCTGTGGTCCAGGAACAAACTTGGATAAAAGATTAGATGAGGCTGACAATCCTAAACCTTGGTCTAAACCTACAAATAGGGTTGACGAAGTGTGTATGAAGCATGATATTGCTTATGGGAAAACCACTAGGTTGACTGAAAAACATAAAGCCGACAGCGAAATGTTGTATAATTTGTCTTTGATACAAAATCCAACGTTGAGAGAGAAAGTTGATAGGTTTATTGTGAGAAATTTGATAAATGCTAAATTGAAACTTGGTCTTGGTTATTCCTCAAAAAACTATTAGGCTCTAATGATGTCATCAAGACTGAGGAGCTTTTGGCTGAAGAATTACACAAACCTATAATCACAAAGTTTAAAAGAAGGAAGGTTTATTCTAAATACACCGACCACATATGGTCCGCTGATTTAATTGAATTGAATAATGACAGGGGATACAGGTATGCTTTAACCGTTATTGATTTGAGGAGTAGATTTGCCTGGGTTGTCCCTTTAAAAAATAAAAGGGGTGATACTTTAATGTTAGCCTTTAAGCTAATATTTGATCGGGATAAAAGGAAACCAAAGAAGTTATGGACTGATGAGGGAACAGAGTTCTATAACAAAATATTCATGAAATTTCTTAAGGGGAAGGGTATTAAATTATACAGCACCTTTAATGAAGGAAAGGCAGTTGTTATTGAGCGTTTTAATCGTACTTTAAAAGAGAAATTATTTAAAAAATTCACACAACTCGGTTCTCAAAAATGGGTGTATTTAATTCAGGATATTGTAGATAATTACAATAATACAGTTCATTCATCAACAAAATCAAAACCATCAGAAACATTTACAAAATTAGAATATGAAAAGGAGATTAATTTGAGAAAGCCCAAGTTCAAAGTTGGTGATATTGTAAGAATATACAAATGGAAAAGCCATTTTGAGAAAGGTTATACAAAGAGATGGACTAATGAATTATTTAAAATCGTTGATGTAATGGCTACAAACCCTTGGACCTACAAATTATATGATTTAAATGGAGAAGAAATCTTGGGTTCATTTTACTCACACGAATTACAAAAAACACAAGTAAGTAGATAATACCCTTGAAAATAATAAATAAATAAATAAAATGTAATGGGGATACGTTTTTAAATCTGTGAACCCCAAACACAGAATCCCACAACTTTTTAGTTGGGGCTTAACTTTTGTGTGTGTATAATGGGGATACGTTTTTAAATCTGTGAACCCCAAACACAGAATCCCACAACTTTTTAGTTGGGGCTTAACTTTTGTGTGTGTATAATGGGGATACGTTTTTAAATCTGTGAACCCCAAACACAGAATCCCACAACGTTTCAGTTGGGGCTTAACTTTTGTGTGTGTATAATGGGGATACGTTTTTAAATCTGTGAACCCCAAACACAGAATCCCTCAACTTTCCAGTTGGGGCTTAACTTTTGTGTGTGTGTGTATGTGTGAGTGAGTCATAATAATATACAAACCCTAACCCAACCCCATCCCTAACCCAACCCCATCCCTAACCCAAACCCATCCCTAACCCAAACCCATCCCTAACCCAACCCCATCCCTAACCCAACCCATCCCTAACCCAACCCCATCCCTAACCCAACCCCATCCCTAACCCAACCCAATCCCTAACCCAACCCTAACCCAACCCCATCCCTAACCCAACCCATCCCTAACCCTCACATTCAAAATCCCAACCCTAACCCAATCCCATCCCTAACCCAACCCCAACCCTAACCCTCACATTCAAAATCCCAACCCTAACCCAACCCCATCCCTAACCCAACCCAATCCCTAACCCAACCCTAACCCAACCCCATCCCTAACCCAACCCATCCCTAACCCTCACATTCAAAATCCCAACCCTAACCCAATCCCATCCCTAACCCAACCCCAACCCTAACCCTCACATTCAAAATCCCAACCCTAACCCAACCCCATCCCAAACCCAAACCCCATCCCTAACCCTCACATTCAAAATCCCACCCTAACCCAATCCCATCCCTAACCCAACCCCATCCCTAACCCAACCCTAACCCAACCCCATCCCTAACCCAACCCATCCCTAACCCTCACATTCAAAATCCCAACCCTAACCCAATCCCATCCCTAACCCAACCCCAACCCTAACCCTCACATTCAAAATCCCAACCCTAACCCAACCCCATCCCTAACCCAACCCCATCCCTAACCCTCACATTCAAAATCCCACCCAAACCCTAACATAATCTTTCTTTTCTTCTTTTTTAAAATACGTATTTCTTTTTTTTTTTTTTCCTCTTCCCTCCAATTCTGTCTTTCAAGGCTTTCAAGTTTGAAGAAGTAGAAATGGGAAGAAAGAATTTTCCAGCATTTTCTTCCTCGAACTTTCTTGATATTGCTTAAATCAAGCGTCATTAAATAAAGAACATTGTTCATTGCTTTAGAATCCAAAGAGTCTCCAAGAGGAACCCCACAGGTAGAGTCTCCAAAATAAAACCAACTTTCCAAGTTCCCAAGGTATAACCACATTCCTGTTGAGCCTCCAAGATAGGTATCACATTCCGAGTCATCAAAACAAAACCCCCATTCTGAGTCTCCAAAAATATAACCATCTTACCAAGTCCCCAAGGTAGAACCACAATTTTCAGAAATATTGGGGGTTTCCGTGATAAGTCTCACATAGTATAACTGCGGACCATCAGGGAAAACTTCCCTTTCCCAATTTTTTAGGGTTTCTATGATGTGTCTCACATAGTATAACTGCAGACCATCAGGGAGAACTCTCCTTGCCCAATTTTTTAGGGTTTCTATGATGTGTCTCACATAGTATAACTGCGGACCATCAGGGAGAACTCTCCTTGCCCAATTTTTTAGGGTTTCTATGATGTGTCTCACATAGTATAACTGCGGACCATCAGGGAGAATTCCCATTTCACAATTTTTTAGGGTTTCTATGATGTGTCTCACATAGTATAACTGCGGACCATCAGGGAGAACTCCCCTTTCCCAATTTTCAGAAATTTGTGGGTCTCCAATGTATGACTTGTATTCTGGCTCATCAAGGTAGAACTTGTTCAGTGGGTTTTGTTTTGATAACTCACAACAAGTATCATCATGGTAAAACTCTTTTTCAGGATTTTGTGGATCTCCAAGGTATAACTCTTTGGCTGGGTCATCAAGGTAGAACTCGTTCTGGGGGTCTTGGTTGTTCAAAATGTCTTCAAACAAAAAAATAACTTCATCCCAAGTTGTGTTAAAAGCAGAATTTTCATTTCGTATCTCAGATACAATTTCCTGTGAAAGAAAATAACAATGTATTAATTTAATACAATATTTTTATTTGTATAAATCAAGCTCTATGAATATTAAAATAAACTTTGTTAACTCTTACACGAGTCTCATCTAAAAAAAATTTTTTTAAAAATAAATAATTAAATTAATAATTAATTAAATAAATAAATAAATAAATAAATAAACAAACTTACCTCCATTGATAAGAGGTTCGAGTCCAGTTCATCAATCTGAAGGTTGAGTTCTACACAGGTAGTAGGACTCCAAGGAATAGCAAAGTTATCCCATTCCATTTCGGCATAGTAGTCCATTCTCAAGTGAAGCAGAAAGCGTGTTTGAAAAAGCCTGTGTGGTCGGTGCCTTTTATAAGGACTGGGTGTGTCATTTCCTGTGGAAATTCCCTGGGCGTGTCTTAACTGGAAATGATGTGATGGGAATTCCCTGAAAATGATGTAATGTATTACCTGGAAATGATACAATGCTAAAGAGTTTATAAAGTGGGTGGGGCTTTAGCAAAAGTGGGTGGGGCTTAGCAAAAGTTCGTGGGGCTTATCAAAAGTGGGCGGGGCTTATCAAAAGTGGGCGGGGCTTCGCAAAAAGTGGGCGGGCTTAACAAAAGGGGCGGGGCTTACCAAAAAGTGGACGGAGCTTAACAAAAGGTGGACAGAGCCTACCAAAATGTGTGTGGCACTAGAGGCGCTCAAACAAGAACATTGAGGGAGGTTTACCATTTTATCTTAGCTCAGTTAAAATATCTTAATAAAGAACCAAACTCAAACATATTTTTTGTTAATATATTAGATGGTGAAGAGAGTGGCAAGAGAATTAAATTATTTCCCACGCATAAACAAATATTTGTAGGGTCGTTGTTTGAGTGGGCCAAAGATGATTCACCAGATGATATTAAGAGTAAAAGGTTAAAAGGTCCATAAGGTCAGAAGGATCACAGGTTCACACAGAAGGACCATTGTTTAAGTGGTCTAATGAATAAGGATAACATGTCAAAAGGTTAGAAGGTTCATAAAGAACAGGGTGAGAGAAATAGAGGTGTTTAGGGGCAATGAGGGAGGGGAAAAATTAACATGTAAGTCAATGGGAAAATGAGAGTGTCCCAGAAGCAACATATACGTATACACTACTAGGGTGCACTCTTGCATTCACCCTCTCACGTGCTCCGATGTGCCCTCCCGCACCCGCGCCACCACCAATTCAGGTGTGCCTCCTCGCACACGCTCAACCATCCCAAGTGTGCATTCTCGCACCCGCTCCACCACCAACTCACTCTCCGGGTCACTCTCACCCTCGCACGTACACTCCGTATCGCTCTCACTCTCTGTGTCACATTCATTCTCACTTCCACACTCCGTGACACACTCACTCTTTGACGCACACTTTTTCCTCACACACGTGCCATTTTCTCTCACACAGCGCCCAACGGACCTCCCACAAACGCCCGCGGTACGCTGGGATCCCAAGCGCGCGAAAATTCTTTTTGCACCAAACATCCTCCTGCAAAATCTCCCCGCACAATATACAGGCCAACTCACCTGGGGGATTCTTCTTACTCCTCGCTCCAACACCTGCAAATCTTTATTGTGGTTATTAAGCACAGCATCGTGATGTGAATCCAGACTTTGTACAGTTTCCATTTCTCCCTTCTGCTGGTGCTTTTCTAATTCTGCCGCCTCTACAAGTCCGATTTCCACTACTGTTTCGAATGATTCGGACTTAATTTCTTTTTCCTCGACTACCGCTGGCTTTATTAAAATTTCCTCTTCTACCTCAGCGGTCGCCGGCTTTCCCATACCCCGGGTCGTGATCTCTACCCCGGTCCAGTTACCCGCGCTTTGCTCCAACTCGCTCAACCCGCGCTTCTCAACTCGCATTACCTCATCGTGCACTGATGTGCCCCTCCCACCTGCCATGCGGTCTATGGTGTCCCCCATTTTTTTAATGTTGGCGTTTATTTGCTCCCGATATCCCTCCGGGTTGTCCCTTGCTTCGTTCCTCATTTTTTCCATGTCGATCCCCTGGGTAGCCATCATTGCATCCAATCCCTTAATGTCACCCTTCATAGATGCAATGAAATGCATCATAAATAATTGGAAGTCCCCTAGCCCCGTGGGCTCGGCACTCGCCGCCCCGTGCGAGGCGCCCTCTTGTGCCTCTGCAACCTCGTGCGCGACGCCGCCATCTTGTGCGCCTGAACGCCCCTCTACCGCAGTCGCATTGCCTTCCTCCTCCAATCCCTCCCTGAGGTCCTGGGTCGACTCTAACCCTTCTTCTACCTCCACCGGCATCCGACCGCCTTGATCATCCATGGCACGATTTAATTTGGAATATTAAACAAAATTTTGGCCGCTCGTAATTTTGACCAAATTTTTCAAGGTGGATTAAAAAATTTGGTTCGGGTCCAAATCCCACTCCCCGACACCAATTGTTACGGATCTGGGGGACGGCACTCCCATTAGCAAAGGGGGGTTTAATCCCCTTGTCCTGTTAAGCTGGCCATCTCCGCCGGTCCTGGAAGTATGACGTCACTTCCGGCCGATGGTACATAGGGTCGTAAGCCCAATTAGTCTTAATACCTAAGTATTACCACCGGCCGTCAGCGAGGAAATACTCCCGCCCGTGGAAATACTCGCGAAGCGAACTGCGGCGCGGGCCGTTAACAATGACTAAACCCGATTGCAAAGCGGTTCGGCCAAAATCGTGCCACAGGTACTCAATCGGGAAATCACTAAAGCGATCGGATGAGAAAGAAACCAAAGTAAGGAGGAACAGGTATTTATTAATTATGTACAACAAACCAAATAAAGAGAGGAAACGAACGTAATTTACAGAAGAGGAAGAAGAAGATACACAGGGCAATTCTTAAAACAAGCTTAACTTATACCCAGACAACACAAAGGACAGACCACGGTCTTACACGACAAAGGGAAATTGCAGGCAGGAATGGCTCAGGGAGCGAATGGTCCAGGCCGATGGTAAGGATGCGTCAGGGAGAGAAGGATCCAGGCGTTGAGGTTCACGTGCACCGATGCACGGTGAAGCGTTGAGGTTCACGTTGAGGTTCACGTTCAAGCGTTGAGCTTCACGCTCCAAGTTCACGCTCCAGGCTCGGAGCGAACAGCAGCCGGCAGCTACGTGTCCTCACAACCGGCGGCAATAGGGCCCTAGAGGGTCTCGATTTATTGCCGCAATATCAGCACCCCCTCAGGTCTTTCTCTCTTCTCCGGTTCAGCTGGATCACGCATCTCCTCTGAAAAAGGTTTGCGCGCGCATATATTGCGCGAGGTGCGCTCAATCCACCAACTCCGATGCCACGCCTACCGGTTTGCTCACCTCGGCACTGGTTGGCTGGCAAGGGCTCTTTGGCTCCACCTTTGGTGATGAGGTGGGCCACGCCCGTGATCCTACGGCTCCTCCCCTCCTCTTGGCCTCGTGTGCAATGGAGTCTTGCGGGGAAAATGATGCGAATGAAAACCGCCCAAAGCAGTAGCGGCGAACACCGTCGTACTGGCGCTTTTTAGGAGGCCATGGGGATGTCGCAAGGGCTCCTATCTTATTTGATTTGATGCAACGCAGAGTCAACTCTTGGGAACAGGTCCTTAACTGAAACACATACTAACGACATAACTTTTGAGAGGTCCTATGGTGTCCTACGTGTTGTATATGGACTAACTAAGGTGCAATTATTTCAATTAACAGCCAATTAAGGAGAAATGTTCTCAGGGGTTATTTATAAGGGAATTTACTACTAAATTTACATATGAAGGTTCTAAAAACCGCAACAATATGCATGTGTGTGTTTGTATTTGCATGTTCGTATGTGTGTGTGTGTTTGTATTTGTATGTATATATGCATGTGTGTGTTTGTATTTGCGTGTTTGTTTGTGTGTGTGTGTTTGTATTTGTATGTATATATGTATGTGTGTGTTTGTATTTGCATGTTTGTTTGTGTGTGTTTGTATTTCTGTGTTTGTTTATGTGTGTGTGTGTGTTTGTATTTGTATGTATATATGTATGTGTGTGTGTGTGTGTGTGTTTGTATTTGCGTGTTTGTCTGTGTGTGTGTTTATATTTGCATGTTTGTCTGTGTGTGTGTTTGTATTTGCGTGTTTGTCTGTGTGTGTTTGTATTTGTGTGTGTGTGTTTGTAGTTGTATGTATATATGTATTTGTGTGTTTGTATGAGTGTTTGTATTTGTGTGTGTGTGTTTGTATTTGTGTGTGTGTGTTTGTATTTGTGTGTGTGTATGTATGTGTGTATGTATGTGTGTGTGTATGTTTGTATTTGTGTGTATGTATGTATGTGTGTGGGTGTGTGTGTTTGTATTTGTTTGTGTCCGTGTGTGTTTGTGTGTGTGTGTGTGTGTGTGTATTTGTGTGTTTGTATGTATGTGTGTGTGTGTGTGTTTGTATTTGTGTGTGTGTGTGTGTTTGTATTTGTGTGGTGTGTGTGTGTGTGTGTGTGTGTGTGTGTATACTGTATATCCTATATACTATATAGCTTTGATTGAATATATTAGTGTGCTAATACATATATATATTTATATATACACATATACAGTGCATTCAGAAAGTATTCAGACCCCCTCACCTTTTTCACATTTTGTTATGTTGCAGCCTTAGGCTGAAATCGTTTAAATTCATTTTTTCCCTCATCAATCTATACTCAATACCCCATAATGACAAAGAGAAAACAGGATTTTAGAAAGTTTTGCAAATTTATTAAAAACAAAAAACTGAAATATCACATTGACATAAGTATTCATACGCTTAACTCAGTACTTAGTTGAAGCACCTTTGGCAGCGATTGCAGCCTCGAGTCATCTTGGGCATGACGCGACAAGCTTTGCACACCTGGATTTGGGGATTTTCTGCCATTCTTCTCTGCAGATCCTCTCCAGCTCTGTCAAGTTGGATGGGGACCGTCGGTGGACAGCCATTTTCAGGTCTCTCCAGAGATGTTCGATTGGGTTCAAGTCAGGGCTCTGGCTGGGCCACTCAAGGATCTTCACAGAGTTGTCCCTAAGCCACGCCTGCGTTGTCTTGGCTGTGTGCTTAGGGTCATTGTCCTGTTGGAAGGTGAACCTTCGGCCCAGTCTGAGGTCCTGAGCGCTCTGTTTCAGGTTTTCATTAAGGATATCTCTGTACTTTGCTCCGTTCATTGATCCCTCAACCGTGACCAGTCCGCCAATCACTGCTGCTGAAAAACACCCCCAAAGCATGATGCTGCCACCACCATGCTTCACCATTGGGATGGTATTGAGCAGGTGATGAGTGGTGCCTGGTTTCCTCCAGACATGACGCTTAGAATGGAGGCCAAACAGTTCAATCTTGGTCACATCAGACCACAGAATCTTGTTTCTCAGAGTCTGAGAGTCCTTTAGGTGTTTTTTGCAAACTCCAAGCGGGCTTTCATGTGTCTTTCACTGAGGGGAGGCTTCCGTCTGGCCACTCTGCCATAAAGCCCAGATCGGTGGAGTGTTGCCGTGATGGTTGTCCTTCTGGAAGTTTCTCCATGTCCACACAGGATCTCTGGAGCTCAGCCAGAGTGACCATCGGGTTCTTGGTCACCTCTCTTACCAAGGCCCTTCTCCCCCGACTGCTCAGTTTGACCGGGCGGCCAGCTCTAGGAAGAGTCCTGGTTGTTCCAAACTTCTTCCATTTAAAAATTATGGAGGCCACTGTGCTCTTGGGAACCTTCAATGCAGCAGAGATTTTTTTTGTTCCTTCGACCTCATGGCTTGGTTTTTGCTCTGATATGCATTGTCAGCTGTGAGACCTTATATAGACAGGTGTGTGCCTTTCCAAATCATGTCCAATCAATTGAATTTACCACAGGTGGACTCCAATCAAGGTGTAGAAACGTCTCAAAGATGATCAATAGAAATGGGAGGCACCTGAGCTAAATTTCAAGTGTCATAGCAAAGGGTATGAATACTTATGTCAATGTGATATTTTAGTTTTTTCTTTTTAATAAACTTGCAAAACTTTCTAAAATCCTGTTTTCTCTTTGTCATTATGGGGTATTGAGTGTAGATTGATGAGGGGAAAAATGAATTTAAACGATTTCAGCATAAGGCTGCAACATAACAAAATGTGAAAAAAGTGAAGGGGTCTGAATACTTTCTGAATGCACTGTATGTGTGTGTGTCTGTATTTGTGTGTGTGTTTGTATTTGTGTGTGTGTTTGTATTTGTGTGTATGTATGTGTGTATTTGTATTGGTGTGTGTGTTTGTATTTGTGTGTGTGTTTGTATTTGTGTGTGTGTTTGTGTTTGTGTGTGTGTTTGTATTTGTGTGTGTGTTTGTATTTGTGTGTGTGTTTGTATTTGTGTGTGTGTTTGTATTTGTGTGTGTGTTTGTATTTGTGTGTGTGTTTGTATTTGTGTGTGTGTTTGTATTTGTGTGTGTGTTTGTATTTGTGTGTGTGTTTGTATTTGTGTGTGTGTTTGTGTTTGTGTGTGTGTTTGTATTTGTGTGTGTGTTTGTATTTGTGTGTGTGTTTGTATTTGTGTGTGTGTTTGTATTTGTGCGTGTGTTTGTATTTGTGTGTGTGTTTGTATTTGTGTGTATGTATGTGTGTGTGTTTTTTATTTGTGTGTGTGTTTGTATTTGTGTGTGTGTTTGTATTTGTGTGTGTGTTTGTATTTGTGCGTGTGTTTGTATTTGTGTGTGTGTGTTTGTATTTGTGTGTGTGTTTGTATTTGTGTGTGTGTTTGTATTTGTGCGTGTGTTTGTATTTGTGTGTGTGTTTGTATTTGTGTGTGTTTGTATTTGTGTGTGTGTTTGTATTTGTGTGTATGTATGTGTGTGTGTTTTTTATTTGTGTGTGTGTTTGTATTTGTGTGTGTGTTTGTATTTGTGGGTGTGTTTGTATTTGTGTGTGTGTTTGTATTTGTGTGTATGTATGTGTGTGTGTGTGTGTTTGTATTTGTGTGTGCTTGTATTTGTGTGTGTTTGTATTTGTGTGTGTGTTTGTATTTGTTTGTATGTATGTGTGTGTGTTTGTATTTGTGTGTGTTTGTATTTGTGTGTGTGTTTGTATTTGTGTGTGTTTGTATTTGTGTGTGTGTTTGTATTTGTGTGTGTTTGTATTTGTGTGTGTTTGTATTTGTGTGTGTGTTTGTATTTGTGTGTATGTATGTATGTGTGTGTGTTTGTATTTGTGTGTATGTATGTGTGTGTGTATGTGTGTGTGTGTTTGTATTTGTGTGTGTGTTTGTATTTGTGTGTGTGTGTTTGTATTTGTGTGTATGTATGTGTGTGTGTGTGTGTGTGTTTGTATTTGTGTGTGTGTGTTTGTATTTGTGTGTGTGTTTGTATTTGTGTGTGTGTTTGTATTTGTGTGTGTGTTTTTATTTGTGTGTATGTATGTGTGTGTGTATGTATGTGTGTGTGTTTGTATTTGTGTGTGTTTGTATTTGTGTGTGTTTGTATTTGTGTGTGTGTTTGTATTTGTTTGTATGTATGTGTGTGTGTTTGTATTTGTGTGTGTGTTTGTATTTGTGTGTATGTATGTGTTTGCGTTTGTATTTGTGTGTGTGTTTGTATTTGTGTGTGTGTTTGTATTTGTGTGTATGTATGTGTTTGTGTTTGTATTTGTGTGTGTGTTTGTATTTGTGTGTGTGTTTGTATTTGTGTGTGTTTGTATTTGTGTTTGTTTGTATTTGTGTGTGTGTTTGTATTTGTGTGTGTGTTTGTATTTGTGTGTATGTATTTGTGTGTGTTTGTATGTGTGTGTGTGTTTGTATTTGTGTGTATGTATGTATGTGTGTGTGTGTTTGTATTTGTGTGTGTGTTTGTATTTGTGTGTGTGTTTGTATTTGTGTGTATGTATGTGTGTGTGTGTTTGTATTTGTGTGTGTGTGTTTGTATTTGTGTGTATCTATGTGTGTGTGTGTTTGTATTTGTGTGTCTTTGTATTTGTGTGTGTGTTTGTATTTGTGTGTGTGTGTGTGTGTATCTATGTGTGTGTGTTTGTATTTGTGTGTGTGTTTGTATTTGTGTGTGTGTTTGTATTTGTGTGTATCTATGTGTGTGTGTTTGTATTTGTGTGTATGTATGTGTGTGTGTGTGTTTGTATTTGTGTGTGTGTGTTTGTATTTGTGTGTGTGTTTGTATTTGTGTGTATCTATGTGTGTGTGTTTGTATTTGTGTGTGTGTTTGTGTGCATGCGTGTTTGTATTTGTTTGTGTGTGTGTTTGTGTGTAATTGGTTGTTATCTCCATATGTGTGTTTCAGAAGGAGGAACGGAGTCCTCACAGATCTCGAAGTATCCATCTCGGTTTCAGTGAGGGATCATGATTCATGGACCAATTTGTGAAGTTTTCTTGTTCTCAGAGTTTTGTTCTGAGGGCTCTTTTGAGGATCGTCATGGAGCCCTTGACTGTTTCCAACTGCAGTTTGTTTGTAGTAATATTCCCAGGGATGTTTTTTAAGATCTCTGTAAGATTCTTTTTTTTATCATTCCTGTTTCTCCAATAATCACTGGTACAATTTGGCGCACTTCAACTTCCATGAGCTTTTCACTTCATTTTTAGGGTCTTGGTATTTTGTCATTTTATTTCATTTCTGCAGTGTTTTGGCCAAAATCTCTGGGGACTGACACCTCAATTAGCAATGCCTTCTTTACTGTTTTGTACATCAGTACTATATCCGGATGCAATGCTTTGTTACTCCCGCGAGGGAGTAATGCATTCGATCGTGTGTGTGTGTGTGTGTGTGTGTGTGTGTGTGTGTGTGTGTGTGTGTGTGTGTGTGTGTGTTCGTGTGTTTGTGAACAAGATATCTGGAAAAGTTCTGAACGGATTTGGATGAAAGTTGGTGGGATGATTACCCTTGGGATAAGGAAGAATTGATTAGTTTTTGGTGAAGCTCAGGATATTATTCCGGATCCAGGAATTTTTTGAAGGATTTTTTTACCATTGGAAGATAGGGCTCATTTTTTTTTTAACATTATCTTGTAGCGGCTACCGCTGGGTTTTCACAATCGCCTTGCACCTATCAAGGACGCGGAGCGATCACCATGCCGGGCTCGTCCAGGACGCCCGGGCAGGCTCGCCCTCAACTTGCCAGGCCGCAGCCAGGACACTGGGCCACGCCCCCTCTCGCCTTTCCTGGGCAAACGCTCCGGGATAAGATGTATATATATTGCTGCCCGATAAACGGGCTTTTCAGAGTGCCTGAGTGTTTGGTTTGATTAAAGCAACTCGGATGAATTCCAGCTTTTTGTCGCGTCCATTATTCCGATCGACGTGGGAGCCCCAGCTCCTTCATTGGTGACCTACCGACATGGACACGGCAGTCGCCCTTAAACTGCCTACCTTCTGGGAGGCTCACGCGGCGGTTTGGTTCGCACAGGCGGATTCCCAGTTCGCCCTGCGAGGCATCACGGCCAACGACACCCGCTTCCACCATGTGGTAGCAGCGCTCGGTTCGGCCACCGCGGCCCTCGCCCTGAGCCTCCTCGACAGCCCGCCAGCCGCTGACAAATACGGCGCGATTAAGAAGCTTCTCCTCGACGCTTTCGCCCTCCCATCGGCGGAACGCGCACGGCGCCTGCTCGAACTGCCCGAGCTCGGCGACACGCGCCCTTCCGAGCGAATGGACTACATGCTTTCACTGCTCGGCGAGCACTCTCCGGCATTCCTGTTCCGGGAGCTGTTCCTCCGTCAGCTGCCTAACCCGGTACGCCTCGCCCTGGCAAGCACGACGATCACAGATCCCCGGGCCCTTGCCAGAGAAGCCGACAAGATCTCCGCCGCAGGTCAGCGCATCGCAGCGGCGACATGGGACCCACCGCCGTCCGACGCAACACCCATGGTGCCCGAGCACCCGGCACGGTCGACGACCGAACTGCCGACGCAATTGGCGGCCGCTACACCGAGCCGACCACCTCCAGCACGACGACCGGGGCCTCCACCTGACCAAGCGTGGTGTTACTATCATGCCAGGTTCGGACAGAAGGCCCGGACATGCCGACCCCCATGCACCTTCAGCAGGCCGGGAAACGGCCGGGCCGGCGTTCATTACCAGCCATGAGCGCCGGCCACACGGGCAACTTACTGTTCATCACGGATAAAGCGTCCGGACGGCGCTTCCTGTGCGACACCGGCGCCCAACTGAGTGTCATACCCGCCTCTGACCAGGACAGGCAGTCCGCGGTTTGCGGCCCCTCCTTGGTTGCGGCCAACGGATCGACCATCCGCACCTTCGGCCCGCGCAACGTCACCCTCTGCTTCGGCGGCCAACGCTTTGCTTGGACGTTTGTAACCGCAAACGTGCCCATGGCTCTGCTAGGCGCCGACTTCCTCTGCACACACGGACTGCTGGTAGATGTCCAACGGCGTCGTTTAATCAACGCCGAAACCTTCAGCTCCCTGGTATGCACATTGGGCAGCTCCGTGCCGACCGAGCTGTCATGCGCCGTCCCGGTGGCGAACGAGTTTGCTCGCCTGCTCACGGAGTTCCCGGCCCTCACGCGGCCGACGTTTTCGGCCGTCGCAGTATGGCATGGGATCGAGCACCACATACCAACCACGGGCCCGACGGTCTACGCCAGGGCCCGCCGCCTTGACCCAGCCAAGCTCGCCGTGGCGAAGGCCGAATTCGACGCGTTGGAGCACCTCGGCATCGTGTGGCGCTCCGATAGCGCGTGGGCCTCGCCACTGCACATCGTGCCAAAGCTGGGGGGTGGATGGCGCCCGTGTGGCGACTACCGCCGTCTCAATGACGCTACCACCCCCGACAGGTACCCGATCCCGCATATCCAAGACTTCTCCGCCCGTCTGGAGGGACGGGTCATTTTTTCGAAAATTGATCTCATACGGGGATATCACCAGGTACCTGTCAGGGCGGCCGACGTCCCTAAAACGGCAGTCATCACGCCGTTCGGCTTATTCGAATTCTTGCGGATGCCGTTTGGTCTCAAGAACGCGGCTCAGGCGTTCCAGCGCTTGATGGACGGCGTGCTGCGTGACCTGCCGTTCCTTTTCGTTTACCTGGACGACATCCTCGTCGCCAGCACGTCCCGGGCCGAGCACCTCCTCCACCTCCGAACACTGTTCGGGCGCCTCAGCGAGCACGGCCTCATCGTCAACCCGGCCAAATGCCACTTCGGCACGACGGCCGTTGATTTTTTGGGCCACCACATCACCAAGAACGGGGCCGTGCTGCTGCCAACCAAGGTCGAGGCCATCACCACGTTCCCGCGTCCCCGCACCATAAAGGCCCTGCAGGAATTCCTGGGAATGGTGAATTTTTATCACCGCTTCGTGCGCCGCGCTGCTCAACTCATGCGGCCCCTCTACGAAGCCCTCCGGGGCAAGCCGGCCAAGCACGACATCGCCTGGTCCGCAGCAATGGATGCGGCCTTCCAAAGCTCAAAGCGGGCCCTCGCCGATGCAACACTGCTCGCTCACCCGGTGCTCAACGCTCCAATCGCCCTCACCACGGATGCCTCCGACTACGCGGTGGGCGCCGTACATGAGCAATGGGTGAACGGGGTTTGGCAGCCACTCGCTTTTTTCAGCCGGCAGCTCCGGCCGAACGAGCTCAAATACAGCACGTTTGACCGGGAGCTCCTCGGTCTACACCTGGCCGTCCGCCATTTCCGCCACCTCCTGGAGGGCCGACCTTTCACGGCGTTCGTCAACCACAAGCCGTTGGTTTACGCCATGGCCAAGGTCACGGAGCCGTGGTCGGCCCGCCAACAGCGCCACCTCTCCGCCGTGTCGGAGTTTACCACGGACATCCGGCACGTCACCGGCAAAAACAACGCCGTGGCCGACTGTCTTTCCCGGGCCAGCGCGAACGCGGTCCACCTGGGCGTGGACTTTGCGCTTATGGCGGCGGACCAAACCACCGACACCACGGTGCAAGCCCTCCGGGCGGCGGACACGGGCCTCCGCCTGGCCGACATCCCCTTCGCGGACACTGTCCTGCTCTGCGACGTCTCCCAAGGCCAGCCTCGCCCCATCGTGCCCGTCACCTGGCAACGCCGCATCTTCGCCTCCCTCCACAGCCTTTCCCACCCGGGCCGGAAAGCTTCCCAGAAGCTGGTGTCGGCGCGATTCGTCTGGCACGGCCTTCGTCGGGACGTCCGCGATTGGACCAGCACCTGCACGGCCTGCCAACGGGCCAAGGTCCACCGACACACCCAGGCCCCGCTGGCACCTTTCACCGTGCCCGAACGACGTTTCGACCACGTCAACGTGGATCTGGTGGGCCCCCTCCCCCCCCGTCACGGGGGTTCACACACCTGCTCACCATGGTAGACAGGACCACCAGGTGGCCGGAGGCCGTTCCCCTCGTCTCCACCACCACCGCCGACGTGGCGCAGGCTTTCATCGCCACCTGGGTCGCCCGCTTCGGCGCACCGGCGGACATCTCGTCAGACCGCGGACCACAGTTCACCTCCGAGCTGTGGGGCGCGGTCGCCCGCAACCTGGGGGTCAAGCTCCACAGTACTACGGCCTACCACCCCCAAGCAAACGGGTTGTGCGAGCGATTCCACCGCTCCATGAAGGCCGCGCTCATGAAGGCCGCGTTTCCCCGTTTCATAAAATGTATCGTTTGATATGTATAATGCTTTAAAACTGTTTTTTTTTTTTGTTTGTTTTTTAACCTCAGAAGAGATATCAACATTTACCTCAACGAATGTCAATCGCGGTGTCAGTATTGGATGAACTTATAAAGACTTAAGTGAGTTATAAGTGTGGCCAGCATGTGCACGGGATTCTTCCCAGAAGAATGAGTGTCGCATTAGCTTGTACGACTTAAAATGAGCGAGTTTTGTTTTCACGTTTGGGCCAGTTTTACATGTTGTATCCCTATGGAATGAAACGACGTTTTCCTGGCTTACAATTTTATTTGAGGTCACACATGCCTCAAAATACACTCACTTATATAGAATTGAACGCTGAATCCGAAAATGGTAGTGAAATTGCTTTGTTTTTTTTTTACATTATCTTCTGTATATTCTAAATATATATCTGTGCAGTGTCTGTCTTGTGTTGTCTTGTCTTGTGTTGTCACTGAACTACTCCCTCAAACTTTTGTGAAATCGTACTATTCCAACTTGACCCACGGCGGGATTATGCGCTCTACTGAGTGGCGTTCTAGTTTTATATGTTCTGCATGATGTGATCATTCGGTCATATGTGAGCTTTACTACCTTGTTTTCAGTGATTGCTTTTGGTTCATATTTCTATGATTTTCCTGGAACTGGGATATTTTGAATTTTGCAGATGTGCCAGTGGATTACTCTACAAACTGTCTTGTGCTTTTGTGTGTACAGCTGTTCTGACATGAGTTTTTTTGTTTTTTTTTAACATCCTGATAGGTGGTGGCTCGTACTTTCTGTTTCTACCTTGCAAGACCTACACTACGTACAATTGACTCAGTCCTGCCATTTTCTTAAAGCCATTGGTGATGTGTCCTTGGTCTTGGGAATTTATAATAATAATAATAATAATTCATTTATTTTGTATAGCGCTTTTCATGAAGCCCAAAGGCGCTTTGACAGAGTGCAAAACATAATGCAAAACAAAACATGAAAACAACAATTGCAAAAAGACAAGAATCAAAAGGGAAATATTTAAAGCAAAAGGAGGGAGAAGGAGAAGTGATAGTCAGGGGTTAAATGCTGTGGGTTGAATGTTGAATGCAGTGCTGAACAGGTGGGTCTTGAGTGATGTTTTGAATGTGGCGAGTGAGGAGGAGTCTCTGATGGTGTGAGGTAGTGAGTTCCAGAGGGTGGGAGCAGCGATGGAGAAAGCCCTGTCCCCCCAGGATCTGAATTTGGTCCGGATGGGGGGGGGGGTCAGGAGGTTGGTACCAGCAGAGCGGAGGTTGCGGGTGGGAGTGTGTCTGGAGAGGAGGTCAGCCAGGTAGGATGGGGCCAGGTTATGGAGGGCTTTGTAGGTCAAGAGGAGGATTTTGTACTGGATTCTCTGGGAGATGGGGAGCCAGTGAAGCTTGTAAAGGACGGGGGTGATGTGGTCACGGGTCCGGGTATGGGTGAGTAGACGGGCAGCGGAGTTCTGAATGTATTGGAGTTTATTGGTGATTGTTGAGGGTGAACCATAGAGGAGGCTATTGCAGTAGTCCAGACGGGAGGTGATGAAGGCGTGGATGAGGGTTTCTGCAGCCGTGGAGGAGAGGGATGAGCGGAGACAGGCGATGTTTTTCAGGTGAAAGAAGGCTGTCTTTGTGATCTGTTTAGTGTATTTGTCGAAGGAGAGGGTTTGGTCAAAGATGACGCCAAGATTCCGGATGAGAGGGGAGGTGGATACTGGGATACCGTCGATGTTGAGGGCAAAGTTATGGGTGGATTTTGTGAGCGTTTTTGGGCCAATGATGATTATTTCAGATTTATCACAGTTAAGTTTGAGGAAGTTGATTTGAAGCCAGGATTTTATTTCAGAGATGCAGTTTGTCAGGATAGAGTGGGTGTCGGTGGAGACGGACTTGGTGGAGATGAAACGCTGGATGTCATCGGCGAAGCAGTGGAATTGGAGACCATGACGGCGGATTAAGTGACCAAGGGGGGACAGGTAAAGGATGAAGAGGAGGGGGCCAAGAACTGAACCTTGGGGGACACCTTGGGGGAGGGGAGCAGTGGGGGATTTGCAGTTATTGATGGAGATGAACTGGCGTCTGTCAGAGAGGTATGATTTAATCCAAGAGAGGGCAGTGCCGGTAACATTAAAGGTGGATTCAAGTCGGGTGAGGAGGATGGTGTGATCGATGGTGTCAAAGGCAGCGCTGAGGTCGAGGAGGACGAGAATGTTGAGGTTGCCAGCGTCAGAGGAGAGGAGAAGGTCGTTGGTGATTTTGAGGAGAGCAGTTTCAGTACTGTGGTTGGAGCGGAATCCGGATTGGAATGTTTCATACAGGTTATTGGCAGAGAGGTGATGTTTGAGTTGAGTGGCTACAGCGTGTTCCAAAACGTTCGACAGAAAGGGTAGGTTGGAGATGGGTCTGAAGTTGTTTCGGGTGTCAGGGTTTAGACCAGGTTTTTTTAGAATGGGGGTAACAGCAGCAATTTTTTAGGGATGGTGGGATGATGCCTGTAGACAGGGAGGAGTTTATTGTTGCAATGATAAGTGGAGAGAGAGCAGGGAGGGAGGCGTTGACAAAGCTGGAGGGGATGGGGTCAAGAGTGCAGGTGGCAGTTTTCATTCCTATGAGGAGTTCAGAGAGGTCAGTAGGGGAGACCGGGGAGAATTGAGACAGGGGAAGGCAGGATAAGGGGGGGCAGGTGGTTGGAGGGGGAGCGGGTGCGGCGATGGTCAAGCTGTTGTAGATGTTGTCAATTTTGCGTTGGAAGAAAGAAAGGAAGGAGATGCAGTTGTCTACTGTTAATGACTGGGTGGTGGTGTCCAGGGGGCGGAGGAGTTTGTTTATTGTCGAGAAGAGTGCTTTTGGGTTTCCGGAGCCAGAGTGGATAATTTGAGAGTAGTAGGCGGAGCGGGCGTGGGAGAGGGCATCTTTGTAGTGTTGTAGGTGGTCCTTGTAGGCTTGGGAGTGAACTGTGAGACCTGTTTTATTGCGGAGTCTTTCAAGTTGGCGAGCACGAGTTTTCATCAGGCGGAGTTCAGGGGTAAACCAGGGAGCAGAATGGGTGAAAGAAACTGTTTTGGTTTTTACAGGCGCAAGCTGGTCAAGGCAGGAGGAGAGAGTGTGGTTGTAGTAGTCAGTGAGGTCGGAAGGGGTGTGGAGGTCAATGAAGGGAGAAGTGGACATTTTTTCAGAGAGGGTGGATGAGAATGAGGTAGGTGAAAGAGCGTTTAGCTTACGGAAGTTGATAGTGCGATAATGTATTGGTGTTGGGGTGGGGATGTTGATGGTCATAGTGATGGCTAAGTGGTCAGAGAGGGTGAGGTCGGAGCCAGAGAGATGGTGCAAAATTAATCCAGTGGAGCAGACAAGGTCCAAAATGTGACCACGGATATGCGTAGGAAAGTTGACATGTTGAGTGAGGTTAAAGCAGGTGAGTAAATCAGTGAAGTCAGTGGTTATTGTGGAGTCAGTGGAGTCCATGTGGATATTGAAATCACCAAGGAGGAGGATTGAGGGGGAGAGGGAACATAGCTGGGTCAGAAAGTAGGAGACGTCAGACAGGAATAATGGGTGTGGTTTGGGAGGGCGGTAGACGACAGCCATGACTGACTGCGTGCGACCAGAGAGTTTAAAAGCCAGGTGTTCAAAGGATGAGGATGAGGCGATGGGGATGAGGCTGGTCCTGATGTCTTGACGGTGGATAACGGCAATTCCACCACCTCGGCCCTCCGAGCGTGGTTTATTGACATAGGAATATCCATTGGGTGTGGTAAGGTTGAGCATGCAGTAGTCCAGTGGTTGTTGCCAGGTTTCGGTGAGACAGAGAAAGTCCAGTTTGTTATCCAGGATGTAGTCATTGAGGATGAGGCATTTGTTGTTGAGGGACCGGGTGTTGAAGAGGGTGAGCTTGATGTTGTTTTGAACAGCGGGGATGAATTCAGGTGATTTAGCCAGGGTTCGCAGGCAGGAGGTGCGATTTTGTGTGTTGCCGTGACTAGGTGCGCTGGGACAATGAGTGGGAGTGCGCTGAGCCGACCAGAGGACGGGGATGGAGTGACCTGATTGTACATATACAAACTTACGACCGGAGCCACGGTGAATGTACCTGGGTCGTCGGAGGAGTCCATTTGATTTGATGGCAGAGATGCATGATGGGGTGGAGCGGGTATTGAGCAGAAGGAGCCTTGCGGCAGAGTACCGCAGAGCCATGCCAGGCAGGAGTGGAGAGGCGAGCACGAGGCCAAGGTTGAGGAGGTGAAACAATGGTCCCAACGCACGGGAGCAGGCCCAAGGAAACGAAGGTGACGAAGGAGCCAGGTAGGTGAAGCCAGGAGCAGAGTCGGGACCAAGCAGAGGGCAGACAGGAGCAAAGAGACGATCACGAAGCCAAGGTTGATCACGGCAAAGCGGGAAATGCAGCGGCAATCAACCGCCGCCGCTACAAATCAAGATCACGGCGGGAAAACCGCAGCCACACCGCTGCGAAGGACACAACCCACGAGAGCGTGCCCGAGGAAACAGCGAGCAGGCGAAGGAGCCGGGTAGGCGGAGCAGGGAGCAGAGCCGGGACTATGCGGAGGGCAGACTCAATGGCCAAAAAATCCGCACGACCACCAAAAAAGCAAGCCACAGACAGTGGCCCAGTCGAAGAAGCGGCGAGCATGTGACGCCTGTGTCCTCTTCAGACCGGACCGGAAGCGGAACCCCCCGGAATAATGATTTGTTCTCCATCCCAGGTGAGCTGATCTCTTCTTAGTCATTCCAAAGAGCCTTCTTTGTCTACTCTCAATCTGTCCAACTTTCTTTTTATACCTTCATGCTCTTAAATCGTTTTCCGAGGTGTGGTGTATATTGGTTGATATTTCGTGTTCTATTTTTCTTCCTTATTTTTTGCAATTGTTGGGGCTGTACTCATTGTTGTTTCAGTTTCTTGAGTGACATCTTCCATTCACACCTGTCTTTGGAAACTTTTTGCTTGGTGGGTTGGGGATACATTCTCTGGTTTGTTGTGTTTGTGTTTGCTTACAAATTAGATTCGGTTGTCTGTTGCACTTTTTACGTATTCGGCCAATGCTACGGTTGTTATTCTGTGCACTCTGTCGAGCTCCATTAGGCGGCTCCCTTCTTCTCATCTTCGCAGGTACATTATCGGGATGCATTGATTTTTGTAAAACATTTCATGGATAATGAGGAGTTTCCTTGTTTTGATATCCAGTTTATTGATGTCTGATTGTGCCCAGTTTATTATTCTGCAGTGTACTGGATGGAATTGCGAGTGTGTGTGTTTGTGTGTCTGTGTGTGCATGCATGTGCAGGATGTTTGTTTGGTTCTTAGATTTCATTCACATGCTGCGCAGTGCTGATGTGAGCATATGAAAACACAACATAATTTGTCAAATCGGCCTGAAAGCTATTTTCCGTTTTATTTCTGCCGATCGCTCGACGGATGTTCTATTATTGCTCGAGCATTCTGTTATTTATAATCTCGCCAATCCGGGCTGCAGCGAGATTTTGCTCATTTACACTCCGTACATTCACTCCTACGCTGCATCACTGTCTCACTCCGACACTAGTTTCCTATAGCACACCAGGGTGAGAAGCACTGTTTCTCATGCAACACGACATGGATCCTGGGTATCTTTCAATTATCCACAAAGAAAGTGTCATTTACCTCCTTGTTAAACCCTATGGGATGAGATTTCACTGAATAAATTGCCTCTTCTTTTGGAGTATTCTAGTTACAATTGCAATCCAGCACAAAGCCTCTCGCGGAGACTGCAAATGGTCCTTACCCAGAATGTTGCTTCCTATTGTCAGTAGTTACCACAGCTGCACCTTTCGGGGAGCCCACCGAGGTCAAAACAGATGTCAATTGCTGTTTTAGTCGAGCAATTTTCGAGCCGTTGCTTTCATTTAATCTAATGCAACCATCGCAACGTGTTTTGCCTGCACGTTCCTTATTATATTCACCAATTATTCCAAACTGAGTGCCTTTGCCTCATCTGATGGCACCATTTGGCATGCACCCACTAAGTGCCTATTATTTTGCCATAAATATCATACTGTTGAGGGATGGGTTGGCAGGACAGCTAAGAGGCAGAATACTCGCCTTGGAACTCTCCTGTGTGGGTTGCATTCCTTAACCTGACTCTCAGCTGTCACCCAGGTGCTTTTCAGTCAGGGGACACGTCAATGAGTATTTCTTTGATCGGAGGTGGGGAGGTTGTGTGGAGTCCCTGATCTGGCTGTCCCATCTGTTTATATTCCCTTGTGCACGTTTTAAGCTCTGACTGTACTTTTCAGAAGGAGTAGGCAATTGCGTGCTGGTGCACTGCCTACATTCCAAACTCCTTCCCAGAACGAGGGCTGTTTCCACAGTATCCTGTGATTGAGTAGCGACCTGTCCAGAGTACATTCTCAGTTAGGAACATATTCACGAATTAATTGTGGGGATCCCTGAAGGTCACCCAGAAGGTCATGGGAGCAATGATTTTTTTTTTTTAACTCTGCGCATCATGAGACGGGGTATTATAATCACTTCTGTCTGTCTGTCAGTGTGTTTGTATGTCTGTCTGTCTGTCTTTGTGTGTGTGTCTGTCTGTATGGGCCATAACTTTTTTTTACCAGTTGAGCTATTATCATCAAGTTTTCACAAAAGCTTTATTATGATAATATGGAGAAGAGAAATTAATAATTGTGTCAAAAGGTCAAAAGGTCAGCGTCACATAAAATCGTCAATTTTCATCCCATTGACCTGAAATTTTAAGAATTTGCATATTGGGTCACTGAGTTGGTTCAATCAAAATCAACAAGCAAATTGTTTTTTTGATCAAAAGGTCAAAGGCTAAGGCTGCGTAGAATCACCAGTTTTCACCCCATTGACGTAAAATTTCAGGAATTTGCATATCGCGTCACTGAATTGGTTAGTCAAAAGGTAGGAGTCAATTGGTGTTTTTTTTACATCAAAAGGTCAAAGGTCAAGGTTGCATAAAATCGTCAAATGTCCAATTGACCTGAAATTTTAAGAATTTGCATATTGGGTCACCTAATTGGTCCACTAATCAAATGCTAGAAGCTGATCTTTTAATTTTTTTAGATCTAAAGCTCAAAGGATCTAAAATTGAATAAAATCATCTATTTTTATTTTGTATTTTCCTCTAAACTGTTTTCGTTATTTTGAGCATATGAAAGAAGACGAAGAAGAAGTCAGAATACCAACGGACTTGGACGGGCTTTGCGTTTTCAGATGCTTTCTAGTTTTATTATTATAATGCTACCTATAAATTTCTCATTTGGTTTTTGTGGATCTGCCTTCCAAAGATAGTTCAATCCCACTTTTGTCCCAATTAGCCTGGTGTTGGCTTAGTGGTTAGGGCGCCGGCTTGGGATCCTAGGATCCTGGGTTTGTAATCCTGGTCGATCGCTGAATTAACGCCAGGGGGGTTGATTCAGCCTGTCTTCCTTCCGAGGTCGGAAAATTGAGTACCAGCTCACTGGTGTTTTTTTTTTCCCCTGTGTGTCGCGAGAGGTGACTAACAGGGTTGGTGGCAGGAAGGGCATCCGGCCATAAAACATTGCTTCAAAAAGGGGACCACGGTGCCTGAAAAAGGCCAACCCCTGCTCGGCGGGGAAAAATGGCTTCGAAAGGTGGTTCACTTAGCGAAGGCTTCTGGAAGAGCTAGGCCACAGAACAGATAAGGATACAACATAACATAATACAAACGGCCACATAAGCCTGGTGTTGGCTTAGCGGTTAGGGTGCCGGCTTGGGATCCTAGGATCCTGGGTTCGAATCCCGATTGATCTTTGAATTAACGCCAGGGGGGTTGACTCAGCCTGTCATCCTTCCGAGGTCGGCAAATTGAGTACCAGCTTGCTGGGATGAATGATCATGGTGTGTATCCCGGCTTAGAATAGGTACACAGTATCCCTGCGCCTCGTAAGAGGCGACCAAGGGTTGGCGTCAGGAAGGGCATCCGGCCATAAAAACATTGCCTCAAACAGGGAACCATGATTGTCATGGGGCCCGCAAGGCTAACCCCCGCTCCAGCGGGGAAAATGGCCTTAAAACGATCATTCATTCATTCATTCATAACAAAGGGAAGAGCAGGAGAAAGGAAACACGAACAGCAGAGTAGACAGAGAAGGTAGACGGAGACGGACAAACCAGGGATGCAGGTTTTCATATTTCATATATGTTTTCATATTTCATATATATATGCAGGTTTTCACAAGGGTTTTCATATTCCTAATTTTGATAAACGTCGATGAATATCATGGGATGGGGATTAGAACACTTGCTAAACGAATGGTGAAATGCTGCAATTTATCATTATTATTGTTTATCTTTATCATTATTTTGAGCAATCTGCCTTCCTTGTCAGTTTTAGACAACCTGGATTTTTGTTTTGCCCTTTCTTCCAACATCCTGCAGATGTCAACGAGAAAAGAACAAGAAGACAAAACGCAAATAGGTTCTCTTGCTAGAAGTAGGCCTACAACAATCCACCATATAAAGTATAAGAACATAGAAAAAACAGATAACAAATAGCACTTCACTACAACAGCCTTTAAAATAGTTGGATCAGTCTGTGCCCTCAGCATAGGATAGACCTGAGATGGATGCAAACCCCCTTACTGCTCTATAAACTCAATTCAAATCATCGGCCTACATTCTCACTCACAATGGCAGATAGGCCCAATACCAGTCACTTAATAACCACATTGGTTTGCAACTGGGAATACAAATAGAAAGTTTAATCATCCGTTTGTAGCAAAGGAAGTGAGCATGGCCCTCTTCACATTGAGGCCTGGTAGGCTATGTGTCAAGCACCAGATACATGTTATTAAATTTGCTCGTGTGTCGGAAGACCCGATGAGGATGTGTAATTACGTGATGAGCACCGAGGCATAGCTGGTGCTCCGTTCAGTGGCATTGCGCATGTTGTATCCAGGGGTATATGATATCGGACACCCAAGGGTCTAGCATTTAAATGCTGCCATTTTTGTAAAAAAAAAAAAAAAAAAAATTGTATACAAGATCGAGGCGTAAGAGCTAACATTAATGACAAAAAAAACAAACGGCCACATAATACATAATAAAGGGAGCGGGGGACAAGATGGGGAGAGAGGGGGAAGCCCACAAGCACAACATTTGAGAACATCGGAAGTTCTGTGGGAGGGAGAGGGCTTGGGGGAAGGAGGCGTGGGAAGGGGGTTGGGGGTGGGAGGTAAAAAAAACACTTGGACATGAATTTTTTTATTTTTTACATCGACATAAAAAAAATGTACAATAAAATTTTTTACATGGACATAAAAAAAACACTTACATATTTCACCCTAGCAACTGCATGTTAAAATGTCATCCGCGTAGAAATGGGACACTGAAAAAAAACAGCGCATGCGTGAAAGGCCTCGTTGACATTCATATGTCATTTTGAAAGTCACGTGTTGAGAGAAGCTTATTTGCGGCAGCAACTGCCTTCTTCCAGATGTACAATCCTGCAAGCACATGCTAAGAGAAGAAACTGTGCTACCACCTGGGCTCACTTCTTCGACTCTGGTTCCTGGTTCACCACCAGACATTAATATTCAAATTGCTTTGTAAACCTCACATTAGATGACGACCCTCAGTAGCAAATTGCAATCTTTCTACTGTATTCTTAATCATCAAAAATATCTGAAAACTCCAAATAAACAAATATTTGCTTTTGAAATCTTCTCTTTTCAATTGAACAACTCCATGGATTAACAAATATACTTTGTTTTATTATCCAGTCTAACAGCACAGCAAACAATATTGCTCAATAGATGAATGTCCGGGAAGAAGTTATTACAAACTACTATCATTCTCGACTCCAGACGTTTAGTCAGGTTCACTATGTTTTTTCGTTCAAAATCATGGTAGATTAGCAAACCTATACATTTTTGGAAACGTTATTACATGGAAAATCTGAAAATCAATGTTTACATTTGCCAATTCCGACCAATTCGATTCGACCGATTCGACCAATTCGACCAATCGACCAATTCCATTCGACCAATTCGACCATTCGACCATTCGACCAATCGCTTCGATCGACCATTCGACCAATTCGATCGATTCGATTCGATTCATCGAATTCGATTCGATCGACCATTCGACCAATTCGATTTGCCAATCAATTTGACCGACCTTTGCTTGTGTGGAACGGACTGTGAAAACGATGCGGACTATATTGTCGGATACGACACACAGGACAGTGATGACGAACTCTAAATGGCATATTCTGTAATCGTGTATGTTTGATGCCATTGCCTGTGTATATTTTGTCATTGACTGCCTGTGTAGATGTGAAGTTATGCTGACTGCATGTGTATATATGATTTTGCTGACTGCCTGTGTATGTTTGGTGATATGAATTATTGTGACGCATTTTGATGTTATTAACTGCCTGTACAAAATGATAACATGTATTTGATTATGCAACTTATCGCGAATATAAAGACAGTATTTTGCAATTCAAAACCTTTGATTCGTGTCTTACCATTCCCTATAGCACGAATTTGATACTTTCATTGGATTCCTTGTCCCTGAAAATATAGGTTTAGTATATTTTAAAAAGTTTTTAGGGTAATTAGAGGCAGAAATAGAACAAAATATGTATTTTACAGTGGCCATTTTGAAAATCCAAAATGGCCGCCATACAGGTATCTCTCCAAATGTAAACATTGATTTTTAGTTTCCTTATGCTATAACCTTTCCAAAAATGTATAGGTTTGCTAATCTACCATGATTTTGAACGAAATATAATTTATTGACATAGTGAACCTGACTAGTTTGTAAACACTCTTTGTCTGGTCAAACGAATAGATTCCTCGAACACTTTGTCGCCTTCACCTTTGCGTGCTGCTTAGGCCATTGAAATGTGCACGTGAGAAAGACTCAACTCAAGACAGAAGAGCGAAGAAGATTGGGGGATTTGAGAAGGACAATTGTGATGTTTATTAACAGCAGTTGTACATTGGTATGGCTATGGAAGTTTCCAAAATGATGACGTAATGCAGGAACCATAATGAAGGAACTTTTACTGAAGATGATCAGTTAAGAACAAGATAATTTATTGGATTCTTCTGAATCTTCCAAATGATCATGACTTCCAAAGTAAGACCTTCCAGAAGGTAGTTTTTTCTTCAATTTTTTTTTCTTTGTATACAAGATCAAGGCTCGAGCTAACATTAATCACAAAAAGACAAACTGACACATAAAACATAATATAAAGGGAGCGGGAGACCAGATGGGGAGAGAGAGAGGGAAGCACACAAGTACAACATTTGAGAGCAAGGGCATCGGGAGTTCTGTGGGCACACATGGACGCTGCTCGGACTTCCAGGAAAGAAGTCGGAGTTTCAAAAAAGTGGATCTGAGATGAATTAACGCATAAAAATAAACTTCTAGATAAACGATAAAATGTAAAATAAACAAAAAATAAAAAAAGCTTAAGTAAACGAAATAGTTAAAAATCTGTAAAATTAAGATAAAAAGTAAAAACAATAAACTCTTCTGTAAACAGACAACGCTGTGTATCCTTTTCATAGCAATCAGGCAAGCCAAAATTGGACTGTTACTGTACCCGAATTAAAAAAATTAACATGTCTTGTAAAGAAGTACCTGAAGTGAACTTGTTGCCTGAAGACAAATTTTGTAATTAAGGGCCAACATTTGCTACACCTCTTGCCACACCACGTGCTATGTCCAGGCACATCACATGCTAAACCCTTGGATGTATGATATGATATTGGCAATTTCAAAATGGTTATCCATAATTGTTCTGTTTCTGGATGTAAATCAGCCTCGTAAAGTATAGGAGATATCAGAAATATCCATAGATAAGACTGAGGTGTTGAGTTCCTATCATTTTCTGTCTATACAAGCGAGCGACCGCATTACATATAACAAACACACACACAAACATATGCTTTTACCAATAGATGAAAAAAAACTAATATAATTTCTCTTGTGGCCCCAAAACCAAACAAACCAAATATTTATACCAGAACATATGGCCTCACCTCTCCTACTCCGCCCAGCATGAATAATAGTAAATATCATTTTAAACTTACCCTGTACACTCACATGCAACAGATAGGTCCTTCCGGCCTTCCAATCAGTGTTCAGAAGCAACCAATCCCGATTCATAAGCTTTGTGTATATTGACAACGCAAAGATGATCTTTGCCGAAGAGTTGGTTACCGTTGGTCATGACGCACATCCTCTTTCCAATTTCAGACATCCATTAAAATAAATCACCAAGCTTGCCATGTTCACAATAGGCAATCCAACATAGTTCAAAGTCCATTCACTGGTAGCGATCCATCAGGGGTTTGTGTAGCCCATGTCCGTCCCCTCAAGCCTTGCACCGTCCACTCGTTTCCACATGGTCAGGAGTTAGCAGTACAGGCAGCTGCCCCTTCAACGAGCTGAGAAAGTTATCCAAGTTTTTCATTGTGCAGAGGCACAGCCCTTTCTCTCAGGCACTTTTCCTTGCATTTTCGCCTTCCTTTAGAAGTTTGTGAGCCATTTAAGGTAGCAATCCGTATCTCGCCAAAAACAAAATATTTTATAGTGCCCCGAACACTTCTGTTTCCAGGAGTTTCTGCTCATGCGCACTGAGCATTATGTGGCAATTAAAAAGGTCACATATTTAGAAGACTTGCAAAATAAAGGTAAAGGCAAAATCAAACTTTTTTTTGATGCAGCCATGACCTCCACCTGCGACACAGAGCACAGCAGTGAAAGATGAATGGTGTGCTTCACCTTTCTACAATCGATGTTATAGCCTGGCAAAAGATGGAGAACAAAGTGCTCATCTATTTCCATGTAGCTGGATGTAAAGGTGATAGCGTGATGTTATAAACCGTGATTTGCAGTCATAGCTAATCACCTTTGGAGATGCACATAAGGAATATGTTAGTACCCATTGAGAACAATGATTGATGCTGGGTGATGTTCTATGTAGTTGAAAAAAACCACAACAGAAGGAAAACGAGAAAGCATCTGAAAATGCAAAGCCCGTCTGCTTCCGTTTGTATTCAGAAGTCTTCTTCTTCTTCCTTATGCTAAAAATAAAGAAAGCAGTTTAAAAATACATACAAAATGGAAATTGATGATTTTATGCAGCCTTGACCTTTGAGCTTTAGATTTAAAAAAATTTATCAGCTTCTGGCTTTTGATTGGTGAACCAATTCTGTGACCCAATATACAAATTCTTAAAATATCAGGTCAATCGTACGAAAATTGACGATTTTATGCAACCTTGACCTTAGACCTTTTGATCTAAAAAAAAAATTCCACTCGTACCTTTTGATTAGTGAACCAATTCATTGGCCAGATATGCTAATTCTTTAAATTTCAGGTCAATCAGGTGAAAATTGCTGATTTTATGCAACCTTGACCTTTTATGATCTTATGATCTTTTGATCTAAAAAAAAAAACAATCAGCTTGTAGCTTTTGAATGGTGAACCAATTCAGTGAACCAATAAGCAAATTCTTTAAATTTCAAGTCAATTGGGTGAAAATTGGTGATCTTACGCAGCCTTGACCTTTTAACAAAAGTATTAATTTGCCTTCTCCATATTCTCATAATAAAGTGTTGGTGAAAATTTGATGACAAAACTCAAATTGTAAGTTTAAATTTCAGATAAACTGGATCAAAATTGATGATTTTAGGTGATGCTGACCTTTAACCTTTTGATCTTTTGACAAAAGTATTAATTTGCCTTCTCCATATTCTCATAATAAAGCTTTGGTGAAAATTTGATGACAAAACTCAAATGATAAATTGAAATTTCAGGTCATTTGGGTGAACATTGGTGATTTTACACAGCCTTGATTTGACCTTTTGACCTTTTCACTAAATAATGAATTCGCCCTCACCATATTCTCATAAATCTTTGGTGGAAATTAGATGACAAAAATCAAATGGTAAATTTAGATTTCAGGTCAATTGGGTGAAAATTGGTGGTTTTACGCAGCCTTGACCTTTTGACCTTTTGACTGAATTATTAATTTGCCTTCTCCATATTCTCATAAAAAAGCTTTGGTGAAAATTTGATGACAAAACTCAAATGGAAAATTCAAATTTTAGGTCAATGGGGTGAAAATTGATGATTTTATGTGACGCTGACCTTTGATCTTTTGGTCAAAATTATTAATTTGCCTTCTCCATATTATCATAGCCGGCGAAGCCGGTGTTGTCAATAAACGCGTACGTATTATGTCGAAAACCAGATTATGCCTTGGCTTGAGAATTCCAAAGCTCAATGGAGGCCGCCATCTTGCGGATGTGGAAGTATGCATAACAAATTGAAAAACGTTCAATAGGAGTTTCGTTCACCCGTCTTTGTTTGATTCACAATCTTATGCACCTCCAATTTATTATTAAAATACTTTAAGACCAACCTCGGCCCGCACGGCCTGGTTATCTTCAACGACAAGCGTCACCAAACACCGGAACCAATGAGATTCGAGCATTTGAAAACATATTTCTAAAACCAAATCACGCAATGGAGGCCGCCATCGACCGGATGCGGAAGTTTGCATTAAACAATTGCGAAAAAGTTCAATAGGAGTTTGTTTCACCCGTCTTTCTTTGATTCACAATCTAATGCACCTCTAATTTGTAATTAAAATAAGTTAAGACCAACCTCGTTATCTTCAACGAAAATCGTCACCAAACACCGGAACCAATGAGATTCGAGCATTTGAAAAATATTTTTTTAAAGCTTATTACGCATTTCGGACGCTGAAAACGGCGTCAAATATTCTGAAATTGACGAAGAATTCTTTTTTAGAAATCTCGCGGCCGTAGGGGATAGTCTTTCACGGCCAGAAATACGGTATAAGCGGTTTACATGAAGAAAGAAAGCTCGGTTTGATTAACGACAGTCACACATTGCCGTTGCAACGGCGCTATCGTCTGATCTGTCGGCACTGATCTTACTGCAAGCTAACGTCTTCTGGTGGAGGAAGCTGCCGTGCCCGGAGAGAACCAGCCCTGACAGCGACTGAAGTTAGAAGACTACACACATACTGTGAAAACGTATATTAAGCCCAGTTAAAATTTCTTAAAATAGGCCTTAAGCTAGCACATCGTATAGTTACTTCCTTAAGCTTCTTGTGACATTTATTGTATGTAGGTATTGGGGAGGACTGTCTGCTCTTCTCTTTTACCAAGTCTTACCAGGTACGGTACCTACACCGACCTACTATCAACTACCTAACCTACTGATGCCATCGTGATGGGTAAAATAGTGGCAAGAGGCTTTGGCTTCGCCGGCTCATTGCGGCTTTGCAGTCGGGTACTAGTAGCCAGCGAAGCCGGTGTTGTGAATGAACGCATACGTATTATGTTGAAAAGCCAGATTTTGCTGAATCCTTTGAGAATTTCGAAGCTCTGACGCACCAAATCGCTCCATGGAGGCCGCCATCTTGCGGATGCAGAAGTATGCATAATAAATTGCGAAAAGTTCAATAGGAGTTTGTTTCACCCGTCTTTTTTGGATTCACAATCTAATGCACCTCTAATTTGTAATTAAAATACTTTAAGACGAACCTCGTTCCCCGGGCCTGCACGGGCCCTGGTTATCTTCAACGAAAATCGGCACCAAACACCGGAACCAATGAGATTCGAGCATTTGAAAAGATATTTCAAAAAAGCTTATTACCGCGTTTCGGAGGCTGAAAACGGCATCAAATATTCTAAAATCGACAAAGAATTATTTTTTAGAAATCTCGCGGCCGCAGGGGTTAGTTTTTCACGGCCGGAAATATCCGAAGTTGAGACGGAATTCACCGAATTAATCGAGAAGTAAATTTTATAAATTTTAATATCATCCAGAATGCAAATGGTGTCATTTTGAACGACGTACGGTACCTACTACACCTACCTACTACAAACTACCTAACCTACTGATGCCACAGTGATGGTAAAATAGTGGCAAGAGGCTTTGGCTTCGCCGGCTCATTGCGGCTTTGCAGTAGGGTACTCGTAAAGCTCTAGTGAAAACTTGATGACAACAGCTCAAATGGTAAAAAAAAAAGTTACGGCCCTGACAGACACCCACACACAATCACAGACAGACAGAAATGATTACAGAACCGCGTGTCCTGCTGTGTCAGGGACGGGCTAATGATAGTTAAACATAGCAGGACTATAAGGAAACTAATCATTTTCGCATAATATGTAAAGCAATGTACCAACCAGAAGGTCACGTCACAGCTGGTAAAAAAATATTAATAAACACAAGTAGTTTTTCTTGTTTTCACGAGTCGGAGTGTGGAAGCGATGATTGCTTGGTTTTTCCATCTCCCCTGACCAGCACTTATTTATCTTTGCCAAAAGCAATTGTAAACACGTTATTAGCAGCCAATCCTGCAGCACACTGTGTACCAATGTTCCCCTCCAATGAAGCAAAGGATATTAGGAAATAAATAATTTCACACTCGCAGTGCAGCTTGAAAGTAGAAGAATTGCACCACAGTTTCTGCAGAGGTCTGTAATCATTAAATCATTGTTTGGACAGTATTAAGATTTAGAACACACGTTTCCAACACCCATTCCTGCCGTATAACCTTCTCGGTCTTAGTAATACGTTCAGTATCTTTAACGTCCATACTAGAGGACTCTGGATGATGGTCTCGCAGGCAATTTCAAATGTTCAATGTTTAGTATCCTGAAAAAGCCTGGTGTCGGCTTAACGTTTGAGGTGGCTGGTTTAAGATCTTATAGTCTTCACTTAAGATCTTAGGGTCCACTTTCCTTGCTCTACAACATGTAGACCAGACAATGTGAAACAGACTTAGTCCGGCAGCCAAACTGGGATTTTTGTCCCAAACTTGCACTGGAGTACCTACAAATTTTTTTTTCAGATTATGCATCCATGGACCCTCCATATCAAGATTCCGAGTGATGCCAAGCTGGCATCATTGAGCATTTTGAGAAAATGGCCCGTTTCCATGGCAACCATTACTAAAATCGAAAAATACAAAAACTCAAATATCTCAGGATGTAGATGAGCGATTTTCACAATTTTGGTGTCTAAACATATATTTGAGAGGATGGTCTATCGATTGGGGTCATGACCTTGATGTCTCAAGGTCAAGGTCATTGCGAAAATCCAAGGTCAAACTAAAGCGCCGCCCCCCACCCCCGTGATCCTAACACATATATTGTTAACTAGCCAAAACCCGTGGAACATCCATGGAAGGGAGGATGTGGTGTATGGATAGAGTGTACCATTATGGATGGCATAGGGGATTTGCTTGTCCGAGTAAGAGTTAGGAAGAAAGAAGAGAATGAAAAGTGCGTATATGAACAACGATCGCCGACACCGGCACAAATGCATGCTCTGGGTTGTCCACTCAGTGGACGGCTTGCTTTCACCTTCGCCTGTCCAATCAGCGGACGGCTTGCTTCGCCTTCGCCCAGCAGACGCCAATACGATGGCGTCGTAAGATGGCGTCGTATCGGCAGTTAATCGGATGCTTTTGGGCCCCAACGTCGGCTAATTCAGATTTTTCGAGTATGTCTACATGTGGTAAACAAAGAGCGCGGTTCGTAGATCGTAAATCCATTAGTGCCGTGGGCATTGGGTCACTGGGTGCGGCATAAAAGGGATAACAAAGTCGAGTCCTTACGGTATTATTATATAGATGCCATAAATTATGATATTGGCATATGTCTAACGCTCTGTCTCTCTTTTCTTTTCAGATGTGAATCATGGAGGAATGTGTCTTTTCCAAGGTGAATTCTTGCAGAAATCCGAGGAAGCCATTGTCTGATGCGACACCCCGGAGAATTGCTTCTATCGTCAATGCTAGTGGGATCGGGGATGATGGACTATATTGTCACCTGGAAGGAGAACTGGCTACAGATCCGAACTTCAGCGTGAAGTTCCATAGAGACTGTGTATCAACATATACATCAAAACATCACCTCGAGAGATTGCCTAAGAGGGCTGTTTCTGCACACTCATCCATTCATGACGCAAAAAGGCTGAGGCGATCTGAACTTCCTCCGTTTGACTTTCTCCGCCATTGTATCTTTTGTGGTAACGTTTGTGAACTTGAAAAGGACAATAAAAATCCCTCTCGCTGGAGACGTGTTGTGCTGTGTCGAACAGTAGAACGCGGTGCACAAAAAACGTTCAAAGACATTATCTTAGATACCTGTGATTCACGTGGAGATAGGTTAGCTGGCGAGGTCCGTTTGCGAGTAGAGGGAGCTGTTAGTGACTTGCATGCACCCGATGGACGTTACCATTTTGATTGCAGAACAACATTTATGGCTCCAAGGGCCGCCCAATTTGCCGCTTCAAGTAGAAGTGAAGCCCAGGAATCCGACAGCAATGACGAAGCATTCTATAAGGTTGTAAAAGCCATAAATGAGGACAAAATGCAAATCAGAAATTCCATCGATACTTACGAACTACAAACATTTTGGGGGGAAAGTTCTTTCCAGAAGGACGCTGATCTCTGACTTGTCAAACCACTTCGGCGACGAGCTTCTTGTTCTCAGAGCAGCAGGCTGTGCAAGTATTCTAGCGTTTCGTAGTAGAGCTCAAGAAGTCTTCAAAGTGGGAGCTAGTGAGGATGAGGGTGATATTGAACGTTCTATCGGTAGGCTTGCAAAGCATGTACAACAAGAACTGAAATCACTTCCCTTAAACAAGGATAGCTATCAGTGCAGGATGAATGCCGACATAGCCGAAGAATATGTAAGCGACACACTGCTAGACTTCTTCAGCACACTGCTTCCAGGCGTAAAAGACAGAAAACTTCCGCTTCTAATACTGTGCAACATGATCACTGGCCTGTATACGAAATTCCCAATGCCGCTGCAGGTTGCCATTGGCACTCTTATCAATGAGAAGGAACTAATCCTGGAATTAAACCGATTTGGAGTGGTATGTACCTATGATGAGGTTCTAAGATTTCGTAGATCGGCTGCTCATGCATCGAAACGACTGACCAACAGAGGGTTAACTCCCACTGCAAGACCAGATGCAGGAATGGTTCAAGTGATTGCAGACAATTTTGACGCGAACATATCCAGTCAGAATGGTTTGCAGTCAACACATACCCTTGCTATGCTGCTCACACAGCCGGGAAACAAAGATTATAGTGTTCAACATGCCGAGACCATACGCCGCCTAAAGAAGGAAGAAATGGTCAAGCAAGTAGAAGACGATGTAAAGGTCCTCAGATTTACGGGACCAAAGAAACCAGATATGCCCCAGGAGAGAGCAAGGAAGTCGGTTTTATCACTGAAGATCTTGGTGACACACGTCTTGGCCGAAAGAAGAGCTAGAGCAAAGGACTTCGCCTTCTTTGAAGAAGTTAGAGGCGTCCTGCTGGTTTGACAAGTCAGAGATCAGCGTCCTTCTGGAAAGAACTTTCCCCCCAAAATGTTTGTATAGTTCGTAAGTATCGATGGAATTTCTGATTTGCATTTTGTCCTCATTTATGGCTTTTACAACCTTATAGAATGCTTCGTCATTGCTGTCGGATTCCTGGGCTTCACTTCTACTTGAAGCGGCAAATTTGGCGGCCCGAGGAGCCATAAATGTTGTTCTGCAATCAAAATGGTAACGTCCATCGGCTGCATTCAAGTCACTAACAGCTCCCTCTACTCGCAAACGGACCTCACCAGCTAACCTATCTCCGCGTGAATCACAGGTATCTAAGATAATGTCTTGGAACGTTTTTTGTGCACCGCATTCTGCTGTTCGACACAGCACAACACGTCTCCAGCGAGAGGGATTTTTATTGTCCTTTTCAAGTTCACAAACTTTACCACAAAAGATACAATGGCGGAGAAAGTCAAACGGAACAAGTTCAGATCGCCTCAGCCTTTCTGCGTCATGAATGGATGAGTGTGCAGAAACAGCCCTCTTAGGCAATCTCTCGAGGTGATGTTTTGATGTATATGTTGATACACAGTCTATATGGAACTTCACGCTGAAGTTCGGATCTGTAGCCAGTTCTCCTTCCAGGTGACAATATAGTCCATCATCCCTGATCCTACTAGCATTGACGATAGAAGCAATTCTCCGGGGTGTCGCATCAGACAATGGCTTCCTCGGATTTCCGCAAGAATTCACCTTGGAAAAGACACATTCCTCCATGATTCACATCTGAAAAGAAAAGAGAGACAGAACGTTAGACATATGCCAATATCATAATTTATGGCATCTATATAATAATAGCCTAAGGACTCGACTTTGTTATCCCTTTTACGCTGCACCCAGTGACCCGATGCCCATGGCTCTAATGGATTTATGATCTACGAACCGCGCTCTTTGTTTATCACGTACAGCCATACTCGAAAAATCTGAATTAGCCGACGTTGGGGCCCAAAAGCATCCGATTAACTGCCGATACGACGCCATCTTACGACGCCATCATATTGGCGTCTGCTGGGTGAAGGCGAAGCAAGCCGTCCGCTGATTGGACAGGCGAAGGCGACAGCAAGCCGTCCACTGAGTGGACGATCCCAGAGTGGTGCGATGCCGAATCCTATTACGAATCCATTCATTTTTCAAAAGTATATCGTAGCGTTGTCATTTAAGTAGATTGCAATAAATACGTTGTTCATATACGCACTCTTCATTCTCATCTTTCTTCCTAACTCTTACTCGGACAAGCAAATCCGCTATGCCATCCATAATGGTACACTCTATCCATACACCACATCCTCCCTTCCGTGGATGTTCCACGGGTTTCGGCTAGTTAACAATATATGTGTTAGGATCGTGGGGGTGGGGTGCGGCCCTTTAGTTTGACCTTGGATTTTCGCAATGACCTTGACCTTGAAACATCAAGGTCAGGTCATGACCCCAATCGATAGACCATCCTCTCAAATATATGTTTAGACACCAAAATTGTGAAAATCGCTCATCTACATCCTGAGATATTTGAGTTTTTGTATTTTTCGATTTTAGTAAAGGTTGCCATGGAAACGGGCCATTTTCTCAAAATGCTCAATGATGCCAGCTTGGCATCACTCGGAATCTTGATATGGAGGGTCCATGGATGCATAATCTGAAAAAACATTTTGTAGGTACTCCAGTGCAAGGTTCACCCCCCGGGCTGCCGGACAAACTCCTTATGCCCTTCCTAGAGGTCATTATATCGACCAAGCTGGGTATCATCGACAACTCAGTTCTGCCATTTGAATTCTGAGAGTAATTTGGACTCAGAATCAGTGATGACGTCGTGCTTAGAGGACTCTGTTGTCAATTCGATTCTGACCCTGGCAGAGTCATAAAAACACTAGAAATCGTGCGTGCTCCTTTGTGCGTCGAGCCTCAGCATCTAGAGGATAGAGCAAGAATAATCCCCGTGGGTTAGCATCGATTATGGACAAGAGATTTCTCTCCAAAAATGCCCCCTGACTGCAGTGACAAATGTTCCAGGAAGTTTCAAGTTATCCCAAGTTCAACAGCTGAGTTTGTCTGATGTCAAGTCCTTTGTTTTCTGGTTTCTGTCTGCATGTCAGTGTGTGATTTGTGTGACAACTCTTCCAAAAGAACTGCATAAAAACTTGTTTTCCATAAGCTTAAATCAAAATCCTTAATAGCACCGGCTTCAGCAGGAATTGAACCAATAAGCTCCAAAATTCCAGTCTAGGATCCTCATCACTCAGCCACCACCATATCTAATTTGCACCATGCTACAACATTAGACTATTCAATTACTTTACTTCATTCAGCACCAGAACCTGACGAACAGTAAAACATCTTTATTTCTGTAAATTATCTATGCTGTCGGTGTGCATGAGGATTTTATAGCCGTTAGTTCAACTGCAAGCTGTCGTTCCTGAATTGCACGTTAATGTGTTGTTTGTCTAATTGGAAAGTCTTGCTTGGATTTAGGGATTAAAAATTTAACTCCATAAATATATTCCAGGTGGTACTCTGATGGAAGACAATATTGGTTTATTCAGAAGATTTTCAAATGGAAATAATGACACTATAATAAGATTATGATCGCAAGCTGTTGGTGATGAGTGTTACTGCTAACTGCACTGTGGTTGTAAAATATTTACTCCCGCGAGGGAGTAATGCATTCGATCGTGTCCGTGTGTGTGTGTGTGTTCGTGTGTTTGTGAACAAGATATCTGGAAAAGTTCTGAACGGATTTGGATGAAAGTCGGTGGGATGATTGCCCTTGGGATAAGGAAGAATTGATTAGTTTTTGGTGAAGCTCAGGAAATTATTCCCGATACAGGAATTTTTTGAAGGATTGTTTACCATTGGAAGATTGGGACTCATTTTTTTTTAACATTATCTTCTATATATTCTATATTTAACATTGTGATATGAAAATCGTTTTCATATTTGTTGTAAATGTAGTTTAAACTCGTGGTTATGCGTTAGAGCGGTGTATTTTGTTAGCAGCGTCGTCTTCAAGGTTCTTTTTTTTTTTCTAATAAAGACATATTCTATCATTTTAAAACCAAAAAAAGTGTGTATTCGGTTTCCCCGTTTCATAAAATGTATCGTTTGATACGTATAATGCTTTAAAACTGTTTTTTTGGTTTGTTTTTGTTTTTACCTCAGTAGAGATATCAACATTTACCTCAGCGAATGTCAATCGCGGTGTCAGTATTTGATGAACTTATAAAGACTTAGGTGAGTTATAAGTGTGACAAGCATGTGCACGGGATTGTTCCCAGAAGAATGAGTGGTCGCATTAGCTTGTACGACTTAAAATGAGCGAGTTTTGTTTTGACGTTTGGGCCAGTTTTACATGTTGTATCCCTAAGGAATGAAACGAACGTTTTACCTGGCTTACAATTTTATTTGAAGTCACACATGCCTCAAAATACACTCACTTATATAGAACTAGCTGAGGTACCCGGCTTCGCCCGGGTTGAATAAGAATAAGACAAATATATGATGAAAAGAACATGTATATTTTAGAGCCGGCCTTGCTCCCCCAGCTCTCTCTGTGCTCTGTCCCCCAAATATTCCTACAGGTCGCACAAGATCTGCCTGCATCCCTCTGATGGTTAAACTGCCGAAATCTCGGCTCTCTGCTCACCTTCACTCTTTCATTCCTCTTTTCTCCCGCCTCTGGAACAAACTCCCACACTCACTTCAATCACACTCCTCCCTCCAGGTCTTTAAAACAGCTGTTCACCACCATCTGTTATCTTCCCCCATCCCAAACCTTGATCTTTTCTGCCCCCACTAATTCACCCCAGATCCACCTTGTTTGAAATTCCAACTTCTTTCCTGGAAGTCCTGGCAGTGTCCATGTGTTTTATACCTCTCCCACCCCCCCCCCTTCCCATGCCTCCCCTCCCCCTTCCCATGCCTCCCCCCCAAAGCCCTCTCCCTCCCACAGTTCTCTCGATGTCTCCATGTCTCTCGGTCCCTGCTCTCAAATGTTGTGTTTGTGTCCTTCCCCCTCTCTCCCCATCTTGTCTACCGCTCCCGATGTTATTTGTTTTATGTGTCTGTTTGTCTTTCTGTGTGATTAATGTTCGCTCTTTCACGAGCCTCGATCTTGTATACAAAAAAAAAAAGAAAAAAAAAAGAGCAATATCACAGTACATTTCCTTCATGACGTTTTGTCAATTGTCAATTTCTCAAAACCTCTTGGTATACAACATTTCTGGTTTTCTTACTTGGTGCCAAGACATAAAGATTGCTTGGTTTTCCAACCCTCGAGCAGCCCACGTACAGCTGGCCATGGGAAGTACCCGGCATTGCCGGGCGGGGGAAGGGGGGGGAGGGGGAAGGGGAGGGGAGGGGAACGGGGGGGGAGGGGAGGAGAGGGTGGGGAGGGGAGAAGAGGGGGGAGGGGAGAAGAGGGGGGGAGGGGAGAAGAGGGGGGGAGGGGAGAAGAGGGGGGAGGAGGAGAGGGGGGGGATGGGGAGGGGTAGGGGGAGGGGGGAGAGGGGGAGGGGCAAGGGGGGAGGGGAGGGGAGGGGGAGGGGAGAAGGGGAGGGGAGAGGGGGAGAGGGGGAGGGGCAAGGGGGAGGGGAGGGGAGAAGGGGAGGGGAGAAGGGGAGGGGGTAGGGTGGAGGGGGGAGGGGAGGGGTAGGGGGGAAAGGGAGGGGCATGGGGGGAAGGGAGGGGGAGGGGGAGGGGAGGTACCCGGCTTCGCCCGGGTTGAATAAGAATAAGACAAATATATGATGAAAATAACATGTATATTTTAGAGCAATATCACAATACATTTCCTACATGACGTTTTGTCAATTGTCAATTTCTCAGAACCTCTGGGTATGCAACATTTCTGGTTTTCTTACTTGGTGCCAAGATATAAAGATTGCTTGGTTTTCCAACCCTCGAGCAGCCCACGTACAGCTGGCCATGGGCAAACACTTGTTCTGTGAAGTTCAGGCCTACAACCTTCATTGATTGCCCCTGCGCCTTGTTGATGGACATAGCAAAACATAGCCTGATGGGGAACAGAATCCTCTTGAAGGAGAATGGAAGGTCAGGTGGAATAAGTGGTATCCCTGGAATGAATACTTTCTCTCCTCTGTATTGTCCTGAGAGGATGGTTGCCTCTAGGACATGCGGCATCATTTGCTGGATTGTTATTCGTGTTCCATTACACAGCTTTGGTGGATCAAGATTCCTTAGAAGCATGATTGGTGCTCCCACCTTGAGAATCAACCTGTGTGTTGGGAGTCCTTGAGGCTGAAGACTGTTGAGAAACTCAGTTGGGAAGTTTACTGCCTGATCTTCATCTGTCACTTTGTCAAGAGAATCATAATTTATTTCATGACCGGGAAGTTGGTGGAGGAGCAAATTGTTGATCTCTTGAACAGCATTGTTCTTGGGGGCCAAAATGGCTCTTTCGGCAAGCCATGATGAGTCCTGGAACTGGGTCTCCATATTGGGAAAGACCTTTTTGATCAAGTCATCTTTTGTTTCAACAAACTGTCCAAATGGTAGAATTATTTGTTCTGATGCATCTTGAGGGTATAGGCCATTGCCAACTTTCAAAAGCTGGCTTGAGAACTCCCCTGCAGTGTTGTCACCAAGAAGGTGGACTCTCATGTTGGTATTCAGGGTAAGTCTTTGCACATGTGGCCAGAGGAGATAAGAAGACTTGATACAGGCCTTGACTTGATCTGCTCTTGTGCCCCGTTGGATGACTGGGAGAGTCTGACGAAAGTCTCCAGCCAGAACAGTTGTCACACCACCCATGATTTTCTTGTTGTTGCGAATATCTTGGAGTGTTCTGTTCACTGCTTCGAATGCCTGCTTGTGGTTCATAGTAGCCTCATCCCAGATGATGATTTTGCACTGTTGAAGGATCTTGGCGTTTGCTGAATTCTTGCTAATGTTGCAGGTTGGGGTGTCTTGCTTGGTCAAATCCAAAGGCAGTTTGAAAGTTGAGTGTGCTGTCCTTCCTCCTTCAGGAAGTGTAGCTGCAATTCCACTTGAGGCCACAGCCAGAGCAATTTCCGACTTTTGTCGAACCTTGGCCAGGATGATATTAATGAGGAATGTTTTTCCTGTCCCGCCAGGAGCATCGAGGAAGAATATCTTGCCAGCATCATCATCAACACTCTTCAGGATAGAAGTAAAGGCTTGCTGTTGGTCCTCAACCATTCTTGGGACATTCTGCTCTACAAATGTGGTCAGCTCTTCCATGTTGTAGTTTGTTTCCCTCAGAAGCCCCTGAGCCATTCCCTCAATGCTGTTTTCTGGTTGGGGCATTCCGCAATTTGCCATAGTGGTTCCATAGGCAATCAGGTGCTTCTCTAGCTCAATCAGGGCTTGATTGTAGATTGCACAGTTGAAATCAATATCCACACCAGGGTTCTGACGTCTGGCCAAGTGAAGAAAGTCTTCAGACATATTTCCTTTGTGGTCCTCCCAGAGCTTCTCTGGATCCTGAATGTCACATGCTGCCAATATGATGGAAAACAGCTGCCGTAGTTGTTTTGGTGCCTGTGAGACTGCTGCCTCATCCATGGCTTTTTTCCAATGTTCATCTTCTTCCAATAGACCATGGAGTCGGCAGGCATCGCGGAAGGTGGCACAATCTTGACCATTAACCCGTCGCAAATCTTTAAAGGATGTTGGACCTCTGACAGTGTGCAGGAGAAGGCGCAGAAAGAAACAGTCTCTGTTCTTTGGATGAACTGTGTAGACTCTGCCAATTGCGCTGCTGGCATAAACTCCAGGATAATTGTCTACTGGAATGTCCTTCTTCCTGCGATTCCACATTTTGTTCTCCCATGTGTAGCCTACAACCTTCATTGATTGCCCCTGTGCCAGAAATATGTCTTGAAATATTCCTGAAATAAGTTGTTGACCTTTTGGCCTATGTTAACCTCAAAAATAATTGGTGGTTTAATTCAGTGATCTGATATGCAAATCCTCTTCAAATTTCAAGTCAATTAGATGAAAATTGACGATTTTAGAAATTTGGCCCATATTGATATTTTCACCTTTAGACCTCAAAAATAATTGGTGGTTTAATTCAGTGATCTGATATGCAAATCCTCTTCAAATTTCAAGTCAATTAGATGAAAATTGACGATTTTAGAAATTTGGCCCATATTGATATTTTCACCTTTAGACCTCAAAAATAATTGGTGGTTGAATTAGGTGACCCGATATGCAAATCGTATCCAAATCTCAAGTCAATTGGATGAAAATGTAGGATTTTAAAAACTTCACCTTAAGTTGTTGACCTTGGCCTATGTTTACTTTTTGGCCTATGCTGACCTCAAAAAGAATTGGTGGTTCAATTTCAGTGACCTGATATGCAAATCCTCTTCACATTTCAAGTCAATCAGATGAAAGTTGAGGATTTTAGAAATTTGAAATTGTTGTTGACTTTTGGCCTATGTTGCTCTTTTGGCCTATGGTGATCTCAAAAATAGTTGTTGGTTGAATTCAGTTTGCTGATATGTAAATCCCATTCAAATTTCAAGTGAATCGGATGAAAATTGAGGATTTTAGAAACTAAAAAAAAGAGTGGTTGACCTTTGGCCGACGTTGACCTTTTGGCCTACGCCAATCTCAAAAATAGTTGGTGGTTTAATTCAGTAAGCCGATATGTAAATCCTATTCAAAGTTCAAGTCAATGGGATGAAAATTAAGGATTTTAGAATTGAGGCTGACGACTGTTGAGAAACTCAGTTGGGAGGTTTACTGACTGATCTGCATGTCACTTTGTCAAGAGAATCGTATTTCTTTCATGACCGGGCAGCGAACGTCATTATGTGCGACATTACGTCACTCCTACGGACGTGAAAA
Source organism: Myxine glutinosa (assembly GCF_964187855.1). NCBI lineage: Eukaryota > Metazoa > Chordata > Myxini > Myxiniformes > Myxinidae > Myxine > Myxine glutinosa. The sequence continues at coordinate 43,186,637 of NC_136264.1, read as the reverse complement.
CATTTGTTTTCCTTAAAAATATATTTAAAATAAATAAAATAGTACATCAATTAACAATAAAAGAAGCTAAAAAACAATTTAAAATACAATAAAAAGCACATTAAAAATATATAAATATGTACGTACAGTAAACTGTACATACACGCAACCGCTGATTCTCATTCAAAACAGAGGCGACGTACAGTATTCCTTTACTCTGTCTGTGTTAGCCATGGATCCGAAGAAGGATAATGCTAGTGTTTCCAAGCGTAATGTGGTTACGATGGACGGTAAGGTAAATCTGATTAAAAGGTATGGAAAAGGTGGAAAAGTGTCGGTGATAGTGCATAGACCTTATCGCGAATCGGAACCGCAATGCATCATGGGATCGGAAATGGGGCAATAGCGCCGCCACAAACTACACCACGGAATTGCAGCTGGCGCGGTTTTTTAAACCATTGATATTAAAATAAAAAGTCGCCTATAACCACCGGGATTTTATGCTGATTCCGAATCTGTGTCTAAAACCTTTCTCCGATGTGTAGTTCTTGAGTTATAAGCAGACATCAAGACAGACACACACACAGACACTCCTCCTTTATATATAGAGATTGAACGCTGAATCCGAAAATGTAAGTGAAATTGCCTTGTTTTTTTTTTTTACATTATCTTCTATATATTCTAAATATATATACAGTCTATATATACAGTCTATATATACAGTCTATATATATATATACAGTCTATATATCTATCTTGCAGTGTCTGTCTTGTGTTGTCTTGTCTTGTGTTGTCACTGAACTACTCCCTCAAACTTTTGTGAAATCGTACTATTCCAACTTGACCCACGGCGGGAGTATGCGCTCTAATGAGTGGCGTTCCAGTTCAATCTGCATTAGGTGCTTGCAGGGCCATCTTGTGTATCCTATGCTCTAGAGTCCATAATGTTAAGGTGTGTTTTTGTTTGCTTTTAAAGTTGCACGTCAGAAGGAATTGAGCATTGACAGCATCTCTATATATGGTGCATCTGATATTAAATTTGCACATGCATCTCAAGGGTGAGTGCTTAAGTTTGACTTTAAAGGCAAGCGCACTTTGACTCAGAGCGGAATTCTGGCTCTTTCTTTAATACAAGGTCTGCAGTCATGTAAAAGCAGGATGACGGAGGATGGAATTAAAAGGTTATCTTGCTGGCAATGGTGCGGAAGGAAATCGGTGGACACAGAACAAACAGTTCATTGAACAAATGCGAAAGGAGGAAGTTGGAAGTGGCGACTGAAGATATGCAGTAGCGATGGAAGACGACATGAGATGATGGTGCATTGCTACCAGGAAGCCCTAGAGAGAAGAGTGGCAATGGATTGAATCATGGAGGTGATTTCATAGGCTTGAGGAAAAAGTGAAGGACTTCTGTAAGCCTGAATTTTGAAAGGTTTACCTGTAAGGGTTACCTGAGTTACACTTGCATATTAGTGGAGCTAGGGAGAGGCTGATGCATAAAATAGTCCAGTCAATCTAGCAGGCAGAATGGCCAACCTAGAACTAATTGCAAAATAATTAATTTGTACTGTGTTACATTGATGAATACCATAGATAGAGTAAATTAATTAATTATGTGCATAACGTGCATGGTGCACAACTACTTCCCTTGCAACTCCTACATGCTATTGTGCCGTTTCGTAATACAGTCCGTATTGCATTTGCATCGTAGAGCTAGACTGCTATGGTCAAGTCTTTGTCGATGTCTTCTGCTGCAACTGGAACATATTCTGGATTCCGATCTGTGACTGAAGCTATTCCAGTGTGGCTTTGGCTGTATGCTTGGGGTCATTGTCCTGTTGGAAAGTAAGTCTTCGCTGCTGTCTCAGGTCTTTTGCACTCTGAAGCAGGTTCTCCTCAAGGATTTACCTGTATTTGGCTCGATTCATTGTTCCATCTATCCTTACAAGTCTCTCAGTTCCTGCCACGAAAAAGCATCCCCATATCATGATGCTGCCACCACCATACTTCACAGTAGGGATGGTGTTACATTGGTGATGAGCGGTGCTCGGTTTCCGCCAGACCATAGCTCTTTGCATTCAGGCCAAATAGTTCAATTTTCGTCTCATCAGATCACAGAATCTTTTGCTTAATGCTCTCAGAGTCTTTAATGTGCATTTTTGCAACTCCAGGTGTGCTGTCATGTACCTTTTTCTCAGGAGTGCTTTCCCTCTGGCCACTCTCCCATAAAGGGTTCTTGGTCATTGGGTTCTTGGTCACTTCCCTGATCAAGGTCTTTCTTGCCCGGTTGATCAGTTTGGTCGGACGACCAGCTCTAGGAATAGTCTGGGTAGTTCCATATTCTTTCCTAATGATGGAGCTCACTGTGCTCTTGGGATCTTTCAACATTCTAGAAATTGTTTTATACCCCTCCCCTAATGTATGCCTCCTCACAATTCTATCTGTGAGGAGGCATACATTCTATAGACAGTTCATTGGACGTTATTGTTGAGTTTCTGCTCTGACATGCACTGTCAACTGTGGGACCTTATGTAAAACAGGTAGACTCTGATCAAGTTGTAGAGACATCTCAAGGATGATCAAAGGAAATTGGATGCACCTTAGCTCAATTTGAAGTGTCATCGCAAAGGTGTTGAATACTTTTCAAGACTCAAGATATTTCAGCTTTTGACTTTTAATTATTTCGTAAAAAATTCTAAAAACATCTTTTCACTTTGTCATTAAGGGGGTGTAGATCCATGACAAAAAATTAAGTTGAATCCAATTTTAATTCAGGCTGTAACACAATAAAATGTGAAAAAGTCATGGGGTGTGAATACTTCCTGAAGATACTGTACAGCAGTGTTTCCCTAACTTTATCCCCCCATGAACCCCCTGTGGATGTCAGAGGTGTCCACGAACCCCCAACTTTTCGAGACACGATCTGAGTTATTATTATACTATAATATGCATAACAGTGCTTCGTAAAAGATCAAGTTCATAGTGTAATATTGTAATGAAAAAAAACAAGAGATGAACAAATATTTATTCGGAAACTTCAAGATCAGATCACGAATTGTATCACGCATCGATCACCCATCACACACGATGAGACGGATGCTCCTGTTTTTCCTCCACGAGGCGTTTGATCCTCGGAGCTGTCTTGGAGAGGGCCACCCTCATGTCGGGGCCGACGTCAAGGCATGCCCGCAGCTTTGTTTTCATGACGACCAACGCGGAGAACCCGGCTTCGCAGAGGTAGGTCGTGACGAAAGGCAGTGTCATTCGGAGCGCTTTCGCTGCTAGATTGGAGAAGGCCTCGTAGTTGCTTGCCCAAAACTCCGAGGGACTGGCGACGGTGGAGAACTGCATCTTCAGGCGGCCAGAAGCCTTCAGCTCGATCAGATCATCCTTGAGCTCGTTGTCGTCGTCGATGTCGTCAATTAGAATCGTGAAAGGATCCTGTATCCACGGATCGACCGACAGATTCGGAAAGTATCCATCAAAACTGTCAGACAGAGACTTCAGATGACCCTTGATGTCGACGACAAGCGTGGAGCAGAAATCATTCTGAGCGTCGTCATCCGCGAGGATTTGAGCGAGCTCCGGGAAGTTGACGAATGACCGCTTCTCCACGCGGTTGCTCCAAAGCCGCAGCTTTTCTCGAAGCGAGTTGATCCGTTCCGCTGCTTCGACGATCGTGAGGCTGCTCCCTTGAAGTGATATGTTGAGAGCGTTAAGGTGCCCGAAAATGTCGCTGATGTACGCAAGCCTCGCGACGAAGACAGGGTCGCCGAAGTAGTCCGCCAAGTCGTTGCCTTTCTCACGCAGGAAAATTTCAATCTCCTGACGCAGCTGGAGGACGCGGTTCAGAATTTGGCCCCGGGATAGCCAACGCACCTCGGTGTAGTACAGAAGATGAGTGTATGCAGCACCGATGTCTTCACAGAAGACCTGGAAGAGGCGGTAGTTGAGAGCCCGAGCGCGGATGAAGTTCACTGCTGTGACAATGATAGCCATTACATCACCGAGCTCCTTGGGGAGCGTCTTGGTCGCAAGGACGTGGCGATGGAGCACACAGTGTGTCACGATGACGTCGGGGCACTTGTCTTTCACCAGCGCAACGAACCCGGATCGCTTTCCCATCATCACCGGGGCCCCATCCGTACACAACGATCCGAGCTTCGTCCACTCGATGCCGTTTTCTTCCATGAAATGGTTCACGATATTCATAATGTCCACCGATTTGGTTGTTGTTTTGAGAGGAGAACAGAACAGGAACTCTTCCTTCACAGCAAATCCCGCCAAGTAGCGTGCAAAAACCAGCAATTGACTGCAGCTCGCTACGTCGGTGGATTCGTCGAGTTGCAAGCTGAAACGGCAGCGCGATTCCCGGAGTTCTTGTGTGACCTGAGCCACAATATCCTTTGACATGTCTTCAATTCTGTGCTTGATGGTGTTGTTGCACAGGGGAACACTCTTGAGTTTCTTGGCCTCCTTGGGTCCGCAAACCAAGTTCGCCATCACCACGGCGCAGGGCTTTACAAGCGTTTCACCAATCGTATGAGCCTTTTTGTCTTTTGCAATGAGGAGCGCTACTTCGTAGGAGGCTTCAAGGATAGGCTTCGTCGACGGTTGGAACCCGTGCCGAGTCAAGCTACCCTTCGCCATGAAGCGAGCTTTCTTGCTTCGGAACACGTCTTCAGAGTCGTTCTGATGAGTCGGATGGGTGCTGGCGAGGTGGGCTTTTAGCTTCGATGGCTTCATCGACGCCTCCGCCAGCACTTTGTAACACAGAACGCATTGCGGACGTTCAGTCCCATCCTTCTCCACAAACTTCATGAACCCCCACTTGATGTACGAATCATCGTATTTGCGCTTCTTAGACATCATGGATTGCGGTCTGAATCTGTGAAAAAAAAAATATATATATGATGTTGATATAAATTATATGATATATCAGATTTTATTTCAACAAAAAGTACTCTTGTTTTGACTTTCAGAAACGTCTCACGAACCCCCTGGGATGGACTCACGCACCCCTGGGGGTTCATGCACCCCAGTTAGGGAACCCCTGCTGTACAGCAACACGCAGAGTCAAAAGGCACAAAAGAGCAGACTTACTCCTAGCACCTTGCTCCTTTGTAACACAAACAGAGATATGGCAGTTTAGGGTATGGGGGAGACTTTTCGCTTACCTTACACAACCATTGGTTGTGTCCGGCAGAATAATATAAGCGGGGATGGTGGTGGAGGGCTAAGGATGGGGAGGACAGTTACTGGAGTGCGGTGTCAGAGGTATGTGGTGTAACTGGTGGTGCTGTGTGGTACCCAGGGGACTCTGTGGCATACCTGCACCCCTGCCTTGCATTCCCATCACCTTGCGTTCTCCTTGCTTTGTTCCAGACCCAGCCAACTTGTCCTGAATCCAGTGCAACGCAGCGCAGCTAGACCGACAGGCAATCATTTGAGCAGGTAGTGCTGGTAACAATGCATCCCTGGTGCACACACAACAGCTACAAACACATTGTAAATTTTAAGTGATTCTTCACTATTGAGAGATTGGGTCAAAAACGATATTAATAGCATAATATCTCAAAAAGGTTATGGACGGATTATGAAAAAACTTGGTTAATGCTTTGGGTAGGTGAAAAGATCAAGCCAATTCAATCATTGTTCAGGTCCTGATCCAGATCCGAGCTATCAGTGGGATAAAAGTCAAACTGTTCAGCCTGGTGGAGGTATGTGCTCTCCCAAGTGCCGGTCTCGTTTCTTTTGCAATTAGTTCCATCTCAAATCACATTGTGACTGGACTAAAGGAGGAGGAGGGATGGGCAATACCAGAAGAGAACAAGTCGAAGACAAGACCGGTCGGTCACAAACTTGTTTTTGACAAGAGAAAAGCAGACCCTTTGGCCTAACCCTCTTGGTGGGAGATGCCAACGCTCCAGGAGAGATAGGTGTGAATCAGAGGCACCAGCCCAATTACAAAAGAGTGATACCCCATAAACAGCAGAGAGAGGCTTTTGTAAGCCTTGGACAATTGAGAACATAGGCAATGGCACAATCTTAACCCATCATCAATAAAGAGGCAAGGTTGGACAGAACTTTCTCTAGTTTCTCAAGTGTGAATTACACAGAGTCAAGAAAGCAGTTTTTGTGTGAGGGGATAAGATGTGAGCAGCAAAATGTTTTGTTTTTTTTAGGCAAATATTGAGTTGTTACATCTGCCTTGTCTGAGTGGAGTGTGAGGTTAGGTCATTTGAGGTAAGCAAGGGAATGGTGCGGAGTATTCACCAAATATGTACTTTAAAACGTCCCGCCAAGACTACTTGCATAAAGATGGACATACACTTGTGGTAAGCCTTACAAACAACTACAAGTTGCCCTTAATTATGCTAGCCGTCGATCCGTCGATGTTGAGAAAGCAAATTGCTAGACGGCAACGGCCTCGCCACTTAATCAACTGTACCATGGCCGAGCGGATGCTTTGGACGGCTGCAGACAGGATGGGATAAACCAGTCAGAGAGAGATAGATAGATAGATAGATAGATAGAGATAGATGGCATTTTGGGAAGTACTCCCAGGCAGGATCAATATCAGAAGCTGTGGAGAGTGCAGCTCAATCCTTTTGTGAGAGAGGAGATTGCAGTCCCTGCCAGTTGTCCTGTGTGAACAAGCAGATACTGCAGCATTGAAGTTTCCATCTAACAATAGCCAAAGAGACATGAACTTTGACCAGAAAATTATTAGAGGAGACAAGAGGGGCAGAGCAGCAGCAGGTCTTTAAAACAGCTGTTCACCACCATCTCTTATCTTCCCCCATCCAAAACCTTGATCTTTTCTACCCCCGCTAATTCACCCCAGATCCACCTTGTTTGAAATTCCAACTTCTTTCCTGGAAGTCCTGGCAGTGTCCATATGTTTTATACCTCTCCCACCGCCCCCTTCCCATGCCCCCCCCCCCCAAAGCCCTCGCCCTCTCTCAGATCTCTCGATGTCTCCATGTCTCTCGGTCCCTGCTCTCAAATGTTGTGTTTGTGTCCTTCCCCCTCTCTCCCCATCTTGTCTACCGCTCCCGATGTTATATGTTTTATGTGTCGGTTTGTCTTTCTGTGTGATTAATGTTCGCTCTTTCACGAGCCTCGATCTTGTATACAAAAAAAAAAAGAAAAAAAAAAAAAGGAGAGTTTGGACGGAAAGTTAGTCATTACCATTTATAGGAGGGTTACAGACATCTTGGTTGGAAAATGTACAGATCCAGTGAAAGTCACAGGGTGTAATAGGCATTAGCTGCAATGCCGTCGCTGGTTGCTACAATTAATCTGACACCCATCGAGTTGGCAGTTGAATTTTGCCACAGATGAGGAAGAGAGAGCAGAGAAGGATGGGTATGGGTTGATCCATTTTAGCAGAAATCCAGTTATATATGGAGTCGTTATCATTGGATACCATACTGGACTGTATACCACACTGACAAACAGTAGGTGGTTTCTCTGAGGTGTACGCATACGGAGATTTTCCAGAGGGCTACAAGGGGTTAGCACGGACAATGGATAGTGTGGAATGGAATTCTTGATATGGAGAATTCTTGAAATATACGACCACCAGGACAGCGAAAGGGTCTGTCAAAACAGAAGATACAATAACCAGGGAGAGACAGAGCTAGGAAATGAAAGCCTGTTGAAAGTCATTCCCAGTATATTACTGCTCGGAAGGATTCTGGACGCAATGATTGGCATTTAACAGCAGTTTAAAAGGAAGTTTAGATATTTTGTGTTTGCTATGGTTGTTAATATGAGTGCAGTTAAGTCAATATTTATGTTTGCATTAGACTGCATTCATGCACTGCATTCAAATTCCTTTTGCATGAATGAAGTGTTTTTGCTTTTTTATGCCTCCATTGACGAAGTCGCCGGAGGCATTATGTTTTCAGGTTGTCCGTTCGTCCGCGATAGGTTTTCGTTATGTATAATGAGGTAAAGATGAACCGATTAGATTTTGGGGTCACGAGGTCAAAGGTCATGTTAGGTAAACATCCTGTTACCGTGATAACTTGTGAACCAATGATGGGATTCTGACCAAATTTGGTACAGTTATGTAGAATGATGTAAAGACGAACTGATTAGATTTGGGGTCAAGAGATCAAAGGTCAAAGTCTGTAATATGTCTATAACTTGAGAATGGCTGATGTGATATAATTCAAACTTGGTACACATATGTATAATGATATATAGATTAACTGATTCGATTTTGAGGCCCGGAGGTCCAAGGTCAGAGGTCATGTCAAGTAAAAATGTGATAACTTGTGAACAGCCGAAGGGATTTAAATCAAAACTTGGTACAGGTATGTACAATGATGTAATCATGAACTGATTAAATTTTGGGGTCAAGAGGTCAAAGGTCAGAGGTTGTGTCAGGTAAAAATATGATAACTTGAGAACAGCTGAATGGATTTAAAGCATACTTGGTAGAAGTATTATAATGATGTAATAATGTGGGCGGAGGCGTATCGATCGACGCAGTGACATCGAAGAGTGTCGTTCCAGTTTCTGCTGATTCATTAAACAACCAGGACCTCCTTTACGGTGTAGGGCCTGCTTTATGGTACAAAACCTTTACAGTACAATATTGCTTTATGGTAAAAAAAAAAAAAACTGCTTTATGGGGGGAAAAAACCTTTACGGTACAATATTGCTTTGTGGTACAAAACCTTTATGGCACAATATTACTTTATGGTGTAAAACCTTTAGAGGACGAACCAAGCTTCATAGTACAAAACCTTTATTCAACAAAATTTTCTGTACAGTACAAAACCTTTATGGGCCAGAATTTGCTGTACAGTACAAAACCATTATGGGACAAAGTTCACATTATGTTGCAAAACCTTTACGATAAAGCTTCATGGGACAAACCGTGCTTCATGGGACAAAATTTGCTGTGCAGTACACAGCCTTTATGCTGCAGGACTTCTTCTATGGTATAAAACCATTAAGGTATAGGACTTGCTTTATGGTACAAAACCATTAGAGTATAGGACTTGCTTTATGGTACAAAACCATTAGGGTATAGGACTTGCTTTATGGCACAAAACCATTAGGGTATAGGACTTGCTTTATGGTACAAAACCATTAGAGCAGGGGTTCCAAACCTTTTTTGTGTTATGGCCCCCTTGGCTCCCAGAGCACATCCCTCCCTTTCGCGAGGGTCGAGCGGAGGGGCTCGTGTAAGCTGGCTCGGGGGGACTGAGGGCATGCCCCCCAGAAATTTTTTGATTTCTAGCTGCCCTGTGGTGCATTGTGAGAGGTGTTTTTTCCTTTCATTGGCTATTTTGTTTGTATGAGAATTGGTAAATTATTACACAGAAAATGAGGAATTCCAAGTAGCCAACATGAACATTTAGTTCCATAGTTTTTTTTCTGTTTTTTTTTTTTTTTTTTTTGTTGTATACTGAATCGAGGCTCGTGAAAGAGCTGACAACCGCGAGGGAAAGACAGCACAGGGGGACCACGAGGGAAAGACAGCGCAGGGGGACCGCGAGGGAAAGACAGTACAGGGGGACCACGAGGGAAAGACAGCACACGGGGACTATGAGGGAAAGACAGTACAGGGGGACCGCGAGGGAAAGACAGCACACGGGGACCACGAGGGAAAGACAGCACACGGGGACCACGAGGGAAAGACAGCACACGGGGACCACGAGGGAAAGACAGCACACGGGGACCACGAGGGAAAGACAGCACACGGGGACTGCGAGGGAAAGACAGCACAGGGGGACCACGAGGGAAAGACAGCACACGGGGACCACAAGGGAAAGACAGCACACGGGGACCACGAGGGAAAGACAGCACAGGGGGACCGCGAGGAAAAGACAGCACAGGGGGACCGCGAGGGAAAGACAGCACAGGGGGACCACGAGGGAAAGACAGCACAGGGGGACCGTGAGGGAAAGACAGCACAGGGGGACCGCGAGGGAAAGACAGCACAGGGGGACCGCGAGGGAAAGACAGCACAGGGGGACCACGAGGGAAAGACAGTACAGGGGGACCACGAGGGAAAGACAGCACACGGGGACCACGAGGGAAAGACAGCACACGGGGACCACGAGGGAAAGACAGTACAGGGGGACCGCGAGGAAAAGACAGCACACAGGGACCATGAGGGAAAGACAGCACAGGGGGACCGCGAGGGAAGGACAGCACACGGGGACCGCGAGGGAAAGACAGCACACGGGGGCCACGAGGGAAAGACAGCACAGGGGGGCCACGAGGGAAAGACAGCACAGGGGGACCGCGAGGGAAAGACAGCACAGGGGGACCGCGAGGGAAAGACAGCACAGGGGGACCACGAGGGAAAGACAGTACAGGGGGACCGCGAGGGAAAGACAGCACACAGGGACCACGAGGGAAAGACAGCACAGGGGGACTGCGAGGGAAAGACAGCACACGGGGACCGCGAGGGAAAGACAGCACACGGGGGCCATGAGGGAAAGACAGCACAGGGGGACCGCGAGGGAAAGACAGCACAGGGGGACCGCGAGGGAAAGACAGCACACGGGGACCACGAGGGAAAGACAGTACAGGGGGACCGCGAGGGAAAGACAGCACAGGGGGACCGCGAGGGAAAGACAGCATAGGGGGACCGCGAGGGAAAGACAGCACAGGGGGACCGCGAGGGAAAGACAGCACAGGGGGACCACGAGGGAAAGACAGTACAGGGGGACCATGAGGGAAAGACAGCACACGGGGACCACGAGGGAAAGACAGCACACGGGGACCACGAGGGAAAGACAGAACAGGGGGACCGCGAGGGAAAGACAGCACACGGGGACCACGAGGGAAAGACAGCACAGGGGGACCGTGAGGGAAAGACAGCACACCGGGACCGCGAGGGAAAGACAGCACACGGGGGCCACGAGGGAAAGACAGCACACGGGGACCGCGAGGGAAAGACAGCACACGGGGACCACGAGGGAAAGACAGTACAGGGGGACCGCGAGGGAAAGACAGCACACGGGGACCATGAGGGAAAGACAGCACAGGGGGACCACGAGGGAAAGACAGCACACGGTGACCACGAGGGAAAGACAGCACACGGGGACCATGAGGGAAAGACAGCACAGGGGGACCGCGAGGGAAAGATAGTACAGGGGGACCATGAGGGAAAGACAGCACACGGGGACCACGAGGGAAAGACATTACAGGGGGACCGCGAGGGAAAGACAGCACACGGGGACCACGAGGGAAAGACAGCACAGGGGGACCGCGAGGGAAAGACAGCACACGGGGACCACGAGGGAAAGACAGCACAGGGGGACCGCGAGGGAAAGACAGCACACGGGGACCGCGAGGGAAAGACAGCACACGGGGACCGTGAGGGAAAGACAGCACACGGGGACCACGAGGCAAAGACAGTACAGGGGGACCGTGAGGGAAAGACAACACACGGGGACCACGAGGGAAAGACAGCACAGGGGGACCACGACGGAAAGACAGCACAGGGGGACCACGAGGGAAAGACAGCACACGGGGACCACGAGGGAAAGACAGCACACGGGGACCACGAGGGAAAGACAGCACAGGGGGACCGCGAGGGAAAGACAGTACAGGGGGACCACGAGGGAAAGACAGCACACGGGGACCATGAGGGAAAGACAGCACACGGGGACCGCGAGGGAAAGACAGTACAGGGGGACCGCGGGGGAAAGACAGCACACTGGGACCACGAGGGAAAGACAGCACAGGGGGACCGCGAGGGAAAGACAGCACAGGGGGACCGCGAGGGAAAGACAGCACACGGGGACCACGAGGGAAAGACAGCACACGGGGACCACGAGGGAAAGACAGCACAGGGGGACCACCTTACTGGCTCCAAACGATGTCGTTTTTGGAAGAAGCAAACAAAGCAACGTCGCTCGAATGATGCATGTTTGATATGAGATTTTAATATTATCAGTAGCAACACTATGGACAGCATAAAATAGAACTGTTGCACAAGAAAACAGTATGAAAAGGTTCCAAGTCAAGAATACGTGAAAACGAAAAGCCTCTGTTGTGTCTGTATTTAACACAGTGTGTTATAATCTCACAAAAAGAAACTCAATTCGACAACAACTCAGGTAATCAAAACTAGGGACGTGGTGCATGCGCCATAAAAGTGAATTAAAAACTCAGTGGGATGGCTGAAATTGCATTTTAGCTACCAATTGGGGTATGCGTAGTTGAGTCACAGTCAGGGCACAGCGGAGGTCATCTTACACGTGGAGCCGATTACGCTGTTTTGATTTGATATTCAACAGCGTGGAAAACCCCGCTTCACAGAGATAGGTAGACGAGAATGGCAGAAGCACCCGGATAGCTATCTGGCTGATATTAGGGTAGCGACCTATTCCCACCCAAAATTCAGTCAAGCTCTTCTCTTCGAATGTGTCTTTGGCAAATGAATCGTTTCGGAGATCGAGGAATTCATCTTGCATTGCCTCCGGCATGCTCTCCATGCAAAGGTTGACGGAAAAAGGATTCCTCACAATTTTTGCCTTATTGTCGTCTAAATCAGGAAAATACTTGTGAAATTCTAGCTCCAGTGACTGCAGATGCTCAATAATGTCATTTTTTAGTACGGGATCAAGCTCTTTTCCCATGCTGTCTTGCAATTCAGACATTCTTTCGAACATAACAATGTTTCCTGTGTTCACTTTCCTGCGCCAGTTTTGGAGCTTGGCAACAAATCCTCTGAGATGATCGTGGAAAAGAATAATATTAGTCGCTCTTCCTTGGAGCTTGAGGTTCAGCTGGTTCTGCTGCTCGAAAATGTCAGCAAGATAAGCAAGTCGTTCGTTTCACAATTGTTCGTCGTAATGCTGCAGGAGGTCATGTTTCCCTTGAAGATTCAAGAAATGTTTGACTTCCGCACGAAGTTCAAAGACGCGGTTCAGAACATTCCCTTTCGAAAGCCAGTGTACAGCAGTATAGTACAGCAACGTTTCATGTTCCGCGTTCATGTCTTTGCACAGCTCCTTGAACATTCGGGTGTTGAGAGCCCCTGCCTTGATGTAGTTAACAATCTAGATTCCGACTTCAAGAACTTTCTTCAATGAGAGAGGGAGAGTCTTACAAGCCAGGGCGTAGCGATCAATCATACAGTGGGTTCCTTTTGCTTGTGGTGCCAGCATCTTCACTTTTGCTTGGAATCCGGATTTGGAACCAAGCATGGCACGAGCACCGTCAGTACAGACACCGCATACATTCTCCCACTGAATTCCTCCCGCATCGAAGAACAACTTCATTTTTTCCATGACGTCGTTAGCTTTTGTCGTTGTTTCCAGGGCACTGCAGAACAATAATTCTTCCGTGATGTCATCTCCCTTGACACAGCGAACGAATGCCAGTAGCTGGGAGCAGGAACTAACATCGGTCGATTCATCAAGTTGAAAAGAAAACAATCACGATGTTGTTTCACATCTTCCGACATGTCATGGATACGACGCTGCACTGTGTTATTCGATAAAGACACCTGTTCAACTTTGCGAGCCTCTGCCTTGCCGAGAACCCGTTCGACAATGAGGAGTGTACAAGGCTTGAAGAGTGTCTCCCCAATCGAGTGGGGTTTTTTCTTCTTTGCAATTTCAAGAGAAACTTCATAAGAAGCCTGGACAGTTGCTACATTTTGTTGTTGAAAAGCTCCTCCCTCATCCAACTTCTGTCGCTTTAAATTTCTTTCATGCCGCTTTAAAAATTTGGGATCCTGCTTTGCATGTTGTGCGTGATTCATCTCAAGGTAAGGTGCAACTTCAACTTGGATGGCCTCACGGATTCCGTACTCAAAACCTTGTGACACAGCACACATTGTGGTTTCACTTGGCCAGACACGGTAATGGACGTGAATCCAAGCTTTATATATTCGTCAAGATACTTTCTTATTTTACTCCCAGAAGCCAGAACGTCAAATCTGCAATAGGAAAAAAACAAAACAATATCAAAGTCAAAACAACATTTAAAAAAACAAAAATCATTTTTAGTATGGTTCAAATTACCCCATGCCCCCCCGAGAAATACACCATGGCCCCCAGGTTGGGAACTACGGCATTAGAGTATAGGACTTGCTTTATGGTGCAACACCATTAAGGTATAGAACTTGCTTTATGGTACAAAACCATTAGGGTATAGGACTTGCTTTATGGTACAAAACCATTAAGGTATAGGACTTGCTTTAGGTACAAAACCGTTAGGGTATTGGACTTGCTTTATGGTACAACACCATTAAGGTATAGAACTTGCTTTATGGTACAAAACCATTAAGGTATAGGACTTGCTTTATGGTACAAAACCATTAAGGTATAGGACTTGCTTTATGGTACAAAACCATTAAGGTATAGGACTTGCTTTATGGTACAAAACCATTAAGGTATAGAACTTGCTTTATGGTACAAAACCATTAAGGTATAGGACTTGCTTTATGGTACAAAACCATTAAGGTATAGGACTTGCTTTATGGTACAAAACCATTAAGGTATAGGACTTGCTTTATGGTACAAAACCATTAAGGTATAGAACTTGCTTTATGGTACAAAACCATTAAGGTATAGGGACTTGCTTTATGGTACAAAACCATTAAGGTATAGGACTTGCTTTATGGTACAACACCATTAGGGTATAGGACTTGCTTTATGGTACAAAACCATTAGGGTATAGGACTTGCTTTATGGTACAAAACCATTAAGGTATAGGACTTGCTTTAGGTACAAAACCGTTAGGGTATTGGACTTGCTTTATGGTACAACACCATTAAGGTATAGAACTTGCTTTATGGTACAAAACCATTAAGGTATAGGACTTGCTTTATGGTACAAAACCATTAAGGTATAGGACTTGCTTTATGGTACAAAACCATTAAGGTATAGGACTTGCTTTATGGTACAAAACCATTAAGGTATAGGACTTGCTTTATGGTACAAAACCATTAAGGTATAGGACTTGCTTTATGGTACAAAACCATTAGGGTATAGGACTTGCTTTATGGTACAAAACCATTAGGGTATAGGACTTGCTTTATGGTACAAAACCATTAGGGTACAGGACTTGCTTTATGGTACAAAACCATTAGGGTATAGGACTTGCTTTATGGTACAAAACCATTAGGGTATTGGACTTGCTTTATGGTACAAAACCATTAGGGTACAGGACTTGCTTTATGGTACAAAACCATTAGGGTATAGGACTTGCTTTATGGTGCAAATGCTATTGAGAACATGCAGACCGTACATAGACATGTCGGAAAAATTCAAATGTGCATAGCTATTAAATAGTATAGCAGGTGCATTCAAGGTGCATAATCATCATACAGTAATTTACGGTTCCCCATTCCCCTCTAACGACTCTCAAACACAAAACTGATCGTCATTTAACGCACTTTAATAAGCCAGTTTAATAACTTTAATAGTCCAGTTTTATGATACTTTTTCGAAGATGGCAAGGTCATTAAAGCTAGCTATCTGCAGTGTTGGACAGTTAAGAACACCCTACGTGTCAATATCTTAATGGGTAATGACAATGTTTAGGCTCTGGCCCACAAAAGAAGCAATATTACATTGAACTTCATGCAAATATTGAGAAGCCTGTGAAAAGATAATGATTATAATTAAGCACGTTACCTGCTGGAGAATGTTCATCATGCACCTGGCTTTTAAATACAGCTTGGAAATGTGGTCTGTGTCCGATAGGTAATTTACCTTGTTGTGGCCAAAGAGCTGAAGAAGCTTGTTTCAAGGGTCTGTCACGTAAAAAGTAAGGTGATAAGACTTCCTTTACAGTGCAAATCCTTTATGCTGTACTGCAAGGTGGTCTCGACTCTCGATGAAGTGACAAGGTGAAGATGTGACTTAAGCAGCTTGAATATGATCTTCCACATAAAGCTTGAGATTTCAATTTCTCCAAAATGATGGCTGAAGGGATTTGCAGCGGCTGCTCTGCATTCTATCACTGGGATGAGAATTATTACTTAAAAAGTGGAGTCATCGGCAGATAGGTAAATCCAGATTTTTCAGGGATACCAGGGTATGTTGAGAAAATTGAATATAATCTCGAGAAAGCCACTTCCCTAAGAAACAGAATCCACTTCTGAAATGCACTTCCGCTACGCAGAGTGTAAAAGAGAAGATGGCGTATTAAGAGCAGAATGTTTTTGCTTAACAAAAAAAAAATTGAGGCTCATCGATTTATCGAGTTTTTTTTTGTTGTTTTTTTGTATACAAGATCAAGGCTCGTGTAAGAGCTAACATTAATCACAAAAAAAAGAAAAATGGACACATACAACATATAATAAGGGGAGCGGTAGACAAGATGGGGAGAGAGAGGAGGAAGCACACAAGCACAACATTTGAGCGCAGGGACAGCGGGAGATCTGTGGGAGGGAGAGGGCTTGGTATAAAAGTATAAAACACATGGACACTGCAAGGACTTGCAGGAAAGAAGTTGATATTTCAAAAAAGTGGATCAGGGGTGAATTAACAGGGGTAGAAAAGATCAAGGTTTTGGATGGGGGAAGAGAGTGTGAGGCAATGAGAGGGTGAAGAGAGATGAAAGAGGGTGAGGCAATGATGCACTGACAGTGGGGACAATATGTGGACATGGACAATACGTGGACGCATTGAAACAGAGAGGTCACCATCGAGTCCGGTATGAAACAATTTTCTACTTTGTCGGAGACACCAATGGTGTTGAGAGATGTGGAATGCACGACATGAAATTGAGAGAGGTGTGAAGTGAGAGCACCAATCCAAAAGGAGCACATTCATCTATGGACCTGTGGGTCATGAGGTCCACATTTACCAAAGAAGTACATGGCATTATGGAGGATATGCAGTTGCAGCTGGCTATGGAGGACAGTTTTTGATTATACGCTTCCATAACCGTATTGCTTGTGTCTGTCAAAGTCTGTTTTTCCGCTTAGCTGTAGCAGGCTTCTGTAGTCCCTGTCTACAAAGGCTCCTGTGAGAAATCTGATCCTTCTATCAGTCTGTTAGCCTTCTACCCATAATCAGCAAACATCCTCCTAACTGATGTTCAGTATGGCTTTCCACAGTCAAGGTCTACTGGTGATGTTCTATCCCTAATCAGTGAACATGTGAATAGGGCTTTGGATCATTGTGGAGAAGCCAGGATTGGTGCTCTCGGCATCTCGAAGGCTTTTGACAAAATGTGGCACAAGGGCCTCATCCATAAGCTAAAATCATATGGCATTTCTGCAAACTTGCTTGATGCAATCTCTGACTTCCTTGCAAATCGTTAAATCTCTGTGGTAGATGAGGGACAGTCGTCCCCTGTCCATAATACGAGTGCTGGTGCTCCTCAGGGGTCTGTGTTGGGTCCAATATTGATCTTGTTATGTATAAATGATCTGCCTGATTGTACTTTCTCAATTAAGCATTTATGCAGATGACTCAATTACTACCTACCCAGGAACCTTGTCTCTTCCAACCCGTGACCATGCCAGTACCACTCTCAATCAGGATCTTGAGAGTGTGATAAGCTGGGGAAAAGACTGGCTTGTTACTTTCAACCAAAACAAGACCACCTTTTTGTCTGTGTCTAGTTCAAGATCACCTTGTTTTGCAACCCTGTTTATGGATTCTTCACCTTTGTAGGAACTCCCCAGCTGTTATCCGTCTGCTTGGATGGGATATCAGCTCAAGCCTCAGCTGGGAAAAGTAAATCTCTGGTATCGCTGAAAGAGCCTCCCAGCACCTTGGCTGCTTATTTCGTGCTCGGCGATACCTTTCTCAAGCTGCTATGCTCCATCTATACAATGGCACTATACGTCCTGTCATGGAGTATATTGTATATCATTGCCATATTTGGGCTGGTGCTCCGGCCTGTCACCTATCTCTTATTGACAGAATCCAGCGACGTGCTGCCATTCTGGTTGGACAGGAGTTGGCATCATCTCTGTAACCTCTCTCGGTCCACCGCTCTGTTGCTTCCTTGAACCTTTTCTACAGATATTACCATGATATGTCCTCTGAGGGTCTATCACAGGTTGTTCTGCCTGATCATACTTTCATTCGCTCTACACATTTGGCAGTTGAATCCATACACTTTATCTATCCCAAGGAGTAAGACTATGAGGTATTCTTCTAGTTTTTGTCCCCCACACGGCATCCCTCCAGAACACTTTACCCCTGAATCCTGCTTTCCTCTCTATCCCAACCTACCTCAATTCAAGAGGATTGTCAATAGATTCCACCTTTCTGTCTAATATCTACTGTATACTTTCCTTTGTGTAGCCCCCACCTAGAGTGGCCTTAAAGGCTTTGTGTTGGGCTATAACTTGTAAAAAATGAGGTCTGCCCAATAGAGGTGATTGCTATTTGTGGGACAGAATTTCTCAGGACTGAACCTCTTCCAGTGGGTGATCATATCTTCTTACTATAATTCACCAAATGTCTATCCGTCTGCCTGTCTGTCTGTCTGTCTGCCTGTCTGTCTGTCTGTCTGTCTGTCTGTCCGTCTGTTCCCTGGTACCGCAAAAACGGCTGAACCGATCGCAACTAAATTTTGGGTGGGTAATTCTGGGACCCCCTGGAGTAAAATAGGCTATATTGTTTTTCCACTTTTTCCCCAATTTTTCCAATTTCCAATTTTCCAGTTTTTCCAAACACGATGGAATAATATTTACCGATATGAACAGTGATGTGGCTTTTATTGAAATTCTACAAATACTGTTTAGATTTTGATGATTTGCGTGTGATATGATTTAACGGATGTTTATATGAATCGTTTAAAATAAAAAACGCTTCAATTTCTGTTATTTTGCCTTTTCATTTGGGCCTCCCAATTGAAGCCCTGCCCGTAGGGTGGGTACCGTTGCTAGTAAATATAAAGGTTGGTTCGTCAGACGATCCTCCTGGAAGACGATCAATAAATCAGCTTAAATAAATATTCCGACCAAAAAACTGAAATGTTCTTTCCATATATCTCATCTCTTAGGAAAATACAAGGTGCCCACAAATTACCAACCCAAATTAAAAATGTAATACATGCAATAATGAAATTGGATACAATGATGTGGTTTGAGGCATGCGAAAGAATATTACTCAAACTTTTTTTTTTGTCATGATCCTTATTTATCATCATTAGTGTGTTCTATATGAGCACCTCTTGTAACACAACATGTTAAGGCAATATTCAATCGCCTTTCAGATTCGACTCAGCATTCCTGTTTTTTAACGGTCTCAATTGCAGCCCTAATCCTCTTCCTCAGATCCACAATATCAGTCATGATCCCAGAAAAACACGTTGGTCACAGAAATGGACCATCGTGCCAAATCCATCGATCATTGAAGTGCTTCATTGAGGAAATCATGCACTATCATACTCCAGTGTGGGGGAGCTGCGTCATGTTGATAAATGACCTCTGGTTGCAGGTCTGCCAATTGTGGCAGTACAAAGTTCTCCAACATAAGGTAATTGACGGACTTGATAGTTTATAGTGGCTTCAGCTAAGAATAATGGCCCAATGACTCAGCCATGCATTAGGCTACAACACAGGTTAACCTTTTGGTTGTAGTCCTCAAGTTCTTGGACATCATGGGGATGCTCAGACTCCCAAATCCCGATGGTATGTCTGTTAACCTTTCCTGAAATGTGGAAAGTTGACTCGTGAGAAAAGCACACATCGTAGGAATCCGTCATCTTAGTTTATTCTCGTGTGGAGCACTTTATGTGCTGTTGACTGGGGAAGCAGCTCCCTGGCTGCACTCCGAATGGACTAATGGCGAATGCGCTCGAACAACTCACAAATTTGTTCAACATCCTCACCAGTTGTGCTTGGCCAGCCTACCCCCCTTCCTCTGCAGGATGCTACCAGTCTCCATAAACCTTTTGTGCCACTCAGGAATCATTTTTCATGATGGTGGCCAACTTGCATAGGTCTTCCTGAAGCTTTGTTAAACCTGTGTAACTGATTTCGTCTCAAGAAGCCAGGCAACATTCTATGCTTTTATTGTGAAGTCACGTGTCACAGGAGACTCCTGGAGAGGAAAGAAAAGTTCCTATAACTTTGAGAAATGGTATTTCACATGCACAAAACCACATAATTTTATCCCATTTCATTATTTTTATTTTATCGTGGTTTGAATTTGAAACAGTAATTTGTGGACAACATACAGTATATATATATATATATATATATATATATATATATATATATATATATATATATATATATATATATATATATATTGTTACGGATCGCGGTTTAGATGTTATGATGGGCCGAGCGGATGGTCCACCGCGACCTAACAGTTCCCCCGATTCTTCCCCAACTCACCCGATTCGCCCAGACGTTGGCCAAATCGCGCTACGCTAAATCAATGATTGGAAAGGACACAACGACTGGGATAAATGAAACGACGCAAGGGGTACAGTTCTCAAGACCTCCGGAGGAGGATATAATTAGTGGCGGAGAAAAGGGGTAGATTACAAGGTAGAGTGAGGTAAAAGACACAGAAGAGATAGGCACTTAGATACAATCTTATCTATCCCAGACAGACCACAGACAAACGGAACAAGGCTGACTTACACAGGGATTGATGGCAGGAAGGACAGGTAGTTCGATAGCACAAGGTGCACCTTGGCTCGGGGACAGGATCAAGCACGGTCCAAAAGATGCAGGGAGGCCTCACAGCGCTCGGAGGTGGCGTCTTTCTTTCTCCAAGCTCAGCGCGCATCTGACGTCACCTCCCTCTTCCTGCGCATGCTCAGCGGGGAGTCACACGCCCTCGGCTGGTTGACTCCGCCCCAGATGGGACCGGTCCGCCGCTTCTATTGGGTGCGGGGGTTACCGGGCTCCGCCCTTGACGAGGAGCTGACAGCGAGCCCATACTTGGTAACCCCGTCGAGCACATGTTCGATGGCGGCTCGTTGGAAAGGCCTGGTGCCCTCCCAACACCCCCTACCAACCAAGCCGGAGTGAGGACGCGCACTCCCCGTGCCCGCCGCTGCTGTTGTTGTTGTTGTTGTTGTTGTTGTTGTTGTTGCTGAACCGTGAGGAAGAGCTGTGGGGAGGTATTGGGAGGTCCTAAACTTCCTAACGGTGCCATACAATCACATTCTGGTGCAACGAAGGGTCAGAATTAATGGAAACGAATCCTTAACTGACATAGACTAATAATAACTAGCAAGATGTCCTATAGTTGTCTACGTGAGATGCGGTGGACCTGGATGCGACACTTAATGGGGGAAATAGGGGGAGGTCGGGTCTACAGAGTGTTGTTTACAGAAAATGGGACTAGGGAATGGGGGATTGGGGATAGTTGGGAAGTATTGAGGAAATAGGGGAATATTTACAAGCGGATATGGATGGATGCCAATCCCATATCCGCAACATTGCACCCTTCTCTACCTCGGGGCGTCCCGACCCGATAAATTTTTACCTACTTAGTGTGGCACTCAGATGTAGTTCCCTCTACTATTAACTCAACCCTGAGTGCGACAGTTTTACAGATGTTCACAAATTAGTAAATATGTCCCCCTGCGACGTTGCACCCTTCTCCTAACAGAAACACACCCACAGGATAACCGAATCGCGGAAAGCATCCTCAAACTAAACATACATCTGGTAGGGAGCATCATTTACACAAGACTACACTGATATTTACACTACGATCCAGGACCTGTTCTTTGAGGAACACATGCAGATGTTATGCATAGAGAGAGCACGCATGCCAGCATCGATACACCAACCCATGAGTGCCCTGTGGCCCTACGGCCTTTAATAATGTGCAGAGCACCCCGTCCAAGCACCAAAAGCACCACCCCATTATGTACAGTCAGCACCATCCGGTGCACCAATAAAGTGTTCAATAAAAATGCACAATTAAGTGTCCATGGTCACCGGTGGTGTCGCAGCCGGCCGATGTTCTGCCGCTGGTCTTGCCTTCATGGAGTGCACTTGGCCTTCTGGCTTCTTTAGGAATAAAGAAAGGCGCCAACCGCGTCCATTTCTGAATTGTTGCCGTCAGGGGGCCAACTAAAAGTGGTTCACCTGTATGGCATAGGTGCCACGTTGACCCAGAGGTCCATCCACAGGTGGTGCTTGACCGCAAAAGAACTGCGGTCCATTGTGGGCAGCCACAAAAATTGCGGTCCATATGGAGTATCGATCCAGGCAGCAAGCAGCGGAAGTACAGGCCCACAACTGCGGAGCCAGCACCTCTCTCTCCTCTCTCTCTGCCCCAAAGCCAGATCATCGGAGGTGGGAGACAAAAGAAGACAAGTGAGTAAGGTGGTAAGGGCGCAAAAGTGCACGCAATTCAAGGTAATGCACACTGGGGGCACATGGGAACCAGGTGAGACAGGTACGTTCCTACCGTACACCCCCCCCCCCCCCACCAGGTAACCTACATTGCCCCTCCCTTACCCCTTACTGTATCCACAAAACACAACACTACCCATAAACATCTACTTTACACATCAACAAACGTCCCTACTGTCTTCCCCGTTCCTCCCATAAACCAAATTCATCTTCTCTCCCTCCTAACCAATCAAATTTGCCATTTCCAACTCTCATCAAAATTTGCCATCTCCAACTCAACATCAAAATTTGCCATCACCAATTCCTCATCAGTCCCTCCTAAGGAGGGAGAGATAGAATCACCCCAATGTCTCATCCACGTCGTGATGCGTCTCACAAATCCACACAGCAATTCTCCCTTCCTGCAACACAGAACAAAGGAACACAGGTGTGGAGTCATCATCATCTCAGGTAAGTGGCTGCGTATGGTGCGACAGGTTCATCAATCCTAACTATTTCCTAAATGACTTTAACAACTTTACATTACCCGGGGTCTTTCCCTGCCAATCCATTGGCCAACTTACACTATGGGTTCTAAAAACCAATTCCCATTGACCAAACTGTGGTGCTTCTCAAGTTGGGGTCTCACTCCCCCGATTCATCACTCGGTGCCCCCGCACAATTTCGGTGGCTGGGTCGTGTGACGCTCCCAGCTGGTCCGCCCACCTGCACACCTCCACCACTGTTGTTGCCTACCGAGCTCACCTGCTCCTCACCCTAACCTAACTAACTGGGGAAGGCCCTCTCGCACTCTCACCCCCTCAGTGCCCTCTCTGGCACGGGCTGCCCGATCCACACCCGGGATCCTCAGGCACCCACTGACACTAACGGCTCCCAGAGCCCACCTGCGGCCTCACCTGGCCGACATCTAACAGTGGCGGAGTGCCCAACCATTCACACTCATACTAACAGGCCACACGACCAGCCAATTTCACCACACCAATGCACCCATCCACAATACCATTCTGCAACCGCACCACAAATGCCAATCTCCAACCACAATTTACCTATACCTTCTAACTATTCTTTAAACTACCCTCCCCGGGTACTCGTGAAAAGGGGTCCACTCTTCCCCCATCCACACCTTCGCACCATGCACACCACTCCGTACCACTTACTCCAACTCTCTCCACACCCCTCATTCTCTGCTCCATATATTCCACACACCTGTGCTTGCACACCTGTGCTCTCATACTTGGTGCCGCCTGCACCCTTCTCTCCCCCAAGCGCATTCGCGCTGATCCACAACACTCACTACTCATACACTGCTCCACACACCTGTCCAGTTCTCACACAGCATCATCTCATCTAACTACTCCCCTCTGAAACTTGCGCTTCCCAGTCGTCCCTTTAAACTATTGCGCTCCCTCGTCATTATCATCCACACTAAACTACCTGCGTCCCCACTACAGGTATCAGTCACTACCTAACCTTAACGTTACCTAATGTCATCTTCGCTCGGTCCCTACACACAATATCCTAACCCACCCGGGCTAGTTTTCACTGCCATAAACCCCATAAACTATAGCGCATTTGCCCCCCCTTCATGGGAAGGGTGGCAGGGATGCCACCCTTACCCACCGTCATACGGCGCGAGTGGGACCTTGTGGGACCACCTCATATGTGAGTCGTTGCCCACCTGCCGGACCCCGTGCGTCGCCCCTTGCGGGGTCAGCGCGGGGCCGAACCGGCCGGGCCCCCACAGTACATTACCCCCAAGGGGCTCCCGTGCCTCCCCTGTCCCTCTAAAAACTACCCCTGTTGATGTCGATGCATGGGTCACACTTCCGCAACCCGCTACCCATTCCATACCACCACAACCTTGCTCACTCACACCTCGCACCTCTCCCATCACCGGACCCTCTCGCTCGCACCCTCGTTCCATACCCTCCGGACCAGCCATACACCTCACTCTTGGCCTCTCACGAACATCCGGGTCTATCTCGACCCCCAAGCTTATTAAATCACCTGGCGCATCATACGCACGACCATATTGGTCACCACTTACACCGGGTCCTCTTTCTCTTCGCTTCTCCTCCATCACCTGCGAATCCCTCATCCGGTTAATGAGCACATCATCACGATCCGAACACAGACTTTGGACCAATTCTTTAACTTCCTCCTTTATCTCTTTCTTATCCTCTCTCCGTCGCTTCTTAATTTCGCTCACCCCTTCTTCCACTTCTTCTAATTTCTGCTTCACCTCCTTCAGCTCCTCGTGCGCCCCCTTAAGTTCTTCCTCTAACTCCACCTTATTTTTTTATATGTGCTCCCGCACCTCCCGCTCTTTAACCTCCATCACCTCTACCACCTTGTTCATTTTCCTCGTCAGGTCCTCATGTACCGTCTGACACTCTTTTTTAATTACCCCTACGTCCTTTTTCATCTCCTTCTGTGTCGATTTTATACCCTCTATTACCGCTGTGTTCTTCTTTACCTGGTCCCCCAACTCCTTTTGTCCCACTGTCAGTTGTTCTACTCCCAGCGTCAACTCCTCTATACCACCTTGCAATTTTACAGTCCCCTTTCTCACCTCCTTCTCCATGCGCTCCTCACAGTGCCTCACCTCCTCGCGCACTCCTCCGACCTCCTCACTCACACCTCTTCTGATCTCTTCTCCCATCACTTGCATCTCCTGCCCAGATGCCACCCTCATCTGCTCCATTTCCTCCCTGTGAGCATCCAATTTAGTTTCTACCCCCATTCTGACCCCCTCTATCTGCTGCCCCATTTTTTTAACTTCCCTTTCCGCTTGGTCCCTCATGTCCCTCAATTTGCCTTCCATACTGTTTTCTAACCCCTCTAACCCCTTTTTCTTCCCTTCCATTTGATTCTCTTGAGCGGCCATTCTGTTTTCTATCCCCATTAACCCCTCCTGTATTTCCCCTAATCTATTGTCTAATCCCTCAAATTTGTTTCCTAATCCCTCTATTCTACTCCCTAACCCTCCGATCTGGACCCCCATGTCCTCCCTCAATTTCTCGCTATTGGACCCCATCCTTTGTTCTAACCGTTCGCTATTCTGGGCCATAAGGGCCTTCATTTGTATTTTAAAAAGGTTCAAATCTACCAGCGGCGCTGCTACGGTCGCGGGCGCGGTCGCCGTAGCCATCTGCGAGGCGCCATTTTGCGCGCCCGTAACCTCGTGCGCGAGGACGCCATTTTGCGAACCTGCCGCCCTCACTGCTTCGCTCTCCTCATGTCCCTCAATTTGGTCCTGGATCGACCCTGCCTCACTCTCCTCTACCGGAACCCAGCCGTCTTGATCTGCCATAGCGCGACTTTCAAAATTCGGGTTTTTTGTAAAACAAAACGATTTCCAACTGCTTGTAATTTGGAGCGCGTTAAGCGCGCTTCGGGCCTCGTATCTCACTCCTCGACACCAATTGTTACGGTAATAACACAATTGGTGTTCCAAAATTTGGGCCTAACAAATTTAGTCCCAGGTCCGAATCCGACACTCCTGACACCAATTGTTACGGATCGCGGTTTAGATGTTATAATGGGCCGAGCGGATGGTCCACCGCGACCTAACAGTTCCCCCGATTCTTCCCCAACTCACCCGATTCGCCCAGACGTTGGCCAAATCGCGCTACGCTAAATCAATGATTGGAAAGGACACAACGACTGGGATAAATGAAACGACGCAAGGGGTACAGTTCTCAAGACCTCCGGAGGAGGATATAATTAGTGGTGGAGAAAAGGGGTAGATTACAAGGTAGAGTGAGGTAAAAGACACAGAAGAGATAGGCACTTAGATACAATCTTATCTATCCCAGACAGACCACAGACAAACAGAACAAGGCTGACTTACACAGGGATTGATGGCAGGAAGGACAGGTAGTTCGACAGCACAAGGTGCACCTTGGCTCAGGGACAGGATCAAGCACGGTCCAAAAGATGCAGGGAGGCCTCACAGCGCTCGGAGGTGGCGTCTTTCTTTCTCCAAGCTCAGCGCGCATCTGACGTCACCTCCCTCTTCCTGCACATGCTCAGCGGGGAGTCACACGCCCTCGGCTGGTTGGCTCCGCCCCAGATGGGACCGGTCCGCCGCTTCTATTGGGTGCGGGGGTTACCGGGCTCCGCCCTTGACGAGGAGCTGACAGCGAGCCCCTACTTGGTAACCCCGTCGAGCACATGTTCGATGGTGGCTCGTTGGAAAGGCCTGGTGCCCTCCCAACACCCCCTACCAACCAAGCCGGAGTGAGGACGCGCACTCCCCGTGCCCGCCGCTGCTGTTGTTGTTGTTGTTGTTGTTGTTGTTGCTGAACCATGAGGAAGAGCTGCGGGGAGGTATTGGGAGGTCCTAAACTTCCTAACGGTGCCAATCACATTCTGGTGCAACGAAGGGTCAGAATTAATGGAAACGAATCCTTAACTGACATAGACTAAGAATAATTAGCAAGATGTCCTATAGTTGTCTACGTGAGATGCGGTGGACCTGGATGCGACATTTAATGGGGGAAATAGGGGGAGGTCGGGTCTACAGAGTGTTGTTTACAGAAAATGGGACTAGGGAATGGGGGATTGGGGATAGTTGGGAAGTATTGAGGAAATAGGGGAATATTTACAAGCGGATATGGATGGATGCCAATCCCATATCCGCAACAATATATATATATATATATATATATATATATATATATATATATATATATATATATATATATATATATATATATATATATATATATATATATATGGTATATAAAGATGATCAATTAGATTATCCAACCTGGACGAATGCCGTGAAGACCCAGTCACGACAATGTCAATGCTGTGTCCTCACCGATCACAGTTAGGAGTGTACCAATAACCCATAAACAGTCACGTGAAAAAGTAAGTACATCCCATGTAAAGTTTTGACTTTTTCAACATATTTCAACATACAGCTATTTGAACTTCATTTCAACAATATTGATAGATAAAGGTGATATAATATAACAAATATCATGAAACATTTACATTTTGTAGTCCATTGTATAATTTAAATACACATAAATGCAAATTTCGCATGTGGAAAAAGTAAGGACACCCTTGGCTCTAATAGGTGGTATTGCCCCCTTTGGCAGAAACAACCTCAAGTAGGCGTTTCTTATAACTGTCTACCAGTCTCTGACATTGACTGGGAGAATTTATTTCCCACTCCTCCATGCAGAATTCTTTCAGCTGTGCGATGTTTGAGGGGTTTCTTGCATGCACAGCTTGTTTCAAATCCCCCCACAATATCTTGATGGGATTTAGATCCGGGCTTTGACTTGGCCATTCCAGAACCCTCCATTTCTTTCTTTTCAGCCATTCCTTGGTGGATGTACTGGTATGTTTAGGGTCATTGTCATGTTGCAAGGTCCACCTTCGGTTGAGCTTCAACTTTCCGACAGATGGCCTCACATTATCCTCAAGCACCCTCTTGTACAATGAAGAATTCATAGTGGATTCTATGACGGTGAGCTGCCCAGGCCCTGATGCAGCAAAGTTTCCCCAAACCATAATATTTCCACCACCATGCTTTACAGTTGGTATCAGGTTCTTGTGGTCAAATGCTGTCTTTGGTTTTCACCAAACATGTCTTCTGGTACTGTGGCCAAATAGCTCTACCTTTGACTCATCTGTCCAGAGCACATTGTTCCAGAAGTGCTGGTCTTTGCCTCGGTGTTATTTGGCAAACTTTAGTCTTGCCCTGATGTTCTTTCTGGACAGCAAAGGTTTGCTCCTGGCACACCTCCCATGTAGATCAAATTTGTGCAGCCTCTTTCTAATGGTAGACTCGTGCACTTTGACATCAACAGTGGCAAGAGCTACCTGTAGGTCCCGTGATGACATTCTGGGGTTCTTAGAGACTTCTTTCAGCATCTTGCGGTCTGCTCTCGGGCTGAACTTGCTGGGGCGGCCTGGCCTGAACAAGTTGGCAGTTGTTTGGAATGTTCTCCACTTGTAGATGATCTTCCGGACAGTCGAATGATTGATTTCAAAGTGTTTTTAAATCCCTTCCCAGACTCGTAGGCATCTATAACCTTCTTTCTGAAGGCCTCAGAGAGCCCTTTTGATCTAGGCATGGTTATGCCGCACACTTCAGCAACAAAGAGCAAACCAAACTAAATGTCTGAGGTTTAAATAAGACCGGTTCCTCCAAGATCCTCTCTAACGATGTTCTAATCATTTGCACCTGAGCTGGTGCACCTGATTCTAATTTTAGGTAATTGAAGTAGTGATAAATGTAGGGGTGTACTTACTTTTTCCACATGCGAAATTTGCATTTATGTTTATTTAAATTATACAATGGACTACAAAATGTAAATGCTTCATGATATTTGTTATATTATATCACCTTTATCTCTCAATATTGTTGAAATAAAGATGAAATAGCTGTATGTTGAAATATGTTGAAAAAGTCAAAACTTTACATGGGGTGTACTTACTTTTTCACATGACTGTATATTCCAGCCTTGGAGAGATTTTAGGTGTTAGACAAGGAAATTATTTTATCACACTGTCTATTATTTATATAATTATGTTATCAAAACATTTTGCCTTAATGAAATGATTCTTTGACTTTTAATCATTGCAATTGCTCTAATAAATGCTTAGAAAGGTTTTTTTTTTAGATTGCTTCGATGGTTATGAAATATCTACTCTGTTTATATAATTACTGCACGCATATGAAGTTTCTTTTGCTGCGAGCTAGTTTTACTCTGGGAAAATTATCTAATTGTCTCCTTCTTAGCCTGATGACTCTTTCATTAATTATTGTATTCTCACCAAGCCATTCCTTTACTGATTTAAACAAATCTTTCTTTTTTCACAACTGAATTACATCTGCTCATACCACCTGGTAATTTTTTTCACAAGCTTATGGTAAACCCTTTTTACTGAATCATCAATAGCACATACATATATTTATATTTATATATATATATATATATATATATATATATATATATATATATATATATATATATATATATATATATATATATATATATATATATATATATATATATATATGATATATATATATATATATATAATATATATATATATATAAATAAAGGAGGAGTGTGTGTGTGTGTGTGTGTGTGTGTGTGTGTGTGTGTGTGTGTGTGTGTGTGTGTGTGTGTGTGTGTGTGTGTGTGTGTGTATATGTGTGTCTGTCTGGATGTCCGCTTAAAACTCAAGAACTACACATCGGAGAAAAGTTTTGGACACAGATTTGGAATCAGCATAAAATCCCGGTGGTTTTAGGCTACGTTTTATTTTAATATCAATGGTTAAAAAAAACCGCGCCAGCTGCAATTCCATGGTGTAGTTTGTGGCGGCGCTAGACGTTCGGGGTGTATTGCAATGCTTTGTCGGGTTTGGCTGTGGGTCCAGAATAGCTCCAATTTCCTTTTGTGCTTCTACGTTTATTTTGAATCTTCTGTTACAACACGCCTTCCTTATCTACCTTATATCCCCCCGACGAGGCCTCTACATAATTTCATGCGGCCGAATTTCGTGCATTTTGAGTGAAAGAAGTAAGACGAAGTTGAAGGAGGAAGAAGAGGCGCGATCACTCTGGAGGCCTTGATCGTGAGTGGAAATGGCGGGAATTGCGTTTGTATCGCAAAGTAAAGGATCTGCATTCATTTCTGAACTTGCATTGGTGAATTGTTATACATCTGCATTATTTTTCATTAAAAAAACTTTATGTTGAACTTGAAGGCTCCAAGCACGGACTATATATATATCCCTCATTGAGGTAAAAATAAAAGTAAAAATCCTGCTATCGCTTGCCAAGCTAGCCGTTCCCCTCTCCCCCTCCCCTCTCCTCCTCCCCCTCCCTCCTCTTCTCCCCTCTCCTCCTCCCCCTCCCTCCTCCTCCCCTCCCCTCCTCTTCTCTCCCCTCCCCCCTCTTCTCCCCTCCCCCACTCTTCTCCCCTCCCCCCCTCTTCTCCCCCCCCCCACTCCTCCCCTCCCCCCCCACTCCTCCCCCCACTCCTCCCCCCCCACTCCTCCCCCCCCACTCCTCCCCCCTCCCCCCACCCTCTCCTCCCCTCCCCCCCCCACCCTCTCCTCCCCTCCCCCCACCCCTCTCCTCCCCTCCCCTCCCCCCCACCCTCTCCTCCCCCCCCCCCAACCCTCGCCTCCCCTCCCCCCCACCCTCGCCTCCCCTCCCCCCACCCCTCGCTCCCTCCCCCCCCATCCTCTCCTCCCCTCCCCCCCATCCTCTCCTCCCCTCCCCCCACCCTCTCCTCCCCCCTCCCCCACCCTCTCCTCCCCTCCCCCCCCCACCCTCTCCTCCCTCTCCTCCCCCACCCTCTCCTCCCCCTCCCCCCCACCCCTCTCCTCCCCTCCCCCCCACCCTCTCCTCCCCCCCCCACCCCACTCCTCCCCTCCCCCCACCCTCTCCTTCCCCTCCCCCCCACCCTCTCCTCCCCTCCCCCCATCCTCTCCTCCCCTCCCCCACACCCTCTCCTCCCCTCCCCCCCCACCTCGCCTCCCCTCCCCCCCACCCTCTCTCCTCCCTCCCCCCCACCCTCTCCTCCCCTCCCCCCCTCTCCCCCATCCTCTCCTCCCCTCCCCCCCACCCTCTCCTCCCCTCCCCCCCACCCTCGCCTCACCTCCCCCCCACCCTCTCCTCCCCTCCCCCCCACCCTCTCCTCCCCTCCCCCCCACCCTCTCCTCCCCTCCCCCCACCCTCGCCTCCCCTCCCCCCCACCCTCTCCTCCCCTCCCCCCCCACCCTCTCCTCCCCCTCCCCCCCACCCTCTCCTCCCCTCCCCCCCCACCCTCTCCTCCTCTCCCCCCCCCCACCCTCTCCTCCCCTCCCCCCCACCCTGGCTCCTCCCCTCCCCCCATCCTCTCCTCCCCTCCCCCCCCGTTACCCCTCCCCTCCCCCACCCTCTCCTCCCCTCCCCCCCACCCTCGCCTCCCCTCCCCCCACCCTCTCCTCCCCCCCCCCCCCCACCCTCTCCTCCCCTCCCCCCACCCTCTCCTCCCCTCCCCCCACCCTCGCCACGCCTCGCCTCCCCTCCCCCCTCCGCTCTCTCCCCTCCCCCCCACCCTCGCCTCCCCCTCCCCCCCACCCTCTCCTCCCCTCCCCCCCACCCTCTCTCTCACCTCCCCCCCACCCTCTCCTCCCCTCCCCCCCCACCCTCTCCTCCCCTCCCCCCCCACCCTCTCCTCCCCTCTCCCCCCCCACCCTCTTCCCTCTCCTCCCCCCCCACCCTCCTCCCCTCCCCCCACCCTCTGCTCCCCTCCCCACACCCTCTCCACCCCTCCCCCCCACCCTCTCCTCCCCTCCCCCCCCACCCTCCCTCTCCTCCCTCCCCCCCACCCCCCCCCACCCTCTCCTCCCCTCCCCCCCCACCCTCTCTTCCCCCCCCCCACCCTCTCCTCCCCTCTCCCCACCCTCTCCCCACCCTCTCCTCCCCTCCCCCCCCACCCTCTCCTCCCCTCCCCTCCCCCCCCACCCTCTCCCTCCCCTCCCCTCCCCCCACCCTCTCCTCCCCTCCCCCCCACCCTCTCCTCCCCTCCCCCCCCACCCTCTCCTCCCCTCCCCCTCCCCCTCCCTCCCCCTCCCCCCTCTTCTCCCCTCCCCCCTCTTCTCCCCTCCCCCCCTCTTCTCCCCTCTCCCCCTCTTCTCCCCTCCCCCCCCTCTTCTCCCCCCCTCTTCTCCCTCTCACCCTCTTCTCTCCCCTCCCCCCTCTTCTCCCCTCCCCCCTCTTCTCCCCTCCCCCCCTCTTCTCGCCCCTCCCCCCCTCTTCTCCCCTCCCCCTTCTTCTCCCCTCCCCCCCCTCTTCTCCCCTCCCCCCCTCTTCTCCCCTCCCACCCTCTCCTCCCCTCCCCATCCTCCCCCTCCTACCCCCTCCCCCCACCCTCTCTCCTCCTCCCCCCTCCCCCCCACCCCTCTCCTCCTCCCCTTCCCCTGCCCCCTCCTCCCCCTCCTCCTCCTCCTCCCTTCCCCTCCTCTCCTCTCCTCCTCCCCCTCCCTCCCCTCCCCCCCCATCCTCTCCTCCCCTCCCCCCACCCTCTCCTCCCCTCCCCCCACCCTCTCCTCCCCTCCCCCCCCACCCTCTCCTCCCCTCCCCCCACCCTCTCCTCCCCTCCCCCCCACCCTCTCCTCCCCTCCCCCCCACCCTCTCCTCCCCCCCACCCACTCCTCCCTCCCCCCACCCTCTCCTCCCCTCCCCCCCACCCTCTCCTCCCCTCCCCCCATCCTCTCCTCCCTCCCCCCCACCCTCTCCTCCCCCCCCACCCACTCCTCCCCTCCCCCCACCCTCTCCTCCCCTCCCCCCCACCCTCTCCTCCCCTCCCCCCCACCCCTCTCCTCCCCTCCCCCCATCCTCTCCTCCCCTCCCCCACATCCTCTCCTCCCCTCCCCCCACATCCTCTCCTCCCCTCCCCCCAACCCTCTCCTCCCCTCCCCCCCACCCTCTCCTCCCCTCCCCCCCATCCTCTCCTCCCTCCCCCCCACCCTCTCCTCCCCTCCCCCCCCACCCCTCGCCTCACCTCCCCCCACCCTCTCTCCTCCCTCCCCCCCACCCTCTCCTCCCCTCCCCCCCACCCTCTCCTCCTCCTCCCCCCACCCTCGCCTCCCCTCCCCCCCACCCTCTCCTCCCCTCCCCCCCACCCTCGTCTCCTCCCCTCCCCCCCACCCTCTCCTCCCCTCCCCCCCACCCTCTCCTCCCCCCCACCCTCTCCTCTCCCCTCCCCCCCACCCTCTCCTCCCCTCCCCCCATCCTCTCCTCCCCTCCCCCCCCCGTTACCCTCCCCTCCCCCCACCCTCTCCTCCCCTCCCCCCCACCCTCGCCTCCCCTCCCCCCACCCTCTCCTCCCCTCCCCCCACCCTCTCCTCCCCTCCCCTCCCCCCTCCCCCCTCTTCTCCCCTCCCCTCCCCTCCCCCTCCCCCCCTTCTCCCCTCCCCCCTCCCCCTCTTCTCCCCTCCCCCCTCTTCTCCCCTCCCCCCTCCCCCCTCTTCTCCCCTCCCCCTCCCCCCTCTCTTCTCCCCTCCCCCCTCCCCCCTCTTCTCCCCTCCCCTTCTCTTCTCCCCTCCCTCCTCTTCTCCCCTCCCCCCTCTTCTCCCCTCCCCACCCTCTCCTCCCCTTCCCCCCGTTCCCCTCCCCTCCCCCGTTCCCCTCCCCTCCCCCCCCGTTCCCCTCCCCTCCCTCCCCTTCCCCTCTCCTACCCTCCCGTTCCCCTCCCCCCCACGTTCCCCTCCCCTCCCCCCCCATTCCCCTCCCCTCCCCCCCCCCCCCGTTCCCCTCCCCTCCCCCCCCCCATTCCCCACCCCTCCCCCCCCATTCCCCTCCCCTCCCCCCTCCCCTCCCCTCCCCCCCCATTCCCCTCCCCTCCCCCCCTCCCCTCCCCTCCCCTTCCTCCTCCCCTCCCCTTCCCTCCTCCCCTCCCCTTCCTCCTCCCCTCCCTTCCCCCGCCCGGCAATGCCGGGTACTTCCCTTGGCCAGCTGTAGGTTGGCGCTGCTCGAGGGTTGGAAAACCAAGCAATCTTTATGTCTTGGCACCAAAGTAAGAAAACCAGAAATGTTGTATACCAAGAGGTTTTGTATCTTGGCACCAAGTAAGAAAACCAGAAATGTTGTATACCAAGAGGTTTTGAGAAATTGAAAATTGACAAAACGTCATGTAGGAAATGTACTGTGATATTGCTCTAAAATATACATGTTCTTTTCATCATATATTTGTCACCCGGGCGAAGCCGGGTACCTCAGCTAGTATATATATATATATATATTGTCGTGTTCCTCGCGATTAAAAAACCGACCAAGCAAACAGATTAACCGAGCAAGCTTTAACTCCGAAGGCGTTCAGTTCAAATATGGGAGAGTTCATATTTGCGGGGAGGGAGGATGGTGAGGGGGATGCTGAAGTTCCTTACCTCACGGTCCCGAGGGCAGCCCTCAAGCCTGGGGAGATTAAATCAAGTGAACGAAAACGGAATTATGTACAAGAATAAACAATTTTATTATACGGAACCCGAGAACAATGGACGTGCCAGTAAATAACTATGGTTCCTAAATTGGGATCCCACGCACCTGACTTCAACAACACAAACGAAAGGATGAAAGAAACTGTAAAATAAAATGCGTATGGTTATTGTACTTATCGCAGCCAGCTCTTGTGTCAGGGATCGTCTGGGATGGTGGTTCTGGGATGGATGGATAGCTCCGGTCGGTGGGAAGAAAGGCCTTGATGCGCCCCCGTTCACCAGGCCTCGATAAACCCTCTCGCACCAAGCGAGCGAGCGGGCGTGCAACCCGCTTCACCAGCCGTGGAATGTCCTCCCGAATTCGGCACGAAGCTGCAATGCACCCAACGTCCGGGTCGCAAAGGAGAGAGTCGAGGTGAAGGAAGGCGTGAGGGCAAGAATGAGCGATGTCCAGACACCAACTTCTACCTCAACGAGCAGGGATGAGAGAGGGAAAATGTCGGTCTCTTCTTCTTTTTGTCAATCCCTCGTTACATCACCTCCCTCTCTCTGCCAATCCCTGCCGGCCAACATCACAGGCTCAATTCTCCACCAATGGCCATGTCACGTCTCTCTCATCCCATCGATCGCTCACCAATCAGTTTTGCCGCTTCCTTCCAGTGATGTCATCTGCGCATCAAACCCTTGGTGTC
The DNA here is from genome assembly GCF_964187855.1 of Myxine glutinosa. NCBI lineage: Eukaryota > Metazoa > Chordata > Myxini > Myxiniformes > Myxinidae > Myxine > Myxine glutinosa. The sequence continues at coordinate 43,151,711 of NC_136264.1, read as the reverse complement.
AATCAATCGCGAGGTGGGCGTGGCCTCAGCCTGCCTGATCGATGTTCCATCGCCATGGTGGCGTACTGCGCGGCCGCTTGGGGTTTGTTCCTCTGGTCAGTCATTGTGAGGGGGGGGGGGGGGATGAATTAATGTGTGCTCTAATGGGGCCTAGCTAATGTGTGTGATGTGCTGCCATATGGGACAAAGGAATGATCACCAGGTCTGACACACAGGGGAATTAGCTTAGTCCCTACAACTATTTAACACACGAAAATCCTTGTATGATCACAGGTACACACTTGATCCAACAAACCAGGCTAACAGGACTTATTACATCGAGATTGTTCTAACTCGACAGACGAAGCATGATACCTATTCAGATCTACCTAAATATATATATGCCGACAAAACCGACATAACAATAAATATATATATATATATATATATATATAATTATATATATATATCTAAATATATATATATATATCTATCTATCTATATATCTATATCTATATATATATATATATATATATATATATATATATATATATATATATATTAGGGTGGCCCGAAAAATTATTTTTTGGCTTTTATATCGCACATCCTCTCATTTGAGGTGGCGTGATGAAAACATAGCACAGCAAAAATCTTAGGGCAATCGAACATGAGTAAGTGGTCTCCCACAACCCTCTAAAAGTGCTCTGCAAGACCGGATTCGTTGATATTTCTGGTGTCCATAACTCTTTTCTCTCTGGGCCAATTCTTTTCAAATCTCCACCAGCCTCCATGTGGACCCAAATTTTAGTTTGATCTAAGAAGTCCTTTCATATTTAAAAAAAAACACATCATCCCCATTGACCCACAAATGGCCCCCAAAGTCCCCCATGAACAACATCATTGAGTCCAAAATCAAACACACTTTATTTAAATAATTGTGAATGTGAAACTGCATTCTTTTAACACAAACAAAAACAAAAACAGAGTTTAAAAACAAAATCTGTTTAGTAACAAACAATGGTGCCAGGGCAGTCAGGTTATCAATGTTACATGGTGCTCTTGACCAGTTTATTTTTCGTGGCACTGGTTGGCAGAAGCTTCCGGTGATGCTCAACGACCTGGTAGAGGAGCTGGCGCTGCTGGTCCTTCTTGGTAAGGACTTCATTAAAGTCAGTAGCCAATTTGACTGCACGTTCTGCACAGTCGTTCACCACCTTCAGCGCATGAACAGTCTTGCACGCTGCAATGTAGTCATCACGCTCGAACCATGTGTCTACTGCGGCCGTCAGGAACTCCTGTGACAAATGAAGTGACTCAAAGAGGTTGAGCGAGCGCTGTGTGACAAACTGTGCCACGGAAAGGTTCCGGAACTCTGGGATCTTGTTTGGAGCCATACGTCGAACATCTTCTGGGAGTGGATCTCTCTGCAGAGCATTGACGATAGCCCCCTTATCTTCATCAGTGCTGTCATCGCTGAACAAAGGCAGTGCTGCAAGGTCCTCACTTAGGTACCACAAGTGCGGCCGCATTATATTTTCTGCGACTCTGGCAATTTTGCTGTCAACTTGTTGGTAATCTTCGATCAGCTTTAGCATTAATAAGTCATTTGTAGGAGCAGCTGTCGCCAAAGGTGCTGTAAACCAGAAGCTTGCATAGATTGTACTAACAAACAAACAAATTCGTCGCAATGAGACCATCTCGCGCTTGCTCATGTGGAATTGATGGCGAAATCCAAAGATTTAAAGACAATAAATCCCTTTTGCCATCCATCTCATGCGGTGATAAGCACCAGGAGCACAAAATCCTGTACCAATGTCCATATCCTCTCCCAGGAGCCAAAGTGTGAGTCTCGCGAACTCTAGGTAGTCTTCACGAGGTTGGACAGTCTCCAGGTGTTGTTGAAGGTTATGGACAACAAGAGAACGGAGAGATTCCAGCCATGCTGTCTCTGATGCACTCAAACTACCTGCACCAGCCTCGTCGCTACCAAGAGCATCAAACTTCGACTTGCGATAACATCCCACTGTGACTTGAGTCGACGAAAAAGCTCAATCTCTGGTCCCTTTGAGGTAAACAAAGTATCGAACACAGCGGCTGCATATATCTCAAACATATGGTGACGACATGTGAGAAAGAGCAGCCGTCGATTGAACGAGTGCTGCACAGCAGTGATAGCTCCTGTATGAATTCCGGTGTTGCTTGCTGTCGTGTCAAAACAAAGGGCTGCCAGATGCTCCTCGACACCTGTCCACTCACGCACAAACTCAACCACCTTTTGACCCATGAGAGCTCCAGTTCCAACTGACAGCATGGGGATGCCAAGTAGTTTCTCCACATCCAAGCCAGATACAACAATTGCGAAAGAGTCATGCTTGGTTCCATCCAGATGTGCCAGCAGTTTGCCGTCAAAATGCGCAACAAGTGGAACTGTTGGTTGGAAGTTCTGTCGTACTGTTGCTGCAAGTGTTTCACGTGAGTCATTGCGAGCTTGCATGAGAGAGGTCCGTGACAGTGACAACCGATTCACATCAACTCCTGCTGCAGTAAGAGCAGGAGTGACAATAATCATTGCCTGACGAGTTGATGTCCAGGTCCTATCCAGTGCTGCATTGAAGAGTGGGTCATCAATAATGCAGCGCTTGGGCTTGGGCAGTGGTTGCTCGGATAACTGATGTTTTGGTGATGTGATGTCTAGCCATACTTGAGATGGTTGATCATTGGCAGGATCGTCATCATCTGATGATGAGTCTCTGAAGAGAGAGCTACTGCAGCTGCTGGAGTTGACTCCGCCTGCTGTCGGTGGTGAAGGCGTGCCTCATCCTGCTTGCGCTTGACATACTTGGCAGCAGCATGCCGATAGTCATGTCCTCTGTCGTCATTGCCATCTGTCGGGGGCCATGCTGGTCCATCAAAAACTGCCGATCTTCTGGTATTTTTGTTTGGCATTCCCAGTCAGCATGCACAATGTCGAAAAGCTTGCTCATGCTCATGGTGAAGTCAGCCTCCAAGTTCACCTGTGTGGCTGTTCGCCTGTGCTTTTGCTTGGAGACACGGATGTGCTCCTGGTGGATGCGCTTTAGCTTGGCAACGACATGGGGCTTTGCAGTGGTTATGATGTTAGCATTCACCCAGAAGGACAAAACCTCATCCACAACTGTACTGCAAGCAATATTGGTAGCGTTGCCTTGTTTGTCTTCATCTCATAGTACATGCGACGAAGAGCCACACCTCTCACAGGGAGCTGAATCGGCTCCTCAATAGAGTCAATACTGGAGAGTGGGTGCCCAACCAACCAGATGGCTGTTGTTGCGCGTGTAGCAGGTGCACCTGGTGTACAGACTGTAGACTTTACTGTAGACTTCGAAAACAGAAACATTGAAACAGTGTTAACGTCTCATTTTCCACTCCACTAATCTATTCTATTTACTTATTCTACTATCTAACCATTATATGATTTAGTAATACGAGCAACGGTACCCGCCCTATGGGCGGGGCTTCAATTAGGAGGCCCATATGAAAAGGTAAAATATCAGAAATTTAAGGCTTTTTTATTTTAAACGATTCATATAAACATCCGTTAAATCATATCACACGCAAATCATCAAAATCTAAACAGTATTTGTAGAATTTCAACAAAAGCCACATCACTGTTCATATCGGTAAATATTATTCCATCGTGTTTCAAATCGTGATATCAACTGTATACTTATGAAGCTCGTGAAGGCTTTGGGTGGTGAGGGGGCTTGAAGCCAGATTTTAATCCTACAGCCGCCATATTGGTGCTTGCCGTCACTGTGATGCCAAGCGAAAGACACCTCAGAGCTGTCACATTCACAATCGCTATGTCGTATGTACTCCCAATACGTGTTTCCTTCATTGTAAAAACTACCAAATCAACAGTTAAAAGGATTTTGAGCCGATAGGTGTTACGGCCTTGGAAAGATCGATGGAGACAGCGATCTGTTAGCGTATACACCGCCCAATTGGAATTCTATGTGGAAAGTAAGATCTTGGTCCACATGGAGGCTGATGTAAATTTGACAAGAATTGTCTGAGAAGAAACAAAGTTATGGACACCATAAATTTCACCAAATGCTGTCACACAGAGTACTTTTAGAGGGTTCTGGGAGACCGCTTAATCTTGTTGGATTGCCCTAAAAAAAATCATCAAAGCCCCTAAAATGAGAGGGTGTGCGATATATATATATATATACTATATACTATATAAAAATTGGCCACCCTAATGTTATCTATATAAATATCTATATATCCACAGTCACGTGAAAAAGTAAGTACACCCCATGTAAAGTTTTGACTTTTTCAACATATTTCAACATACAGTTATTTGATCTTCATTTCAACAATATTGATAGATAAAGGTGATATAATATAACAAATATCATGAAACATTTACATTTTGTAGTTCATTGTATAATTTAAATAAACATAAATGCAAATTTCGCATGTGGAAAAAGTAAGTACACGCCTACATTTATCACGACTTCAAATACCTAAAATTAGAATCAGGTGCACCAGCTCAGGTGCAAATGATTAGAACATCGTTAGAGAGGATCTTGGAGGAACCTGTCGTATTTAAACCTCAGACATTTCGTTTGGTTTGCTCTTTGTTGTTGAAGTGTGCGGCGTCGACATGCCGAGATCAAAAGAGCTCTCTGCGGCCTTCAGAAAGAAGGTTATAGATGCCTACGAGTCTGGGAAGGGATTTAAAACGATCTCCAAAAAATTTGAAATTAATCATTTGACTGTCCGGAAGATCATCTACAAGTGGAGAAGATTCCAAACAACTGCCAACTTGTTCAGCCCCGGCCGCCCCAGCAAGTTCAGCCCGAGAGCAGACCGCAAGATGCTGAAAGAAGTCTCGAAGAACCCCAGAATGTCATCACGGGACCAGCAGGTAGCTCTTGCCACTGTTGATGTCAAAGTGCACGAGTCTACCATTAAAAAGAGGCTGCACAAATTTGATCTACATGGGAGGTGTGCCAGGAGGAAGCCTTTGCTGTCCAGAAAGAACATCAGCGCAAGACTAATGTTTGCCAATGAACACCTTGGCAAAGACCAGCACTTCTGGAACAATGTGCCTTGGACAGATGAGTCAAAGGTAGAGCTATTTGGCCACAGTACCAGAGGACATGTTTGGCAAAAACCAAAGACAGCATTTGACCGCAAGAACCTGATACCAACTGTAAAGCATGGTGGTGGAAATATTATGGTTTGGGGCAGCTTTGCTGCATCAGGGCCTGGGCAGCTCACCATCATATAATACACTATGAATTCTTCATTGTACCAGAGGGTGCTTGAGGATAATGTGAGGCCATCTGTCGGAAAGTTGAAGCTCAACCGAAGGTGGACCTTGCAACATGACAATGACCCTAAACATACCAGTAAATCCACCAAGGAATGGCTGAAAAGAAAGAAATGGAGGGTTCTGGAATGGCCAAGTCAAAGCCCATCGAGATGTTGTGGGGGGATTTGAAACGATCTGTGCATGCAAGAAACCCCTCAAACATCGCACAGCTGAAAGAATTCTACATGGAGGAGTGGGCAAAAGTTTCTCCCAGTCAATGTCAGAGACTGGTAGACAGTTATAAGAAACGCCTACTTGAGGTTGTTTCTGCCAAAGGGGGCAATACCACCTATGAGAGCCAAGGGTGTACTTACTTTTTCCACATGCAAAATTTGCATTTATGTTTATTTAAATTATACAATGGACAACAAAATGTAAATGTTTCATGATATTTGTTATATTTATATCACCTTTATCTTTCAATATTGTTGAAATGAAGATCAAATAGCTGGATGTTGAAATATGTTGAAAAAGTCAAAACTTTACATGGGGTGTACTTACTTTTTCACGTGACTGTATATTGTTATGTTTGTGGGGGTAGGTGATGAATTACCATAGTGGAGATAGAACAGTGTAGGGTAGCATGGACCGCGTGCGAGTCGGAAGCCAATCTCAATGTATTTACATAGAAAAACTGTGAGCTTAAGATCGTGTATGTGTCACCGCATGGGGGGGGGGGGAGGGCGTGGTGGTATGCTAATTAGGTAGGGTCTAAGGGTAGTTCTCCAAGTATGTGATTGCCTGCTGTGGTTTTCCCTATGTTTTTACAATTATAACAAGCCAGCCTTAGAAACGCACACCCATTAAACAACAACCGACATAGCTGCGACAGAAACCCGAACATTCCCGAGCAGAGCCGAATGTTCTCAATGGACAATTAACCCCACCCACAAATAGAGCAAGTGAAAAGGCCATGCTCCGAAGTTTGTCATTGGTCGAGCCCACCATGGGGTGATTCAGTGGAACTTGGTGATTGGTCGGGGTGATGTCAGTGTGATGTGAGAGCGAGAAGGTTCGAGGAGGAGAACAAGATGAATCGTTCACTCTCTATCTCATTCTGGCTATCGTACCAGGCGGTCGCTTTTGTCTTTGTCTCTCGGCTGGCTGGCCCTACGGGCTCGGTGTGTTTGTGCTCAGAGAGAGTGGTTTGAATAACATTTATGAGGATCGCAGTCTCTCCGTCATGCTGGCTTCATGGCAGGCAGTCGCGTTGTCTCGTGTGCGCTCATGCAGAGAATTGTTCAGAGCTCAGATAACTTTTTGCAACGTTGGAGGAAGGGGTGTTGTTGAATTGTGGTGCTTCTCGGGGGAGGTGGATCCGTGTTGCGTTTCTGAGGGAGTGGAGAGCGAAGCAGGACAGGCCATATTAATTGCCTCACGGTCCTGGCGCAATGAAGAGGAACTGCGTGCCATCTTGTGCGCTGCCTGCGAGAGCGATTTTGGGCAG
>NC_136264.1:43124920-43142420 GCF_964187855.1 Myxine glutinosa | reverse complement strand
AAGCACAATTTTCCTATACATCTCATCTCACCTGTGTAAGAAAATTATTTACATTGACCCATATCACTATTTACATTATTAGCAGCTCATAGTTAAATATCAAAATACATCAACTGGTATTCTTCCTTTGATAACCTCTCCCTTATGAGCAATAATTCAATTGCCCAACGTACCTGGTGGAGTTTTGTTCACCTGGTCTGCAGAGTTGTGATCCAATCTGCACCAGCACCCAATCACCTCTTCGATTGGGGTCATCCTGCCTGTAGCAATCTAACGCAACGTTATAAAACGAAATTCACAACTTTACATTCATTGGTCCCCCCAGTGCAAGCCAACCCCTTGTATCACCTTCTTATCACAAAAATAACAGTCCATAACTAACCACTTTCCTTTATTTCCTGCCTTTACCATCAACTTTTTCCAACCTTCTCCCTTTTCTCAGCAAATCCTGCAGATTCACTTGTCATTGACAAATAATTCATCTGATCCGACTTTCCTTTATCATCTTTGCATTTCCAACAACCTTCTTCAACACGTCCTCCCGAACCCCTTTTCTTCAGACTCAACCCACATCAATACAATGTCCCCTTCCAGGCGCGTCTGTCTAGCCACTCACAAATTGTCCACAAGACAAAATCACCATATTTCACACTTCAGCTCCCGAGAGCTCAATTTTGAACAGGGGTAAAACCAGCAATACTCAACTACCTTCTGCCAAGCAAGAGGCCAGAGCAGTATCACTCCCTCTTCCCTCTGCCCACCATAACTGGCAGACAGACAATGGCGAGCCACAAGCCCCAACCCTACAAGACTCCAGCTCCCATCCAAAGGATACAAACTCCCTCAGACTGGCATAATCTCTTTGCCAGCTTATGTACGAACCAAGACTGCAAACAAATAGTTCCAATAAAAATCAATTGTCACCCTATTATACTCTATTGGCAGAATTCACTTCAGCTCTCCACCACTCTTGTGTCGAGTGGTGCCCCAAAATGACATTGCACGAACCCTTTCAATACCTGTCTAAACCTACTGAAATTTAACTACTTCCTTCCCAAATGATGGTTCCCCATACACTATTCTGGCACAAAATTGTTGCATCCCACAGATGCCACGATTATTTTAACAAACCCATTTTCCTAATCCACCTTTTCAATTTTCATTTCACTTTAAAGTCAATCCAATGTCCTCTAATACCTCTTAGCATCACATGCACCTGTTGTAGGCACCTGTTTTAGTCTCTGGCCCAATAGCTGCCCAATATTATGAATATTCCCAATATCCCAATAAACAAATAATAAAAAGAAAATAATCTGATCTATTTATTGAAATAAAAATAGTTCTCATATGTCTTACTGTCTGGCCAATTTTTTTCACCCACTGTGACTCACTCAAAATAGATTCTCACTGTCGTTATGTCTGAAATTCGTCTCATGAAAACCCATCCAAGAGTCCAGTGTAACAGACAGACAAACACATAGACACACCGAAGATCCCAGGGTCCCATCAAACTAGCTTGTCCCCAGATCCACAAAACAAAATATGTAACCTACTCAATGAATGCAACCATCATCCCAACTGTCATTCCCTGCGCAAATTAAAGCACTCCGGACAATGCGTCAACAACTGAACTCCCAAGACAACAACGATAAAACATCCAATCCACCTTAATGGCTCGCCAAGCAGCTCATTGTGTCCCTGTCTCTCTTCTTGCATCTACACTGTTCACAATCTCAATTACTCATTCATACACTGCTCCATCACCTCCTTTCCTACATGCCAAATCTCCACTTGCATCCTATGCAAATCATTCACTCAACACCATTACACTCATCCACAATACCCTCACAATACATCACTTCTCCAAACCATTGCCTCATTCGCTCAGATTTTCCCACGCTCCAATTCCTCATTTAATAAACTACACCACAAACACAATGCATCATCTAACTAACTACTGCCCCTTTAAAACTCATGCTTTCCCTGTCATTATAATCCACTAATCTGCTACGTCCCCTACTACAGGTAACTTTCCCTCGGCGAGCTTACACTGCCATATTTCTCAACCACATTTCCAGCGAAGATGACGTCACTATTTCACACCTTTCCTCCCTTGAACAGCGGGAGTCCTCCAACAGATGCATTCCGATGTAAATCACTTCAAAGCTCTCAATTAGCCCTCCTTGGAATCGCACCTTTAACATTACCGGCACTGCCCTTTCTTGGTTCAAATCTTACCTCTGACAGACACAAATTCATCTCCATCAATAAAGGAAATCCTCCACTGCTCCCACTCTATCCTGACAGACTGCATCACTGAAATAAAATCCTGGCTTCAAATCATCTTCCTCAAACTTAACTATGATAAATCTGAAATAATCGCATCATCTTCCTTCGAACTCGGAGCACACCGACACAGTATACATCAAACATTGGATTCATATTTCCACAGAACTCCACCACTCTGTTAAATTCTAAACATGCCCAATGGGCAATCCACTCTGCTCAGGGCTGCAAAATGCTGGATTCTAACCTTCAGCCCAAACACAGCTCTTGTCCGCCAGGCTGCAAAAATCAAAGCATTTTCAGTCCCCCTTTTTCCCATACACTAGCCAGTGTAAGCCAGCCAAACATAAACAAAGAGGTTCCAGCGAGCTGTGACCTCCATAACTCTAAACAAATCCACTGGCACTTTTAAAACAAACTTTCCCAGTCACTTACGAAAATAAAGTGCAGCTCTTGTCCGTAGATATACGTTAACCAAGATTACACGAGACTTGACAACAATAGTACTGCCCCGTGGAGCAAGGCACCAGAGACGACTCCCCTCTCCTTCGACAAATACACTAGACAGATCACAAAGACACTAAACAGCCTTCTTTCACCTGAAAAACATCGCCCGTCTCCGTCAATCCCTCTCCTCCTGTGAAACTGTAACCTTCACCCACACGTGCCAGCCACACCTCCACCACGCGTGCAGCCACCCAAATCCCTAGCAACACGCCATACCTTTAACACAAGGCCTCCACCACGAACAACACCGTTCACACCACCTTCCAACCACTGCAGGTGCACCTGAGCTCCGTGGCACACCCGCAACTCCCTCAAAATCAGTGTTCAGAAACATGACTCCATGGACGGCCAGAAAATCAGACAGACACGGACACACACACACACACACACACACACACACACACACACACACACACACACACACAGGGATAGACACAGGTGGGTTATCGCCTGCATTCTGTACAAATTCCCTATTCCTGCCCATAAATCGGCCCATCAAGTGTAACCCCTTTCACGAAACCGTTTCCTCTGATCTGGTTACTCAGAATTAATTTTCACCTCACATCATATAAATAATATCATTCCAATACTCATATATACACAAGTGGCCAGTTCTCAACCGCATTGCCTAACGCCTGCAGGCAATGTAGGAAACCCCTTGTCAACTGTCAATCACACGTCAATGACATGTCAATGACACACATCCATCCGCATTGCCTAACACCTGCAGGCAATGTAGGGAACCCCTTGTCAATCATTCACACGTCAATGACACACAAACAATGAACGTAAATACACACTTCAATGACAGACACGTCGTACCGGCTCGCATTTTAACTGTATACATTCTCCATACCATACAGCATAAATCCATGCACACGGGATTATTCTTAATCTTGTTCTCATGCACACTCATGCACACTTTGTACAATCTTGTTCTCAATATTTCAAGAACCTCTCCAATCCTTCCTACCTGTGAACTTATCTGGCCCCTTGCTGTGAGCCTATCCATCCCCTTCAGGCTCACCTGTCCTGCTGGCTATTTGCTTTCTTCCAGATGTTGTCATTTTCTTTTGTTTTCTTACTGGCGGCCTATTTGCAATAAAATGCACCTAACGTGTCCGTTTTTATTTTATTTATGGCCCACAGGGGGCCGACTAGTGTGGTTCACCTGTGGGGCATCGGTCCCCTGTGATCAAGGTCCACCAGCAAGATTTCGGGCCTTCATGGCCGGTTCCAGCAGAGGGGCCATGCCCCAACCCATGTGGTCCATAAGTGGTGCTCGGCCACAGACATGTGGTCCATAATGTGGTGCATCGATGCAGACAGCTGGTTCTGGGAGTTCCGGGCGCACAATGGCGGACTCACGCACGCTCCCCTCGGCGCCCAGTGGCGCACAGGTCCTCATGTGGGAGACAAAAGGGGGGACAGACAGATGAGCGAGGGGTAAGGTCACAAGGGTACACATCAAACAAGGCAATGCAAGGCGAAGTGCATACGGAGAGCGAAGTGAGAAAAGCTCGTCCCTACCGTACGTCACCCCCCCTTGTCACCTACTCTACCCTTGCCCTTACCCCATATTTACAAAAACCTACCCCTTTACCAATTCGTCGCTAATGTCACGTCTTCCCCATATTTCCCCTATACCAAATTCGTCTCCACATTCCCCCTACTTCAAAATTTGCCATCACCAATTCATCATCAATCCTCATAAGGAGGAAGAGATGGAACATCAAGCACAATGTCACACCCACGTCATGATGCGTCTCTCATTCCAAAACATTTGCATCAAAAATAATAAAAACAACCTGGCATGGTGTGGAGGTACATCATCTCAGGTGAGTGCATGTAGATGGTGCGAGGAGACTTCAATCCTAACTATCCTCTAAATGACTTTAACACACGTTACACTACCCGGGGTCTTTCCCTGCCAATCCATTGGCCAACTTACACTATGGGTTCTAAGAACCAATTCCCATTGACCAAACTGTGGTGCTTCTCAATTTGGGGTCTCACTCCCCCGATTCATCTCCCGGTGCCCTTGCACAATTTCTGGGCTGGGGCATGTAACTCTACCAGCAGGTCTACCCACCTGCACACCTCCACCACTGCAGTTGCCACCCGAGCTTACCTAGCTCCTCACCCTAACCTATTTAATTGGGGAAGGCCCCTCCTGGCTCTGTCACCCCACTCGGTGCCCTCTGGCACTGGGCTACCCGGGTCCGTCCTCCGGATCCTCAGGCCCCATCCACAACAGCTCTACCGGCTCCCAGAGCCCACCTGCGGCCTCACCTGGCCGACATCCTCACAGTGGTGGAGTGCCCAAACCAACTACACACACTAACAGGCTACACGCCCAGCCATTTCCACAACACTAATGCACCCATCCAAACACCATTCTTTCACCCGCACCACAGATGCCAATATCCAACCACAATTTACCTATACCCTCTACCTAACACTTCCACTACCCGCCCCGGGTATTCGTGATGGGGGTCCATCCTTCCCCCATTCACACCTTCGCACCATCCACTCCACTCCATAGTTTCCACCATACTCACTTCACGACCATCCATTTCAATACTCCATATACTCCAGACCATTTATTCCATACACCTGTATTCCACACAACCATTCTCCATTCACCTGTAGTTGCACACCTGTGCAATCATACCTGGTGCCACCTGCACCCTCCTTCCTTCCTGGACCATTTGGTCAACACAACACACATCACCATCACTCCCTCATACACTGCTCCACACACCTGTTCAGTTGCACACCTGTGCAATCACACCTGTTCCTCACACACTTTTCACAATACACTTCTGTACACCTCCAACACTCACACGGCATCATCTAAACTACCTGTTGCCCTGCTAACTTAGTGCTCCCCGTCTTCCCTTTAAACTAAGCACATACCACGTCATTATCATCCACACTAATCTACCTGCGTCCCCACTACAGGTATCAGTCACTACCTGACCTAAACGTTACCTAATGTCAATCTCCTAGGTCCCTATACATTATCCAAACCCTACCTCGGCGAGCTTACACTGCCATAAACCCCATAAATCTAGTGCTCCTTAGCCCCCGCTGTGAGGGCTGGTGGTTTGGCCATCCCACCACATCGGGCATCTTTCACTATAAATTTTGCTCGTCCAAATTCAACAAATCAAAAATTTGCCAATCATCTGCCAATCACTGGTCTGCCAATCCTTTGCCAATCATCAAATTTTGTTTTTCGAATTTCGGGCCAAAACACTATTCTCATCATCACAGTCTACTCACTAGTGCCTCTCGGTGCGCCAATTCACTTCTAAAGCTCGGCTTCGTACAGCCGAGCAATGAATGCGGGTTCTTTGGTGCCGGCGGCTGGATGCGTCCGACATTCGGTGCAGGGAAGGAGGTTTACCCGGGCCGAGATCCCACGCACCACCTCGGCACGGAGTCATCCAATGGCCCGATCTCGACCTGCCGGAACGCCTCAACAAAAAGGGGTCGCCATGACGACCCTTCCTATCGGGCTGCCCGCTCCGCCTAGTGGAGCACGGACGCGGCCGTTCAAAGCGCGGCCCGGCGTGGATCGCGTACGGCGGTTCTTTCGAAACCGCCGTGGTTCGGATCCCCGCTGGTCCTCGCGGCATGCGAAGCTGCTCGGCGTGCACCGAGGGCCCGATTCGGCTATACGTCGCTCTAACCGCTAACCCGGTTACCGTCGATGCCTCACCTGCATGCTTACACCCCGCAGCCCGTTCCTTGCTCATACATCCAGCTGTTCCCATGCTCCTCGTCATTGCACCTTCTCTTACACCCCCAGGTACACTCATTCCGCTCACAGACTTGGTCACACACCTGACCACCGAACACCTTGGCACACACTCGTCGTTCGCACACCTCATCAACACACCTCTTCGCGCCCCCTCCTCGGTCACCTCCTCTGTGACATCCACAGGTGTGCTCTCACTTGCACAGCCAATCACGTGCCTTACCACCAACTCCAGCGTGCATTCCCACACATGCTCTACCATTCCAGGTGTGCTTCCTTCCATTCCAGGTGTACCTCCTCCCTCACCTGTCACAACCAACTCACGCTCCGTGTCCCTCTTACAACTCTCATCTCCACTCTCGGTCACGCATTCACCCTTACTCTCGACAGCGCACTCTTTCCTCATGCACCCGTCCGTTACACACCTTTCTCGTGCACACTCTTGCGCACACTCTCCCGTTACATCCTCCGTAACACTCACCACAGGCGTGCATTCTCCCTTACTCTTGACAGCGCACTCTTTCCCCATGCACCCGTCCGTTACACACCTTTCTCGCGCATCCTCTTGCGCACACTCTCCCATTACTTCATCCGTAACACTCACCACAGGTGTACACTTTCTTGTTACATCCTTTGTAACACTCCCCACTACGCGCTTCCATGTGCTCCCTCGCACACGCGCTACGACCGACTCACTCTTGACAGCACACTCACTCCTCGGCGCGCACTTTTTCCTCACACACCCCAGAGTCAGACATTCTCACACACCTCCTCCTTCGCACACCGTACCTGTCGCACACTTCACCAACGGCCTCTCACGAACACCCGGATCCAAATCAACCCCCAAGCCGACAAGCTCCCCTCACATCATATACATTTTCACATATATCGCCACTTACCTCGGCACCTCGTCTCCGCACCTCCTCTGCCACCTGCAAACTCTTTATTTGGTTAGTGAGCACATCATCACGATTCGAGCACAGACCTTGTACCAATTCCATTACCTCCTCCTTTATTTCCTTTTTAGTTTCCCTTCGTCTCTTCTTAATTTCACTCACCCCTTCTTCCACCTCCTCTAATTTTTCCTTTACCTCCTTCATCTCCCGGTGCGCCCCCTCTATCTCTTCCTCTAACGCCACTTTAACCGTTTCTATATGCGTCCTCACCTCTCGGTCCTTCGTCTCCATTACTTCTGTCACCTCTTCCAACTTCTTCGTCAACCCCTCATGTACCATCTGACATTCCTTCTGTGTCGCTATTAATTCATTTTTAATGTCCTTTTGTGTCGCTTTTAACCCCCCGATTATTGCAGTGTTCTTTTCCACTTGGTCCACGAGTTCCTTTTGTCCCACTGTCAGCTGTTCTATTCCCCTCGTCAGACCCTCTATTCCCCCCTGTAACCTAGCCGTATTATTCCTCACTTCTTTCTCCATCCGCTTTTCACCTCGCTTTACCTCCTCGCGTACCCCCGAGACCTCCTCACTTACACCTCGTCGTATCTCCTCTTTCATCTCCTCCCTCTCTTTTGTAGATGCCACCCTCATCTGTCCCAATTCATCCCTCTGAGCATCCAATTTGGTTTCTACCCCGATTTTCACCTCCTCTATCTGCTCTCCCATTTGTTTAATTTATCGGGCGGATTGCTCCCCTATTTCCCGCAATTTGTTTTCCATCTTGTTTTCTAACCCCTCTAACCCATTTTTCACCTCCTCTATCTGATTGTCTAACCCCTCAAATTTCTTGTCTAACCCCTCAAATTTCTTGTCTAACCCCTTAAAATTATTGTCTAAACCCTCAAATTTATTTCCCATATTGTTTAACCCGTCTCTTAATTGCTCACTAGTACCCCTCGCTTCGTCCTTGATTCTGCTTTCCATCCCTTCCATTTGGTTTCCCATTCCTACAATTTGGTTTCTCATCCCCCTGTTCTCTTCCCTCTCCTCATCCGCCTTGACCATGAAGGCCTGCATCTGCTGCATGAATAGGCCCCAGTTCATTGGTGCTGCGGCCGCTGCTACGGTCACGGGCGCGGCAAAATTTGGTGCTGCTACACCCACGTGCGCGAGGACGCCATTTTGCGCGCCTGAAACCTCCTCAACCACATTGCCAATGTTCTCCTCTACTTCATCCCTCTGATCCTGGGTTACTCCTAACCCCTCCTCTAGCTCACCCACCTGCATCCGATCGCCTTGACCAGCCATGGCGCGATTTCAAAATTTGGGTTTTTTTCTTTAAAACAAACCAAATTTCGGCCGTTCCAAATTTTGACCAAATTTTTTCTAGATATTTTAAAAATTTGGTTCGGGCCCCGAATCTCACCCCCAGACACCAATTGTTACTGCCAATAACACAATTGGTGTTCCAAAATTTGGGCTAAATAAATTTAGCCCCAGGTCCGAATCCCAACTCCTGACTACCAATTGTTACGGTCCGCAGTTAAGGATGTTATGTTTGCCGAGCGGATGGCACCGCGACCTAACAGTTTCCCCGATTCACCCGATTCACCCGAATGTTGGCCGTATCGCACCACAGATATTCAATATGGAAAACTCTAAAGCGACCGAATGTAAAGAGGAAGAAGAAGACGTACAGAAGAGTAATGGGATTTATTATTTACACACACAAGCAAAAGGAGCAGTCACGGTTATGTACAGGGAACATTGAAAAAGCAGGTGACACAGTGAAAATTACTAGCTTATCCTATGCAGTCTTAATTTATTCCCAGGGACAAAACAAACAGAACAAACTCATGTACACGGATGGGGATATTGCAGGCAGGATTGGCTGGAAGGAGGTGTGTGGCTGGAGCTTGATCCCACATGGGACGTCGGGCTGGATCTCGACGGCCGCTGATGCCACCGATCCTGTCGTGTGCGCGGGATCACGGGTCGGAGCTGCTTGGTGGAGCCAAGCCAACGCTGCTGGTGGGGGGTCTGGCGTGACGGGTTCTCTCTCCCTCTCTCACTAACTCCAGGACTCTTTCTCTCTCTCTTGGTCCAATCACTCCTCACCACCGACAACTCAACGCAACCAACGCAACCACTGACCACCACAACGCAACCACTGACCACCACTGACGACCAACCCACGACCAACTCAGCTCTGACCAAAACCACACAACTCAGCTCCTCGCGACTTCTTGCGCGCGCGCCTTTATAGCGCCTCCGGCGATTAAGCCGCCGGCTTTTAGGACACGCCCATCGGTGTGCTCACCTCGGCCCTGGTTGGTCGCGCGACCCTCTGGCTCCGCCCTTGATGACGACGGGCGGGCACGCCTTTCTTCCCCGACCCGAGCACATGTTCAATGGTGGTTTTGGGGCGAAAACAACCCACAGCTGTAACAAACTGGCAAACTGCCCAGTGCAGTTGGCAATGGAGACTTGGAGGGGATGTAGCTGGAAATTGAGGCTTGGCAATGGAAGTTTTGGGAGTGGGAATGGGGAATGAAAGGAATCTATCTTTTTCACTTGGTGCAATGGAGTGTCATTTTAATGGAAGACAAGGCCTTACCCTAAAACACATAATAAGGATATAAACTACTGAACAGGGATATTATAGTGTCCTTCAATGTATGCTTTATGGAATTAACTACCGGGACGCCCTTTTGACCTTTATACACACTGGAGCAAGGAGGGCTCAGAATAAAGCAATAATAATAATACACACAATAAAAAAACACAATCCTCATTTCCGCAACAATATATACAGTCACGTGAAAAAGTAAGTACACCCCGTGTAAAGTTTTGACTTTTTCAACATATTTCAACATACAGCTATTTGATCTTCATTTCAACAATATTGATAGATAAAGGTGATATAATATAACAAATATCATGAAGCATTTACATTTTGTAGTCCATTGCATAATTTAAATAAACATTCGGATTTTCGGATAGGCGGTCACGGATTTTCGAAGCTGTTCCACGATCTTCGCGCATGCTCGAAGCTAAGTCATTGTCACATTTGTATTCTTGTCTAAACTGTTTATCTTACGTGTGTGTACCTTTTAAGTGTCCCTCGGAAATTTTATCGGGGTTAATCTTTCATACCTGTAAAAAATAGTCGAGTATCTCGGGCCGCGCGCGGACCACGCGGCCGAGTTGTTGAAGCTTCCGACCTGGAGGCTTGGTTTCTCTCTGGGCATCCAAAGTGGTTATTTTTTCATTCGTGTGTTTGTCAAATTTCAACTCGTTACTTTATCGTCCATGCTTTATTGTTTGTTTATAGTTAGTTTTGGTTTGAATTTCCTGTAACTCGTAATTAATTAATCCTGTTCTGCGCCTCGTGTGCGGCCTTGTACCCTTGTCGGTGTTTGTTAACTTAAGTCCCCTACATCGTGTTTTGCTTGGCTCTCAGTTTTTCCCTTCTACACCGAACGTAATACTCTCTGTCTAACGTTTTAAATCCACACCCCACCCCACCCCACCACCCCCCCCCCCCCAAAAAAAAAAAAAAAAAAAAAAAAACTTATTTTTCCTTTCTCCACGTGCGCCGTTGTCTCATCCTGTACTTTCTGTCCAGGTGTATCGCGGTGCTTTTCGCCCCGCCCCCATTATCTCCTTGCCATCCACCTTTTGCCCTGTTCACGTGACTCGTGGTGGTCCCTCTCGGCCCTCCCCCCGTTGGTATTTTGTGCATATAAGATTGTTCACGGTTCTGTTTAAATATTATTTTAAATATGTTTACCCTTTCCCCTTCAGTGGTTTATTCAGTGGTATATTACAACACGCTGTTTTTCTTCCTATTTAAAAGGCTTTTCTCAATTTCCTCTCCAACTCATTCCACGTCAAAAAAAAGAAATTCAATATCTTATACGTCTCCCTCACTACATGGTCTAAATTCACATTCATTCCATCCCTCCTCCATCGTTCTGAATCGGATTGCTAACTTGAAAATCACAACAAACCCAATTTGTTATCAATGTTCGTCTTTCATTAATCATCCACTTTCTAAACTCCCCTCTTGCCCCTCCCCTCCAAATCCCCCCCCTTGCACCTACACTCCTAAACTACCCCCTTTCCCCTCCACTCTTAAACTCCCCCCTTGCCCCTCCACTCCTGAACTCCCCCCTTGCCCCTCCCCTCCAAATCCCCCCCCTTGCCCCTCCACTCCTGAACTCCCCCCTTGCCCTTCCCCTCATAAACTCCTCCCTTGCCCCTCCCCTCCAAATCCCCCCCCCTTGCCCCTACACTCCTAAACTCCCCCCTTGCCCCTCCACTACTAGACTCCCCCCTTGCCCCTCCCCTCTTAAACTTCCCCCTTGCCCCTCCCCTCCTAAACTCCCGCCTCACTCCTCCCCTTCAAAACTCCCCCCCAACTCCTCCCATTCAAATCTCCCCCCATACCATTCCTCTCAAATTCTCCCTCCTCCCCCCTTCTCAAAGTTGCCTCCTCCCCACCTCGTCTCCTTTCTATCTCATGCCTCCACCCCCCCCCAACCTTCTACTGTCCCATGCCCCCCCTCAAACAACCCCTCACTCTGCCTCATCCCTTCACCACCAAACCTTTCATCCTCCTCATCCTTCCCTTTTTTGGAACTCTTCTGTAATCTCTGACACACTATCAACTGCTCTCCCTACCTCCCCCTCTCATCCTTCATCTTACCCTACTCCTCCCCTCCCCTGTCCTGTACCCGATGCTCCCCCTCTCTCTTCTTTAACGGTATGGACCTCAAACATCCGGGGCCTTCGCTCAAACCTGACTGATCTCTCCATACAGGTTGCTTCTGACAATCCAGACTTGATCTGCTTAACAGAGACTTTCCTCCTTCAAGATGTCTCTGATTCCTCAATATCTCTTCCTGGTTACTCCCTCTTCCGGTATGATAGACCTGAGCCTCGTCCTGGTGGTGGGGTGGCTATCTTTATCAAAAACTCTCTTCCTCATTCTCCTTGCACTGCCCTCTCTCCTCCTCACCCCCAGGAGTACCTCTGGCTACGGGTTCCTCTCCGCTCCCACCTTTTGTTCATATGTGTTCTGTACCGTCCCCCAAACAGTGATGACTCAATTTACATTTCACTCTCTGACAACATGGACCAACTTCTATCCACTCATCCCAACTCTCTCTTCCTCATATGTGGTGACTTCAACTGTCATCATGCCACCTGGTTGGGTGTGGGTTCCTCTCTCACCAGTCATGGAACCTCAGCAAAGGACTTCTGTGACTCACTGGGATTGACACAATCTGTCAATTTCCCGACCCGGATCTCAGCCAATGGAGTTTCTTCTCTTCTAGATTTGGTTATGACAAACTTCCCTTCTAATGTCTGCTGCTCTTCTTCTGCTCCAATCGGTTCTTCTGATCATGTGCTTGTCAAAGTGGACATCTCTCTGGCCATTCTCAGAGAGCCTCCTCAGCGTCGAAGAGTCTGGCATTTCACTCAGGCCGACTGGGACGGGCTTCAAGCAGCCATCAATCGTCTGGATTGGTCTCCCATCTCCACTGCCTCTGACATCAATTCTTCCTGGGAATTCTTCCAAAGCAAACTGATCTCTCTCATGCACAGATTTATCCCATCTCGTCTTCAGTTGTCTTACCCTTCCTCCCGTCCATGGTACACCGAATCTTGTGGTGAGGCAGTTGCCCTGAAACAACTTGAATTTGCCTCTTGGAAGGCTAATCCAACTGAAGGCAATCTCAGTTCCTTCCACCAAGCTCGGAACAAGTGTGTGTCTACCCTCAGGAGTGCCAGGAAGCACTATCTCTCCTCACTCAAGAACGAACTCTCAAACCTGTCTCCTTCCTCCAAATCCTGGTGGCGTCTGGTCAAATCCGTTTCTGGTGTTTGTTCCCCCTCCATCCCCTCCCTTACCTCAAATGGCCACACAGTTGACATCGCACGTGACAAAGCCGAATGCCTCAACTCTGTGTTTGCCTCAAAATCTTTAGTCCCAAACCCATCTCTCTCTGTTCCCACCTTTCCCAGTCGAACCCAACTGCTCCTGGACTCTGTGTCCTTCTCTCCTGACAAGGTGGAGGAGTTTTTGTCTAACCTCGACTCTGATTCTGCAACTGGACCAGACGGCATCAGCCCACGGGTCCTAAAATCCTGCTCTGCCGCTCTATCTCACCCTCTCTCTGTTCTTTTCACCCTATCTTTTGCTCAAGGTCATCTGCCAGCATCCTGGAAATCAGCAAACATTACCGCTTTTCACAAAAAAGGTGCAAAAACAGATCCTTTTAACTACAGACCAATCAGCCTGCTCCCAATTATCAGCAAAGTCATGGAATCCATCATTGCTTCGGATATGAAATCTTTCCTCTTCTCCAATGGCTTGATCTCTGATCATCAATTAGGATTCAGACCAGGTCACTCTACTCTGGACATGCTGCTTCTCCTGTCTCAACAATGGATGGAGGTCCTCAATGCCAAACAGGAAATCAGAGCTGTCTCCCTCGACATATCACGTGCCTTCGATACGGTCTGGCACCCAGCTCTGCTCACCAAACTCTACTCCTATGGTATCCATGGAAATCTCCATGCATGGCTTGCGGACTTCCTCTCTGGTCGTAGTCAACGTGTGGCCCTGAATGGATTTCTCTCATCTCCCCTTCCTGTTCAGGCTGGAGTTCCCCAAGGCAGTGTGCTGGGCCCTGTGCTTTTTCTGGTCTTTATCAATGATCTCTCCGACTCTCTGGAAAATCCTCTCTATCTCTTTGCTGATGACTCCACTCTCTGCTGCTCCATTCCTCTTCCCTCAGATCGGCAGTCTGCAGCCTCCTCACTCTCTGAAGACCTGGACAAAATCACAGACTGGTCAAACAAGTGGAACATGTCTTTCAATCCTGACAAATCTCACACTCTTACTATGTCTCTCCGAAAAGATCGACTGGACAACCCTCCCATCTACTTTCTCAACAATCCTCTCCAAGAAGTTCTGTCGCTGCAGCTTTTGGGTCTCACTATCTGCCATGATCTTTCTTGGGAAAACCACATTTCCAAGCTGGCCTGCAAAGCCAGTCGCCGACTGGGCATCCTCCGTCGTGCGAAGTCCTTCCTTGGCACACCTGAGCTCCTCACCACGTACAAGGCTTTCATCCGCAGCTCAATGGAATACTGCTCTCCCCTCTGGGCTGGTGCTCCTGCCTCACACCTAGCTCGTCTTCACGCTGTTGAAAGCAAAGCATTCAGAATCATTGGAATCTCCCGTGATGAAGCTAACTCCAAGGGCCTCTCACTCACTCACCGCAGGCAGGTTGGTGGTCTTTCCGTCTTCTACCGACTCCTCTCCGGCCTTGCTCCCCCAGCTCTCTCTGTGCTCTGTCCCCCAAATATTCCTACAGGTCGCACAAGATCTGCCAGCAAGCCTCTGATGGTTAAACTGCCGAAATCTCGGCTCTCTGCTCACCTTCACTCCTTCATTCCTCTTTTCTCCCGCCTCTGGAACAAACTCCCACACTCCCTTCAATCCCACTCCTCCCTCCAGGTCTTTAAAACAGCTGTTCACCACCATCTCTTATCTTCCCCCATCCAAAACCTTGATCTTTTCTACCCCCACTAATTCACCCCAGATCCACCTTGTTTGTAATTCCAACTTCTTTCCTGGTAGTCCTGGCAGTGTCCATATGTTTTATGCCTCTCCCACCCCCTTTCCCATGCCTCCCCCCCAAAGCCCTCTCCCTCCCACAGATCTCTCGATGTCTCCATGTCTCTCGGTTCCTGCTCTAAAATGTTGTGTTGTGTTGTGTTGTGTTGTGTTGTGTTTGTGTCCTTCCCCCTCTCTCCCCATCTTGTCTACCGCTCCCGATGTTATTTGTTCTATGTGTCGGTTTGTCGGTTATGTGTCGGTTTGTCGATTTGTCTTTCTGTGTGATAAATGTTCGCTCTTTCACGAGCCTCGATCTTTTATACAAAAAAAAAAAAAAAAAAAAAAAAAAAAAACATTCATGCAAATTTCGAGTGTGGAAAAAGTAAGTACACCCCTACATTTATCACTACTTCAAATACCTAAAATTTGAATCAGGTGCACCAGCTCAGGTGCAAATGATTATAACATCGTTAGAGAGGATCTTGGAGGAACCTGTCTTATTTAATCCTCAGACATTTAGTTTGGTTTGCTCTTTATTGTTGAAGTGTGCAGCGTCACCATGCCGAGATCAAAAGAGTTCTCTGAGGCCTTCAGAAAGAAGGTGAAAGATGCCTACGAGTCTGGGAAGGCATTTAAAAAGATATCCAAACAATTTGAAATCAATCATTCGACTGTCCGGAAGATCATCTACAAGTGGAGTACATTCCAAACAACTGCAAACTTGTTTAGGCCAGGCCGCCCCAGCAAGTTCAGCCCGAGAGCAGACCACAAGATGCTGAAAGAAGTCTCTAAGAACCCCAGAATGTCATCACGGGACCCACAGGTAGCTCTTGCCACTGTTGATGTCAAAGTGCACGAGTCTACCATTAGAAAGAGGCTGCACAAATTTGATCTACATGGGAGGTGTGCCAGGAGGAAGCCTTTGCTGTCCAGAAAGAACATCAGCGCAAGACTAATGTTTGCCAATGAACACCTTGGCAAAGACCAGCACTTCTGGAACAATGTGCCTTGGACAGATGAGTCAAAGGTAGAGCTATTTGGCCACAGTACCAGAAGACATGTTTGGCGAAAACCTAAGACAGAATTTGCCCACAAGAACCTGATACCAACTATAAAGCATGGTGGTGGGAATATTATGGTTTGGGGCAGCTTTGCTGCATCAGCGCCTGGGCAGCTCACCATCATCGAATCCACCATGAATTCTTAATTGGACAAGAGGGTGCTTGAGGATAATGTGAGGCCATCTGTCGGAAAGTTGAAGCTCAACCAAAGGTGGACCTTGCAACATGACAATGACCCTAAACATACCAGTAAATCAACAAAGGAATGGCTGAAAAGAAAGAAATGGAGGGTTCTGGAATGGCCAAGTCAACGCCCGGATCTAAATCCCATCGAGATGTTGTGGGGGGATTTGAAAAGAGCTGTGATGCAAGACACCCCTCAAACATCGCACAGCTGAAAGAATTCTGCATGGAGGAGTGGGCAAAAATTTCTCCCAGTCGATGTCAGAGACTGGTAGACTGTTATAAGAAACGCCTGCTTGAGGTTGTTTCTGCCAAAGGGGGCAATACCACCTATTAGAGCTAAGGGTGTACTTACTTTTTCCACATGCGAAATTTGCATTTCTGTTTATTTAAATTATACAATGGACTACAAAATGTAAATGTTTCATGATATTTGTTATATTATATCACCTTTATCTATCAATATTGTTGAAATGAAGATCAAATGGCTGTATGTTGAAATATTTTGAAAAAGTCAAAACTTTACATGGGGTGTACTTACTTTTTCACGTGACTGTATATATATATCTCTATATATAAAGGAGGAGTGTCTGTGTGTGTGTGTGTGTGTGTGTGTGTGTGTGTGTGTGTGTGTGTGTGTGTGTGTGTGTGTGTGTGTGTGTCTGTCTGGATGTCCGCTTAAAACTCAAGAACTACACATCGGAGAAAAGTTTTGGACACAGATTCGGAATCAGCATAAAATCCCGGTGGTTTTAGGCTACGTTTTATTTTAATATCAATGGTTTAAAAAAACCGCGCCAGCTGCAATTCCATGGTGTAGTTTGTGGCGGCGCTAGACGTTCGGGGTGTATTGCAATGGTTTGTCGGGTTTCGCTGTGGGTCCAGAATAGCTCCAATTTTCTTTTGTATTCTACGTTTATTTTGATTCTTCTGTTACAACGCCTTCCTTATCTACCTTATATCCCCCCCGACGAGGCCTCTACATAATTTCATGCGGCAGAATTTCGTGCATTTTGAGTGAAAGTAGTGAGACGAAGTTGAAGGAGGAAGAAGAGGCATGATCACTCTGGAGGCCTTGATCGTGAGTGGAAATGGCGGGAATTGCGTTTGTATCGCAAAGTAAAGGATCTGCATTCATTTCTGAACTTGCATTGGTGGATTGTTATAC
>NC_136264.1:42991461-43124720 GCF_964187855.1 Myxine glutinosa | reverse complement strand
GAGAACTCCATTCCTTTATCATTTTTACAAAAATTGCACGTGAGGTTTTTATTAATTTTTTTTAATACAGAATGGAGGATCGTGTAAGAGCTAACACACAGACACATAAAACATGCAATGAAGGGAGCGGGAGACATGAAGGGGATTGAGAGTGGAAGCACACAAGCACAACAACAGTATAGAACAGGGACATCGGTAGATCTGTGGAAGGGGGATGGCTGGGGGAGGAGGGATAGGTATAGGGTATAAAGCAAATGAGCACTTCTAGGAATTTCAGGAAAGAAGTTGGGGATTGGAAGAGGCAGATTTGGGGTGTTGTAATGGGGATAGAAAAGATCAAGGTTTTGGATGGAGGAAGAGATGGTGGTGAACAGCTGTTTTAAAGAACTGGAGGGAGGAGTGGGGATTGAAGAGATTGATGGAGTTTGTTCCAGAGGCGGGAGAAAAGAGGAATGAAAGAGTGAAGGTGAGCAGAGAGTCTTGATTTCGGCAGTTTCACCATAAGAGGGTTACTGGCAGATGTTGTGCGACCTGTAGGAATATTTGGGGGACAGAGCCCAGAGAGAGCTGGGGGAGCAAGGCCGGAGAGGAGTCGGTAGAAGACAGAAAGACCACCAACCTGCCTGCGGTGAGAGAGAGAAAGGCCCTCGGAGTTAGCTTCATCGCGGGAGATTCCAATGATTCTGAAAGCTTTGGTTTCAACATTGCGAAGCCGAGCTAGGTGTGAGGCAGGAGCTCCAGCCCAGAGGGGGGAACAGTATTCCATTGAGCTGCGGATGAAAGCCTTGTATGTGGTGAGGAGCTCAGGTGTGCCAAGGAAGGACTTCGCACGACGGAGGATGCCCTGTCGGCGATTGGCTTAGGAGGCCAGCTTGGAAATGTAGTTTTCCCAGGAAAGATCATGGCAGATAGAGACCCAAAAGCTTGAGTGACAGAGAAAGTAGATGGGAGGGTTGTCCAGTCGGTCTTTTTGGAGAGACATAGTAAGAGTATGACATTTGTCAGGATTGAAAGACATGTTCCACATGACCTTTGACCTCTTAACCCAAAAATCTAATCAGTTAATATTTACATCATTTCTACCTCCGTTAATTCACCCCAGATCCACTTTATTCTTTCCTGGAAGTCCTAGCAGTGTCCACGTGTTTTTTTAGCTCTCCCACTCCCCCCCCCTCCCTGCCCATGCCTCCTCCCCCCAAGCCCTCTCCCTCCCACAGATCTCCCGATGTCCCTGCTCTCAAATGTTGTACATGTGTGCTTCCCTCTCTCTCCCCATCTGGTCTCCCGCTTCCTTTATCTTATGTTTTATGTGTCAGTTTGTCTTTTTGTGATTAATGTTAGCTCGAGCCTTGATCTTGTATACAAAGAAAAAAAAATTGAAGAAAAAACTACCTTCTGGAAGGTCTTACTTCGGAAGTCATGATCATTTGGAAGATTCAGAAGAATCCAATAAATTATCTTGTTCTTAACTGATCATCTTCAGTAAAAGTTCCTTCATTATGGTTCCTGCATTACGTCATCATTTTGGAAACTTCCATAGCCATGCCAATGTACAACTGCTGTTAATAAACAACACAATTGTCCTTCTCAAATCCCCAATCTTCTTCGCCCTTCTGCCTTGAGTTAAGTCTTTCTCACGTGCACATTTCAATTGCAGCACGCAAAGGTGAAGGCGACAAAGTGTTCGAGGAATCTATTCGTTTGACCAGACAAAGAGTGTTTACAAACGCCTGGAGTCGAGAATGATAGTAGTTTGTAATAACTTCTTCCCGGACATTCATCTATTGAGCAATATTGTTTGCTGTGCTGTTAGACTGGATAATAAAACAAAGTTTATTTGTTAATCCATGGAGTTGTTCAATTGAAAAGTGAAGATTTCAGAAGCAAATATTTGTTTATTTGGAGTTTTCAGATATTTTTGATGATTAAGAATACAGTAGAAAGATTGCAATTTGCTACTGAGGGTCGTCATCTAATGTGAGGTTTACAAACCAATTATTCTAATATAAATGTCTGGTGGTGAACCAGGAACCAGAGTCGAAGAAGTGAGCCCAAGTGGTAGCACAGTTTCTTCTCTTAGCATGTGCTTGCAGGATTGTACATCTGGAAGAAGGCAGTTGCTGCCGCAAATAAGGTTCTCCCAACACGTGACTTTCAAAATGACATATTAATGTCAACGAGGCCTTTCACGCATGCGCTGTGTGTTTAAAACAAATGTGGCATTACTGGATGGCACGGTTCTGGTGGAGATGAAGATCGTGTTGGTGAACACGTTGGCTTGGGGCTTGAAGACAGGCATGGAGGTGGTGCACCACAGAACGGGGTCTCCTCGAGGGGTGATCAGGTGATGTCGGAGGGATGGGTTCCTCGGGTGTCAGGCTGGCTGGGCATGGCCGGTGGTGATCGGCCTGCCGATGTTTGAGCCGGGGAGTCAAAACCTGAGGAAGAAAACTACAAGACCGAGCAGATGTTTCCCGATATGTTTCTTTGTACACACATGGCCAGGGAAATTAATCTTCAGTGACAATTCAAATTCAAAACATCATGTGGAAACATAAAACATCAAAAGAATAAAACATAACATAGTGGGGCGGCTTAGCCCAAATATTCAAAAGAATTGTGCATTTTGTGATACAAGCACCAAATTTGGCACAAATGTACATTAATATGTTGCGAACATTTTCAGATATTGGGCCACTTGAAATTCCGTAATTTTTTTTTTCAATTTTTTTCAAATTTCGTAATTTCAAATTTTTCGGGTGACACCGTCACAATTTCGGTCTTCGAGGCCGGCCGATAGGCAAAGTGTGACCGGAAGGGACGAGGTTCTCCTGACCACATGGCCCTCGATCTGGGAAGCGAGAGGCGTTCCATTAGTGGACGCGCCCCTCACGCCCGACTTTTGGGCGGCCCCGGCAGGCCGTTTGTTTTGACGTTCCGTGACAGGCCCCGCACCCCCACCTCCGGGCCGACCGGAAGCTTGTGCTGAGTACATCATACCTGAACAACTCAGTGAGGCAGAACACAGCAGTGCACACCAGGGTGACCCCTTCAGTGCATAAACCAATTAACCTGTCCACTGCAGGGCATATAGAAATGAAGTTATTTTCTGCATATAATAATAATATAAGTTCAGTTCTATATAACAATTTCTGTTATCACCACTACCACTACAACTACCACTACTACAAGCTTTGTCTGGAATTTTGTGGACTAACAGACAAACAGACATACAGACAAGCTGGGATCAAAACATTACCTCCTTCCACCATTGAGTGTAGAGGTAAACATCATGGAAATTATATCATGCCCTAGATTTAATTCATGCTTACCCGTGTATTTGCTTCACTGGTTCACAAGGTCTTTTGCATTCATGTAATTCAGACTCTCGTCTTCATTGCTGACCACACAATGTTCGCAACATATTAATGTACATTTGTGCCAAATTTGGTGCTTGTATCACAAAATGCACAATTCTTTTGAATATTTGGGCTAAGCCGCCCCACTATATCGGCCGGCCTCGAAGACCGAAATTGTGACGGTGTCACCCGAAAATTTTGAAATTACGAAATTTGAAAAAAAAAATTACGGAATTTCAAGTGGCCCAATATCTGAAAATGTTCGCAACATATTAATGTGCATTTGTGCCAAATTTGGTGCTTGTATCACAAAATGCACAACAGGTTTGCTATGCTGCTACACTAACAGGTAAAATATGAAGATGGGTTAAACAGGAAAATGGCTAGAACGAAAGCGTAGAACGCAGAACGAAAGCGTCTTCCGATGTCAGTTTTTCAAAAATCCGTTAAAGTATTGACTTTAATCGGTACATACACACATCGACTTCCTTTTCGATGCTCACAAATACAGAGACTCCATACTAGTTGAAGACTGGCCCACTTTAAATGCCAGTGTAATGACCTTTCTCAGTCTGGACCTATTCTGCTGATTTAGATTACCATACCAAGAAACCCGATTAAATGACAAAACGCACATCAGCAAGGGATTGGTCAACATCCACAACACCTGTGAGCTAACACCAAATTAATTCAACTTCCTCAGAAGATACAATCCTCGCATTGATTTCTTGCACACAGCATCGGTATCGATCTGCATCGGTCAAAAATGAGCTTGTATATCATTAAACTGCCAGGAAGTACATGAGAGTACAACTGCAGTTCTAACTAGATGGTATTCATAGAATACTTACCCTGCGCAGTCAACTTGTTGCGAGCCAACTATTCTGTTTTTGAACATTTTTTTCCTTTGATCCAATATGGCTGGCAGACCACGTGAGCGATGACATCATAAATTTATATTCTCTCATATAATTGTTGCATAGATCGCACTCAATACATTTCAAACTGATCAGACTAAGCGTTGTCCCTGTCGAATTATGACGCCATAATTACGGCACCAATGACGTCATCGTTAACAACACCTATTCCCCAGATGGAGTTCTTTACAATGAGCCATGTTTCAATTTTTTCCAAGCAGTGATTTTGGTGATATATAGGTGCAACATTTTTCGGTTTTTCTAAGATGGTGCCTGCACAACATGACCGATGACGTCATGATTATCATTAAAATACTCTAAAGGAGGAGGCGCTCCGATGGTGAAAATTTCGTGTCCATCAGACCAACAGTTGCTGGGAAAAAAAATTAATAATGATCGGACGGATAAGTGTTGTATTTGTCGAATTATGACGTCATAACGAATGACATCATCATTAACATATGTTATTCCCCCTGGGGAGTAGTTCACAATGAGCCAGGTCTCAATTTTTTCCATGGAGCGGTTTCAGAGAAACAGAGGTGCGAAGTTTTTCCAGGATGGCGCCTGTACCACGTGACCTATGACGTCATGATAATCATTATAATATTCTACAGGAGGAGGCGCTCCTATGGTGAAAATTTCATGTCAATCGGACCAACTGTTGCCGAGAAAATGAATTTTTAAAATGCAGACACGTGTGACACACATAAGCTACACACACGTACGTAACTGAATGCTTAACAATGATGAAGCATGAAGCATTGATGAAGCATTCGATGATGAAGCATGAAGCATAACAACAATGAAGCATTCGCTTCGCGAGCGCAGGGTAACTATACCATTTTTGCCTAATGCTTGCTTCAAGGCCTTAAAGACACTCTTAGACATCCCCTCGCCGATGTGTAAACGTTTTTTTTGTAATTTAAACGCTTGTGATCAGATTTTGATCGTGCATTAGTGTTACGGTTTGTGACCTTTTTCTTCTTCCTTCCCCCACACCCCCTTGTGAGTTAGACCAAGTGGTTTGGTGCATGTGTATAAAGCCTATGATTGGCTGTGGGGCAGGGGAGTGGCCAGGAAGGTGATTCAGAAGAGTGAGTGGCCATTTTGGAGGAGGGCTTATGGCAGAGTGCTTCTCGGGGGTTGTAGAGTGTCCAGCTGCAACCTCTCTACCTGAAGGGTGACGTTGATCGAACTCTTGCTGCCTACCACTGGGGCCTGCCTTGGGGCCTACTCGTGGACTTGCCTACTCCTACCCTCTCGTGCTCCAGCCTGCACTGGGGCCTACCACTGGGCCTGCCCTGGGGCCTACTTCTGGGCCTGCCCTGGGGCCTACTGTTGGGCCTGCCTTGGGGCCTACTGTTGGGCCTGCCTTGGGGCCTACTGTTGGGCCTGCCCTGGGGCCTACTGTTGGGCCTGTCCTGGGGCCTGCTCTGGGGCCTACTCTTGGACCGGCCTACTCTTGGACCGGCCTACTCTTGGACCGGCCTAATCTTGGACCGGCCTACTCTTGGACCTGCCTACTCTTAGACTGGCCTACTCTTGGACCTGCCTACTCTTGGACTGGTCTATTTGGGTTTTTCCCTCTTTTCTCACTTCTTGGTTTTATGTGTAGGAAGACATTTTCGTGTGATAATCCATAAATAAAGACAGTGTGATTGAAGGCTTGGCTTGGTGTGCTTCAGGCCGTAACATTAGATAAACACACTTCGGCGTTAGGCGATTAACTTTGAACGGGTGATCATCGAACGATTTGCAATTCTACACACTGTTCTTAAATTCGGCCCTTAATGTTTGTATAAAAGACCAAAGTTCACTTAGCTTCACAAAATATGTTGAATATCTTGAGGTCTTCACTTCGCTTCACAAGTTTTGAGTTGCTGTTGTTAATGATGCCAGTCTTGCAATCATAGAACGAAAATAAAAAAAAGTTATAAGCATTCAAGTCTGTCACCTTTTATGAGACAATTACCTGTATCTTTTTCACATCTCGATTCAAACGATCAGTTTTGATTAACGTAAAACAGAGAAAATATTTTAATAAAGCAATCACATGTACTTTAATAATACAGTGATCTTATGCATTTTAAAAACTTTAACAACGTTCTTCTTGGCCATACAAAACTTATTACATCATGGATACAAAACTCTAATACAGACTGCAGATGGGGTATTGCCGGTTTTGAAAACGAATGCAGAATACGAATATGGAATACGAATAATACTTCGAATAAAATACGATTAATCCATCTTCTATCTTTCTATCTTCTATCTATTGTTACGTGCTCCTCCCCAAACCCCGGTCACGGTGTACCTCCGAGCCCCGAGAGGAGTCACGGCAGAAAGATGTGTTATTCTGTATGTCAAAGATCAATGGTGAAACCACACCAATTGTTACCAACAAACAAGTATTGTATTAAGATCACACAGGAATAACAGTACAACAACAATAGTAATCAATTGTACAACCAATATATATTTCCTATGATGGTACCATCAGGTTCGTACAATATAACTCACTGTGCTCCAAGTGAGTGAAAAGAATAACATTCCCCAATGTCTCTATTCCGGCATCAAGCCAAAGTTGGTTCCGGCTTCAAGCCAAAGTCGAGCCACTCCAGTGATCGTCCGTATGATGTCGTATCGAGACCAGAATCCCGTTGGGTTGGCAGTTACACTGCCAAAGATGGGTGAAGGTGTCCTCGAGAAGCGACGGGGAAATCACACCTTCAGGTATGGACGTTGGACAGCTCTCAATCGGTGAACCGCAGATTTCCCACTCAAAAGCCACGTTACACACACACACACCAAATTAACATCTGGATGCGGTGAGAATGGTTGAAGCGAAGTGAAAAACCTTGAGCGATGCGCAAAGCGCGTGAGTCAAAATGGCCGACGGCCCATTCTCAAGGCATAACGGCACTTCGATGATTCTCCTCGGAATCAACCGCAAAACCTGACATGCAGGTTGATCTGTCACAGCGATAACAATTTTGTCGCAGGAATCCCTTTCCCGGGAAACCCAAAGTTCACTCGTGACCCTCGTTCGCCAATCGTACGCTCCAGACCTCGAAGCAGCTCGGCTTCTTGTCCGACTCACTCGCTCCGCCTTCTCTTCCTCTTCTTCCTCTTCGTCGTCGTCCGGTTCCAGTTTCATTTAAAACATTAACTTTTTTACCTTTTGAAAATAGTAATCTCTATTTCCCTCAAACGACAACAATAATAGTACATGGAATCAAAAATGTTTACAGTGGATGAAAACCACAACAACGGAAGTGACGAATCCGTAACACTTCCCCCCCTCAAGAAAGAAAGTTTGAACAGAGTGAAAACTTTCTTTGCAGGCAAAAACCCTTTTAACAAACAAAAGTAAAACTCACACACAAATTATCAATTCACGTGAGCAACAATAATTAATATTCCCCAAAATAAGGCAACAAAACTTCCAAACCACCTACAGAAATTTCCAAAGTTAGTTCACTCTGGACAATGCATCAGCAACGACATTGTCCCTGCCCTTTACATGCTCAATTTCCAAGTTGAACTCCTGCAAAGCCAAACTCCATCTCATCAACCTCTGGTTTTTATTTTTCATTTTTTGAATGAAGGTTAAGGGTTGTGATCAAAAATCCAAAGCAAAGCAAATCTATAGCACTTTTTGAAAGAGGCCGAGCTGAGAGCCAGGTTTCATGGTGGTTGGGTGGTGAGGCCTGGAAGTATTCACTGCATGGACGCATTTAGGAACGTGGAGTTCACGGGTTAATCCGTGTAGGAAACTTCGCTCGGCTGCTCCTGAGCACTCAGTGCTTCCAACTCTTCTCTTGATCATAAAAATCATAATCACGGTTGTAGAGTCAGGTGTTGTAGTCACGTGAGTAGCGGTCCCCATCTCGGCTACCACCGTAATAGTCATCCCGTCGAGAGTTGCCAAAACTGCGCTGCTGCTGCTGGGAGCCTCCGTAGTAATCACGACTGCGGCTGCCACCAAAACTACTACTCCCACCCTGGGAGCCATAGCCACCCCTGAAACTACCTCCATGTTTTCCTCCTATGTAGCCCCCTCGACGCCCATGGCCTGCCTTCTCTACTGTTATGGTCCGACCATCCAACACCTTGCCATTCAAATCCTTTTCTGCATCTTTGGCATCCTTTGTGTTTTCAAATGTGACAAAGCCAAACCCTCTCGACTTTTGCGTCTCCCTGTCTTTTATCAGCAGCACTTCCAAGAGTGGTCCATATTTGCCAAAGATAGAGTCCAGAACATCTTCACTTGTGTTAAAGTTCAGTCCACCTACAAAGAGCTTGCCAACATTGCCTCCATCCATGACTTGTGTGTGCTGACACTTAGTTTCAAGGTACTCGACAAGAAGTGACTGTGCAAAGCGTGACGTCAGTACCTTCTCCTTCTCTTCAGAGCGCTTCCTACCCATAGCACGAGTCGCGACACAGGATGGAAAGATACTCGGAATCTCCCGCTCCAACCGTGCGGTGTTATTTTCCACACTAGGCTTTTCAACAAACATCGGATTACCAGAAACTCGACCACCGGCCAAATCATTCCCGATAACAAAAGAGATTCCCTCCACAGGAAGAGTGGCTTGTAAACCTACGGTGACCGGTCCTGACACCAAATCAGACTTCAAATGGATGACATGAAGTGGAGCTTTAACATAGCCACCAACCCCCTGTAAAAGAACACTAACACCAGTTGCCGTCTTCTCTGACAATGGCAAAATGCCCTCAAGCATCAAAGATTGATGTGCTCCTGTGTCCCTCAATACCCTAACAGGTCTCTGCTTCGTTAAGTCTCCATCCAGTGACACAAACCCCTCTGAAATAAAAGGTCTGTAACCCTCTTGAACAAGGTCGTTCTGTGATGCCGTAACTTTGGCATGGTAAGCGTCACAAGGCACTGTCCTCCAAGGACGATTTCTCGCATTTGCCAATGCATTCGGAGTTGCACTAGTTTGACTCCGCTCCTGATTTTTCCTTTTTAGGGCGTAACATTGGGACATCAAATGTTCAGGTTTCTTGCAAAAAGCGCAAGTAGGCCCGGAGGAAAAACTCGTGGTCTGCCTTGGGCCCCCCGGAAGATAAGTCTGTCTTGGAACTGTAGTCCTCTGATCCCTAAAAGTCGCAGTATCAGATTTGTCCCCATAGTCATCTTTAGGCCACCTCCATGAATATTTGTTCTCCGCCCCTGATTTACAATAACTCCCCTGGCTCACTCTAGGCGGGAAGTTAGGTTTGTGGAACCCCATCCTGAGTGTCAAGGCATAGTCATCTGCCACGGTTGCTGCCTCATACAACTCTGGAACTTTCTTTTCCTCCAGATGTACTTTAATGTCCGCTTGGACACACTGTTTGAATTCCTCCACCAAGATCAATTGTCGCAACAGGTTGAAGTCTTTCCCAATCCCCTTCGAGTCACACCACCTATCAAACATGGTTTCCTTCATTCTGGTAAACTCCACATGGGTCTCACTCTCCCTCTTCCTGGCATTCCAGAATTTTTGCCGGTAAGCTTCAGGGACCAATTCATAGGCTTTGAGAATGTTTTTCTTCACTATCTCATAATCTGCACATTGGTCAACCGGTAAAGCCGAATAGATATCTTGAGCTTTACCCACCAAAACACTTTGCACTAACATAGTCCAGGACCCCACAGGCCATTTTAGCATTTGAGCCACTTTCTCAAAGTGTAAAAAAAACTTGGCTACCTCCTTGTCATTGAAGGGTTGAACCAGCCTCACATGCCTACCAACATCCCAAGTGTTCTGACTAGTTGTCGAACTAGCCGGCATGGATACTACTTCTCTCCGTTCTCCCATTAATTCCAGCTCCTTGAGTTTAAGTTCCTTCTGATACTCCATGTCACGTTCCTTTAACTCCCTTTCGGCTCTCCTTTCCTCTGCTCTTTCCTTTGCTCTTCTTTCTTCTTCAGCTCTCCTTTCATCTGCTCTTCTTTCCTCGAGTTCCTTTTCAGCTCTCCTTTCCTCTGCTTTTAACCTTTCCTGGCTCTGCAGTTGCATCTCCATTTTCCGGAGCTCCACATTTTCTTTTTCCTCGGGTAACCAATCCAAGGCTACCTCTTTCCATGTTCCTTGTCCCACCAGAGATTCTACCACCAATGTCTGCATCTCTACTTTCTTCATATTAACTCGGACCTCCGAGTTAAAATATTTGGCCAATATCAAGAGTTCCGATCTTTTTAACACTTGGAACTGTGCCTCATTAGGGGACGCCGCAAACTTTTCTGCGTCAAACACCATGGTGACTATCAGTTAACACCTGTTAACTTTCACACACAAAATTTCAATTTTTTTTTTTTCTTGGGAATGTTCGAAAAATTCCAAATTTGGGAATTTTGGGAATGTTAGGGAATTCTATCCCAGACGAATGTTAGGGAATTCTATCCCGGACGAGATTTGGGGATTTTGTCAGCAAAGACGAGCCCCCAATTTCTGTTACGTGCTCCTCCCCAAACCCTGGTCATTGTGTACCTCCGAGCCCCGAGAGGAGTCACGGCAGAAAGATGTGTTATTCTATATGTCAAAGATCAATGGTGAAACCACACCAATTGTTACTAACAAACAAGTATTGTATTAAGATCACACAAGAATAACAGTACAACAACAATAGTAATCATTTGTACAACCAATATATATTTCCTATGATGGTCCCATCAGGTTCGTACAATATAACTCACTGTGCTCCAAGTGAGCGAAAAGAAGAACATTCCCCAATGTCTCTATGCCGGCATCAAGCCAAAGTTGTTCCAGCTTCAAGCCAAAGTCGATGCACTCCCGCGATCGTCCGTACGATGTCGTATCGAGACCAGAATCCCGTTGGGTTGGCAATTGCACTGCCAAAGATGGGCGAAGGTGTCCTCGAGAAGCGACGGGGAAATCACACCTTCAGTTATGGACGTTTGACGGCTCTCAATCGGCGAACCGCAGATTTCCCACTCAAAAGCCACATTACATACACACACCAAATTAACGTCTGGATGCGGTGAGAATGGTTGAAGCAAAGTGAAAAACCTTGAGCGATGCGCAAAGCGCGTGAGTCAAAATGGCCAACGGCCCGTTCTCGAGGCGTAACGGCACTACGATGATTCTCCTCGGAATCAACTGCAAAACCTGACACGCAGGTTGATCTGTCACAGCGATAACAACTCTGTCGCAGGAATCCCTTTCCCGGGAAACCCAAAGTTCACTCGTGACGCTCGTTCGCCAATCATTCGCTCCAGACCTCGAAGAAGCTCGGCTTCTTGTCCGACTCACTCGCTCCGCCTTCTCTTCCTCTTCTTCCTCTTCGTCGTCGTCCGGTTCTGGTTTCATTTAAAACATTAACTTTTTTACCTTTTGAAAATAGTAATCTCTATTTCCCTCAAACGACAACAATAATATTACATGGAATAAAAAATGTTTACAGTGGATGAAAACCACAACAATGGAAGTGACGAATCCGTAACACTATCTATATATATAAAAGAAAGTTTTTGTTTGTTTGTCTGCATGCGCTAATCTCCTGAACAGTGAAAGATAGGAGGAAACCTCTAAAACAAAAAATGTCGGGACGGGCCCCAGGTAGGTTTTAGGCTAGGTGGCGAGGCCGGTCGAGGCCGCTTCAGCCGGTCTGGGCCCATTTCGGAATTAAAAGCTGAGCTGAATTATAGTCAGTCAATTTTCTACGGCCGCGAGTAAAAGCTGAATTATAGTAGTAAATTCATTCAAAAAGATCCAAAAATGTCGAGACGGGCCCCAGGAAGGTTATACACTACGTGGCGATGCCGCCTGGGCCGGGCTGGGCCCATTTCGCAATTAAAAGCTGAGCTGAATTATAATAGTCAATCTTCTACAGCCATGGGTAAAAGCTGAATTATAGTCGTAAATTCATTAAAAAAGAACCCGGGCAACGCCGGGTGCTTTCAGCTAGTACTATTCTACTATATAAGAGAGATGTCTGTCTGTGTGTGTCTGTCTGTGTCGCCATTTTTCTCAGAGATGGCTGAACGTAACATCGTCAAACGTTCAGAGGTCCATCAGTGAGTGCCTGGGAGTGTTTTAGGCAAAAAACAAAAAAATTGAAGAAAAAAAGATCGGTTTTTTGGATTAAAAAAATAAAAATCGCTCAATAGTGCCTTGGCCTTTTTCAATTAATGACAGTTATATACAAGTACACATTCGCATAAATAAATACAAAACAATCGCCAGACATTTGAACACAAATAAATCAAACAATTCCAGAAGTGTATGAAGTTGGTAGTAAGGCTTCTGCTTCTTCCTGATCAGCATCACACTTAACATCACACTCAGAAACGTCTTGTACGGCACATTCAGCAGCATATATTCAACGAAAAGGTGATGAACCCCTTTCCACTCCCCCAACTCCCTTCCTCATCCCTCCCTCTCCTGCCTCCTCCCCTCTCCCCCCCCCCCCCCCCCCCCCCATCCCCCCTCTACCCCCTCTTCCCCACGGCAACGCCAGGTACTCCTGCTCTTAATATATAATACGAATAATATTTAGAATAATAATATAGTAATATATAGGATACAAATACTTTGAATAATATACGAATAATAATAATAAATAATACGAATAATATTTAGAACAATAATATATAAAATAATAATATGTAGAATACGAATAATACTACAAATAATATACGAATAATAATAATAAATAATACGAATAATATTTAGAACAATAATATATAAAATAATTTAAATATAGAATACGAATAATACTACAAATAATATATGAATAATAATAATATATAGTACGAATAATAATATTATAATAATATATAGCATAATAATGTGTAGATACGAATAATAATATGTTCCAGAATTCAGTCGAAAATGGCCACTCTTGTTGTACAAAATAAATGCATTTTCTGCCAGGAAGTGTAATGTAATGTGCAAGAGGATAATTGAAAACGTTTCTTGTGTTGTTCCATGTGTTTGTTGTTTCAAAGTGGAAGCTTTAATTGGTTAGTCCTTTCAGGAATTGACATTTAATTGTTTCCTTAATTCGCTTTGATTTGTTTGAAAGGGAATTTTTGCAAGATAATTTAACATTCTCTTTCTTGTGAAACTCTTACAAAAAATTTCCTTCGGGGGAAAAAATTACATAACTTTGGTTATTTAAGTTTGAAAAATTGTAATTTCCTTGGGTTGCATTAACTTTGTGACGAATAGTCCAGGTGACCGTTACCTGAACCTTGCGTGAGGATCAAATGATCAGTGGCATGTTTTTGGCTGTTTCCTGTTATTGTGGGTATACTCAGCAAATATCTGAATGATGCCACCCTGGCACCTTTAGGCAATTTTGTTGTTGTTGTTGTTGTTGTTGTTGTTCTCCTCTTTTTCCCTTTTATAATGGGTGATTAAAGGAAAGGGGTGATTAAAGGTGATTAAAAGATTTGTTATTAAAGGAAATCCAA
The DNA here is from genome assembly GCF_964187855.1 of Myxine glutinosa. NCBI lineage: Eukaryota > Metazoa > Chordata > Myxini > Myxiniformes > Myxinidae > Myxine > Myxine glutinosa. The sequence continues at coordinate 43,110,993 of NC_136264.1, read as the reverse complement.
AATGGCTATCACTGCTAATTGTATACTCAGTAAGGTGCCAATTGAATAGTTTTTTGGAAAGCTTCCTATTTGTTCTTCTCATAGATGTAGCATGTAAGTTGAGAGTTAGATGTTAATTAAATATCTATTATGGCTACCGAATGAAAAATAAAGTGGCAACAAAAGGCAATTATGGGGTCTTTTTTTAAATTCATATCCTTCTCTTTGATATCATGATAAATTCTTCTTCAATTGCTAACTTATTCAATTTTAGTTAGTTGTCAAAAGTATGACTAGACAGAGCAAGTGGAGATTGCAGACCCTCGCCAGGATTTGGTGTGTGTGTGTGTGGTGTAAACTGTAGGTGCAGACGATGCATTGATGACGTAGGTTTATGTTCATACAGCGGACAAACAGACCTTTGCGGTTTTATTGTACAGACTCACATTCCAATAGTACATACTTTATAGATGTACAGAGTTGCCACAAAGTCCCTATGCATCATAATAGTGTGTCTTCTGTTATATATTTGTTTTCCAGGTACGGCTTCAGCATGACGGACACCAGTGAATACACGACAGAAGAGAGACTGATTACATATGTTTGGGTTCACGACCGCGCGCGAGAAGGAGCAAGTTTTGCAGAAATAAGGACGACATTTTCACATAGGTTTGATAAGCCAGACACGCGACACGATGCGGGCATGGTAGAAGTCGACTTTTTCAACAGGGAGTGTCCATGATTTAAAGCATTCTGGTCGTCCTGAATCACGTCAACGCCATGTGGACATTCTTGAAGCGTCTTGCTCGAGATCACCATTGAAATCATCTCGAACTAGAACGGCACAGTACAGAGCAAACCTCCGCCTGGTTGGCTATATCACTCAATGGTGAAGAATCACTTACCGTAAATATTCAACTAGCTGGATCCGGATCCGGATATTCACCGAATCGATTATTCCTCGTCACACACACAACTGGTCCAACAAGTTTCGTTAAAATCCATCCTTAACTTTTTGAGATAACCTGCTATGCATCGTGTTTGGCCCTATCTCCCAATGGTGAAGAATCACATAAAAAGTTATACTCGCCGGATCCGAATCCGGATCTTCATCAAAATCTAATCATGTCGTCCTTATGACATACGCGACATATCCACCTAACTTCGTCCGAATCCGTCCACAACCTTTTGAGATATTTTGTTCACAAACAAACAAAGAGACAAACAGGCAGTGGTGAAAACATAACCGCCATCCACCTTTGGTGGCGGAGGTAACTATTGTGATGTACAGTGCGTATCAAAAAAAAGGTAATCCGAATTCAAGGGGTTAATATGCAAAGGTTATTAATTTTGACAATTTACATGTGGTTTACCAATTAAGAGGAGATCCTCAGCTTTCCATGGATACCTTCCATGCATCATTGCTGTCACCCATGACCGAGTACATGTTCATTGAAAATGACAAGTTCAAATCGCATTTTTACAAGTTTGGCTAATCGATACAATTCAGGATAATTGGTGAAAAATGAACGTCAGATGTGAACTTTTCTCAGGAATGATTGGCCTTTATGCACCCACACCTTCAACATGTCCACCTCCCCTTTCAGCACAAAGCTCACAGCGGTGGAGCATGCCCTGAACTGCTCGTCTCACCAAAGCCGGGTCATTGCGCAAAGCATCCACTTGATGTCGAATACGGCCCTGCAATTCGTCAAGATCACGGGGAGGAGTTACGAACACCTTGTTCTTTAAATGTCCCCAAAGGAAATAATCACATGGTGTGAGGTCAGGTGATCTTGGCGGCCATTCCACTGCATGGTTGAGGGCGATGACTCGTTCTCCAAGGAGTTCCCTCAGTCGATCTCGGACAGCGATAAGACGATGTGCTGGGGCGCCGTCTTGGGCCCACCAGAGATATCTGAAGACACCACGAACCTGTCGCTCCTCCAGCTGCGGTAAAACTTCATCATTGATCATCTGCAGATACCTGTTACCATTGAAATTCCTTTGAAAGAAAAATGGTCCGATCACCTGACCACTTCCACAAAGTCCCAACCAAACAGTCCACTTTTGTCGATTCATGTTGGTGTCAAAATTAAATTCTGGCGGTTGTCCTGCATATTCAAGAACATTATGGGTATTGACCTTGCCGTCCATGGCGAAAGCAGCTTCGTTGCCGATAACGAGATACCGCAGGAAATTGACATCTGCTTCTCAACGTGCTATCAACCATCTGGCAAGCACCAGCCTCCTGGCAAAATCCCCTGGCGTAAGTTGATGCCAGATGTGAATCCGATATGGATGTTGGTGGAGGTCCAGTCTTGTGATTCGGTTGAATGTTGCCGAAGGCAATCCCGTCCCATTTCGTCTTGTGCTGGTATCCCTAAGATGCTCCAAAACATGCTGCCTTACTGCTGCAATGTTCATTTCCGATCACCCAGTGCGCCTCCTACCAGAATTCTCCTTGTTGCGGTTGAGGCTAGTGCCATGCTCTTGGTATTTTTTAACATTCACCCAGATGGTTTTGGCTGCTGGAGGCTCCCGTTCTGCGAAACATTCCCTGAACGCATCACGAGTTCGCTGCAAACTTCCAGTTTGGTGAAAGGTTGTAACCACGAAGGTCTGCTGTTCAGTCGTAAGTTGAACCATCTTTTCAATGACTCAGACTGTCTCTAAACCCATACACTGTAGGCCCATCTTAAATACCCATTTTCAACAAAGGATGACGCAACCGACGATTACCAGACCAGCTTAACAATTTTACATAATCAACTTGGCAGTCGACCAGTAATGCGTCCATTCAAAACTGTCTTGCACCGATTAGCCAAACTTGTAAAAATGCGATTTGAACTTGGCCTTTTCAATGAACATGCACTCGGTCATGTGTGACAGCAATGATGCATGAAAGGCATCAATGGAAAGCTGAGGATCTCCTCATAATTGGTAAACCACATGTAAATTGTCAAACTAAATAACCTTTGCATATTAACCCCTTGAATTCGGATTACCTTTTTTTTGATACTCACTATATATTCTTAACAAGCACATGCGATGGCAAATTCTATTGTGTATTATCATGCATATAGCAACAAACTATATTCTATTCTATATTCTAAAAAGGCAAAATAACGTTTGAGGGTCCCCCAAGATGAAGGGCACCCGACCTGTGCTACTTGGGCACCGTTGTTCATCATTCTGTATGTTAATCACCGTTGTTAATCATGTTAATCATACAGGGTGTCTCAAAATAGATGGAACCCATTAACATGATAATAATTTATTACTCAGACAAGAAACTCCAAAAACGATTACATTTCCTGGAAGCTGATATGATAACAATTAAAAAACTGAAGATTTGATGTCTCTAGCTCAAAGGATACATTTATTAGAGCACATGTTCCAAATGACCGCCTTTGCGCCTTAGACACACTTGAAGCCGAAGAGCGAAGTTGTCAATCACCCTGACACACTCTTCCTTCCTGATGGCACGAATCTTCTGGGTGATGGCCACTTTCAGTTCAGAAATGGATTGAGGACGATTCTCATACACGTGGTCCGTCAAGAACCCCCAGAGATAAAAATCTGGGGGGTTCAGATCGGGTGAATGCGGAGACCACTCGGGTTCGCGGCGCCTGCTGATCAGCCGATCAGGGAATCAGTGGTCCAGCCACTCCATCGTGATGTTGGCTGTATGTGGAGTTGCCCCATCTTGTTGGAACCATTGCACATCTCGATTCATGCCACAACGTCTCCCAAGTCCCCTCCAGAACTTGATGAGCACCAGAATGTAACGCTCCTTTGTGACAGTGACTGCCTCCTCGTCTGCGTCTTTTTTTTTCTTTTTTTTTTTTTTTGTATACAAGATCGAGGCTCGTGAAAGAGCGAACATTAATCACACAGAAAGACAAACAGACACACAAAACAAATAACATCGGGAGCGGTAGGCAAGATGGGGAGAGAGGGGGAAGGACACAAACACAACATTTGAGAGCAGGGACCGAGAGACATGGAGACATCGAGAGAACTGTGGGAGGGAGAGGGCTTTGGGGGGGAGGCATGGGAAGGAGGGGGGGGTGGGAGAGGTATAAAACATATGGACACTGCCAAGACTTCCAGGAAAGAAGTTGGAATTTCAAACAAGGTGGATCTGGGGTGAATTAGTGGGGGTAGAAAAGATCAAGGTTTTGGATGGGGGAAGATAAGAGATGGTGGTGAACAGCTGTTTTGAAGACCTGGAGGGAGGAGTGTGATTGAAGTGAGTGTGGGAGTTTGTTCCAGAGGCGGGAGAAAAGAGGAATGAAAGAGTGAAGGTGAGCAGAGAGCCGAGATTTCGGCAGTTTAACCATCAGAGAGTGGCTGGCAGATCTTGTGCGACCTGTAGGAATATTTGGGGGACAGAGCACAGAGAGAGCTGGGGGAGCAAGGCCGGAGAGGAGTCGGTAGAAGACAGAAAGACCACCTACCTGCCTGCGGTGAGTGAGTGAAAGGCCCTCAGAGATAGCTTCATCGCGGGAGATTCCAATGATTCTGAAAGCTTTGGATTCAACAGCGTGAAGCCGAGCCAGGTGTGAGGCAGGAGCACCAGCCCATAGGGGAGAACAGTATTCCATTGAGCTGCGGATGAAAGCCTTGTATGTGGTGAGGAGCTCAGGTGTGCCTAGGAAGGACTTCGCACGACGGAGGATGCCCAGTCGGCGACTGGCTTTGGAGGCCAGCTTGGAAATGTGGTTTTCCCAAGAAAGATCATGGCAGATGGTGAGACCCAAAAGCTTGAGCGACAGAACTTCTTGGAGAGGATTGTTGAGAAAGTAGATGGGAGGGTTGTCCAGTCGATCTTTTCGGAGAGACATAGTAAGAGTGTGAGATTTGTCAGGATTGAAAGACATGTTCCACATGTTTGACCAGTCTGTGATTTTGTCCAGGTCTTCAGAGAGTGAGGAGGCTGCAGACTGCCGATCTGAGGGAGGAGGAATGGAGTGGCAGAGAGTGGAGTCATCAGCAAAGAGATACAGAGGATTTTCCAGAGAGTCGGAGAGATCATTGATAAAGACCAGAAAAAGCACAGGGCCCAGCACACTACCTTGGGGAACTCCAGCCTGAACGGGAAGGGGAGATGAGAGAAATCCATTCAGGGCCACACGTTGACTACGACCAGAGAGGAAGTCCGCAAGCCATGCATGGAGATTTCCATGGATACCATAGGAGGAGAGTTTGGTGAGCAGAGCTGGGTGCCAGACCGTATCGAAGGCACGTGATATGTCAAGGGAGACAGCTCTGATTTCCTGTTTGGCATTGAGGACCTCCATCCATTGTTGAGACAGCAGAAGCAGCATGTCCAGAGTAGAGTGACCTGGTCTGAAACCAAATTGATGATCAGAGATCAAGCCATTGGAGAAGAGGAAAGATTTCATATCCGAAGCAATGATGGATTCCATGACTTTGCTGATAATTGGGAGCAGGCTGATTGGTCTGTAGTTGCAAGGATCTGTTTTTGCACCTTTTTTGTGTAAAGCGGTAATGTTTGCTGATTTCCAGGATGCTGGCAGATGACCTTGAGCAAAAGATAGGGTGAAAAGAACAGAGAGAGGGTGAGATAGAGCGGCAGAGCAGGATTTTAGGACCCGTGGGCTGATGCCATCTGGTCCAGTTGCAGAATCAGAGTCAAGGTTTGACAAAAACTCCTCCACCTTGTCAGGAGAGAAGGTCACAGAGTCCAGGAGCAGTTTGGTTCGACTGGGAAAGGTGGGAACAGAGAGAGATGGGTTTGGGACTAAGGATTTTGAGGCAAACACAGAGTTGAGGCATTCGGCTTTGTCACGTGCGATGTCAACTGTGTGGCCATTTGAGGTAAGGGAGGGGATGGAGGGGGAACAAACACCAGAAACGGATTTGACCAGACGCCACCAGGATTTGGAGGAAGGAGACAGGTTTGAGAGTTCATTCTTGAGTGAGGAGAGATAGTGCTTCCTGGCACTCCTGAGGGTAGACACACACTTGTTCCGAGCTTGGTGGAAGGAACTGAGATTTCCTTCAGTTGGATTGGCCTTCCAAGAGGCAAAGGCAAGTTGTTTCAGGGCAACTGCCTCACCACAAGATTCAGTGTACCATGGACGGGAGGAAGGGTAAGACAATTGAAGGCGAGATGGGATAAATCTGTGCATGAGAGAGATCAGTTTGCTTTGGAAGAATTCCCAGGAAGAATTGATGTCAGAGGCAGTGGAGATGGGAGACCAATCCAGACGATTGATGGCTGCTTGAAGACCGTCCCAGTCGGCCTGAGTGAAATGCCAGACTCGTCGACGCTGAGGAGGCTCTCTGAGAATGGCCAGAGAGATGTCCACTTTGACAAGCACATGATCAGAAGAACCGATTGGAGCAGAAGAAGAGCAGCAGACATTAGCAGGGAAGTTAGTCATAATCAAGTCTAGAAGAGAAGATACTCCATTGGCTGAGATCTGGGTCGGGAAATTGACAGATTGTGTCAATCCCAGTGAGTCACAGAAGTCCTTTGCTGAGGTGCCATGACTGGTGAGAGATGAAACCACACCCAGCCAGCTGGCATGATGACAGTTGAAGTCGCCACATATGAGGAAGAGAGAGTTGGGATGAGTGGATAGAATTTGGTCCATGTTGTCAGACAGTGAAATGTAGATGGAGTCATCACTGTTTGGGGGACGGTACAGAACACATATGAACAAAAGGTGGGAGCGGAGAGGAAGCCGTAGCCAGAGGTACTCCTGGGGGTGAGGAGGAGAGAGGGCAGTGCAAGGAGAGTGAGGAAGAGAGTTTTTGATAAAGATAGCCACCCCACCACCAGGCCGAGGCTCAGGTCTATCATACCGGAGGAGGGAGTAACCAGGAAGAGATATTAAGGAATCAGAGACATCTTGAAGGAGGAAAGTCTCTGTTAAGCAGATCAAGTCTGGATTGTCAGAAGCAACCTGTATGGAGGGATCAGTCAGGTTTGAGCGAAGGCCCCGGATGTTTGAGGTCCATACCGTTAATGAAGAGAGAGGGGGAGCATCGGGTACAGGACAGGGGAGGGGAGGAGTAGGGTAAGATGAAGGATGAGAGGGGGAGGTAGGGAGAGCAGTTTTTAGTGTGTCAGCGATTGCAGAAGAGTTCCAAGAAAGGGAAGGATGAGGAGGATGAAAGGTTTGAAGGTGAAGGGATGAGGCACAGAGAGGGGTTGTTTGAGGGGGGCAGAGGAAAGAAGAAGGTTGGGGGGGGTGGAGGTATGAGATAGAAGGGAGACGAAGTGGGGAGGAGGCAGCTTTGAGGAGGAGGGGGGAGGAGGGAGAATTGGAGAGGAATGGTATGGGGGGAGATTTGAATGGGAGGGGTTGGGGGGGAGTTTTGAAGGGGAGGAGTGAGGGGGGAGTTTAGGAGGGGAAGGGCAAGGGGGGAGTTCAGGAGTGGAAGGGCAAGGGGGGAGTTCAGGAGTGGAGGGCTAGGGGGGGAGTTTAAGAGTGGCGGGGCAAGGGGGGAGTTTAGGAGTGTAGGTGCAAGGGGAGGGATTTGGATGGGAGGGGCAAGAGGGGAGTTTAGAAAGTGGATGATTAATGAAAGACGAACATTGAAAACAAATTGGGTTTGTTGTGATTTTCAAGTTAGCAATCCGGTTCAGAATGATGGAGGAGGGATGGAATGAATGTGAATTTAGACCATGTAGTGAGGGAGACGTATAAGATATTGAATTTCTTTTTTTTGAGGTGGAATGAGTTGGAGAGGAAATTGAGAAAAGCCTTTTAAATAGGAAGAAAAACAGCGTGTTGTAATATACCACTGAGTAAAACACTGAAGGGGAAAGGTTATACATATTTAAATAATATTTAAACAGAACCGTGAACAATCTTATGTGCACAAAAATACCAACGGGGGGAGAGCCGAGAGGGACCACCACGAGTCACGTGAAGGGCAAACGGTGGATGGCAAGGAGTTAATGGGGGTGGGGCGAACAGCACACCTGGACAGAAAATACAGGATGAGTCAACAGTACACGTGGAGAAAGGAAAATAAATGTTTTTGGTCTTTTTTTTGTTTGTTTGGTTTTTGGGGGTGGGGGGGGGGGGGGGAGGTGGGGATTTAGAACGTTAGACAGAGTATTATGTTCGGGGTAGAAGGGAAAAAAACTAAGAGCCAAGCAAAACACGATTAAGATAACAAACACCGACGGGGGTACAACTACAAGGCCGCACACGAGGAGCAGAACACGATTAAATAATTACAAGTTACAGGAAATTCAAACCAAAAGTAACTATAATCAAAACAATAACGCATGGACGATAAAATAACGAGTTGAAATTTGACAATCTATCTGGGGAAATGGGGGAGAAACACGTGGTCGAAGAACGAACGACCGAACGAAATCAGTTCGTTCGGTCTTCAAACCAAAACGGCCCGATTATGCCATGTTTTGAGATGGCGACCTAGGCCGTGCATTTCACAGAGTGCAAGGGCCTCTGAGGCGCCTCGTCTGGGTCTTGTGTGCCCCAGAACACATTGTTCTTGCTATTGACATGCCCACAGAGCAAGAAGTGTGCTTCGTCGCTGAACCAAACATCATCAAGAAAGTCAGGATCCTCTTCGATCTTGTTCTCGAACCACCGGCAAATCACAACACGTTTTGCCATGTCAGCTGGTGTGAGTTTATGCGTGATCTGGATCTTGTATGGGTACAGCTGAAGATCCTTGATCAAGATTCTTTGCACTGACGCACGTGAAAGGCCCAGCTCTTGGCTCCGTCTTCGGATGGACTTTTTCGGGCTCCTTCCGACAGAATGTCTCACCGCATTCACATTGCCAGGAGATCTTGCAGTCAGCTTCCTGCCAGAACTGGGTGTTTCTGCCTTCTTGTTGAGGTTGTTTACTGATCCAGTGGCTTGAAATTTGCCCAACGATAAATTTGGTTTTTCTGGGGATAGTTGTTGAAGTTGAAATTCCTGCGAAATTTTGCTTGCACCATTTTGAATGATTTCGTCTCCAAATAAGTAGTGACGCAAAATATTTTTTCCTCCTTTGTCCAAGGCATTTTGATTGATAATTATTAGTTGTTATGGTCTCCTCTCTCTCCTCTCTTCAAATCTGAAAAAAAAGAACAAGAACATGAATATTGGCAGAATTATTAGCAGTGACATGGGTCCCATGTATTTTGAGACACCCTGTATGTATATATATATATATATATATATATATATATATATATATATATATATATATATATATATATATATATATATATATATGTATTTATATATATATATATATATATATATATATATATATATATATATATATATATATATATGTATTTATATATAATCGTTAGATTAAATAAGACGTGGACGTAGCTTCAGGACGTCGATCTTTAATTGTCGACAAGCTTTCGACCAACAAAGGTCTTCTTCTGAGTCAGCCCCAAGTTCAATGGAAGGACTTCCGTTGAACTTGGGGCTGACTCAGAAGAAGACCTTTGTTGGTCGAAAGCTTGTCGACAATTAAAGATCGACGTCCTGAAGCTACGTCCGCGTCTTATTTAATCTAACGATTATATATTCAATACAAATGAGACGCCCTGCTCGTACTTTGGAGTTTCTACTATTTCTTACAGTTATATATGTATTTATATTTTTTTTTTTTTTTTTTAAATATATATATATATATATATATATATATATATATATATATATATATATATATATATATATATATATATATATATATATATATATATATATATATGTATATATATATATATATATATATATATATATATATATATATATATATACATATATATATATATATATATATATATATATATTGTTGCGGATCTCGGTGTACGGCGCTCCCCTTACCGAGGGGAGTTTAATCCCCTCGTCTATTAAGCTGGCCATCCGAATACCTAGAAGATACCGCGCTCCTTCCGGTCGGAAGCAGGGTGATACTTCTGCCGGAGCCACGGACAAGATGGAATGTTGCCAAGCGGTTTAGCAATCCGAAGCTCGAGCAGTTAGCGGCAGTCTAAACCCGATTAAAGTGGTTCCTATATCGTGCCACCGATATTAAATTGGGGACAGGACGCAAGCGATCGGATGAGAGGAACAAAGTAAAGCAAGAACAAATATAATTTATTAATTATGTACAAGAAACCCGAAGAGGAAATGAAAGAAGGGAATATACAAGAAGAAGAAGAAGCAGTGACACAGGGCAGCCTTAAACAGTCTTATATTATCACACGCCAGGACAATAGAAACACACTTACACGAATGGGGTGGTGGTGGTGGGAAGGAAGAGAAGGGTCCAAGCAGATGGTTCCAGGCTCCGGGTCTGCCGCGAAGAATGGCAGGCAGCTTCGCGTGTCATTGGCGCACGACCGGACCTTATAATTATGCGGGGGACTGGGATGCCGCGTACATAATCTTTGTGCCAACTCCTCTCTCCCAACGTTCGTCTCAGAGGGTACCCTCGCGCAGGTCGCTCCAACAACGTGACAATCAATGGAGCGCTCCCCACGCAGTTCGTTCACAATCAGCATCCCCCAGCGGTCCGTCATCAATGGCCTCCCCTCGTGCATCTCTTGAGAGGGCTTGGTGCTTGCGCTTTTATAACCCGCTTAGAAATCAAGCCGCGCTTCATCGAGCCACGCCTATTAACGAGCTCACCTCAGCCCTGGTTGGCTGGTGGGGGCTTACCGGCCACGCCCTGGTGGTGAGTTGACGTGGCCACACCTCGTTCTTGCCGCCCTGCCCCCTTCTTCTCCAAGCCTGACCTCGTGTTCAATGGCAGCTGAGCCAGGCAGCGAACGCTACTGGCAAGCCCAGGAACACAATTTGGAGGAAGGCTGTGCCGCAATATGAATTGACAAGGGGGCCTACTCTACTTAATTAATACAATGCAGATTCAACTATTGGGAACAGATCCTTACCTGAAATACATACTAATGAAATAACTACAGGAGAAGCCTATGGTGTGCTACGTGTTGCTCTTGGCCTAACTAGGATGCGACCTTTGACCTTTTACACTAAAAAATGAGAATATTTACAGGGGATTATTTATAAGGGAATATTACAAATATTTACAAAGTGGAGGGTTCTAAAAACCGCAACACAGCACCCTCATTTCCTCCAGGTCCGTCCCGGACTGACAGAACTTTAACTTAGTGTGACACTCAGGTGTGGTAACCCTCTACTATTAACTTCACCCTGAGTGTGACATTTTAAAAACAACTAAGTATGTCCCGCCTGCTGCGTTGCATTCTATCTATCAGACTCACGCCCACAGAATAACCGAATCACGGAATTGTCTTCAAAACTACACATTGACGGTGGGGAGCATTATTTGCAAAGACGCTAGTTGGTATTTACAATGCGAACCCAGGACCTGTCTTTTGGGAAACAAAAGAAGATGATTTGAAACGAGGAAAGGCATGCACTGCACTGCATCGATACCACCAGCACCAATAAGCACCAAAAGCACCAAAGCACCAAAATGCACAAAAAGCACCAAAAGCACCATCTGGTGCACAGTCATACACAATAATCAATGTCAATGTCAATGACGTCCGTCGTCTTCTCTGGTGGGCCGATGGCTGCTGGGCCGATGGTTCTGGGTGACTTCTTTGCTTGCAGCCTATTTGAAATCTAAAAAAGGCACAAAACCACGTCCACTTTTTTAATTAGGGCCAGCAGGGGCCAACTAAAGGTGGTTCATCTGCTTGGCATAGGTGCCACCGTGACCGTGGTCTGCAAGCAAGATTCCCAGCAGTGATGCCAGGCCCAAAACGTGGGGTCCATTATTGGTGCTTGGCCACAGACATGTGGTCCATATGGTGGTGCTCGGCCACAACGTGCGGTCCATAAGTGTGGTACCGGACCAGGCAGGCAGCAGCGAGTGTGCGGGCACACAACTGCAGGCACCTGCATACTTTCCCCTCAGCACACAAAGACCACGGTCCATGAGTGGGGAAGGAAGACAAAGCAGGGTTAGCGGGGTGCAAGGGCGCAAGGGTACACATCAACACAAGGTAATGCAGAGGTGAGGTGTGCAGGAGAGCAAGCGGAGAAAGCTCGTCCCTACCGTATGTCCCGGATTGTCCCCCCCCCCCCCCCACCCCTGTCACCTAATCTACCCTTGCCTTTTTTTTTTTCTTTTTTTTTTGTATACAAGATCGAGGCTCGTGAAAGAGCGAACATTTATCACACAGAAAGACAAACCGACAAACCGACACATAACCGACAAATAGAACAAATAACATCGGGAGCGGTAGAAAAGATGGGGAGAGAGGGGGAAGGACACAAACACAACATTTTAGAGCAGGAACCGAGAGACATGGAGACATCGAGAGATCTGTGGGAGGGAGAGGGCTTTGGGGGGGAGGCATGGGAAAGGGGGTGGGAGAGGCATAAAACATATGGACACTGCCAGGACTACCAGGAAAGAAGTTGGAATTACAAACAAGGTGGATCTGGGGTGAATTAGTGGGGGTAGAAAAGATCAAGGTTTTGGATGGGGGAAGATAAGAGATGGTGGTGAACAGCTGTTTTAAAGACCTGGAGGGAGGAGTGGGATTGAAGGGAGTGTGGGAGTTTGTTCCAGAGGCGGGAGAAAAGAGGAATGAAGGAGTGAAGGTGAGCAGAGAGCCGAGATTTCGGCAGTTTAACCATCAGAGACTTGCTGGCAGATCTTGTGCGACCTGTAGGAATATTTGGGGGACAGAGCACAGAGAGAGCTGGGGGAGCAAGGCCGGAGAGGAGTCGGTAGAAGACAGAAAGACCACCTACCTGCCTGCGGTGAGTGAGTGAAAGGCCCTCAGAGATAGCTTCATCGCGGGAGATTCCAATGATTCTGAATGCTTTGCTTTCAACAGCGTGGAGACGAGCTAGGTGTGAGGCAGGAGCACCAGCCCAGAGGGGAGAGCAGTATTCCATTGAGCTGCGGATGAAAGCCTTTCCCCGTATTTACACAATTTACAAATTCGTCGCTGACGTCCTGTCTTCCCCATATCTCCCCTCTATACCAAATTCGTCATCAATCCCAATTTCTCATTAATCCCTCTATTCCGAATTTACCATCAATCCCTCATAAGGAGGAAGAGATGGAACAATGAGCACAATGTCACCCCCATGTCATGATGCGTCTTACATACCAGACATTTGCAAAAACCGGTGGTGTGGAGTCCTGTCACCCTGGTGAGTGGATGCGGATGGTGCGAAGAGATTTCCAATCCTCACTATCTCCTAAATGACTTTAATATACTTTACACTACCCGGGTACTTTCCCTGCCAATCCATTGGCCATCTTACACTATGTGGTTCTAAGAACCGAACTCCCATTGACCAAACTGTGGTGCTCACCAATTTGGGGTCTCACTCCCCCGATTCTTCACCCTGTGCCCTCGCACAATTTCAGGGCTGGGTCGTGTGGCGCTCCCAGCAGGTCCGCTCACCTGCACACCTCCGCCACTGCAGTTGTCTCCCGAGCTTACCTGCTCCTTACCCTAACCTACATGGGGAAGGCCCTCTGGCACTCTCACCCCCTACCGCCCTCTCTGGCGTCGGGCTACCCGGGTCCGTCCTCCGGATCCTCGGGCCCCATTGAACTCTACTGATTCTCAGAGCCTACCTTCGTTCTCACCTGGCCGACAGACTAACAGTGGCAGAGTGCCCATTTAACCATACGCACTAACAGGCCACACGCCCAGCCAATTTACTCCACGAATGCACCCAACACAACACTTCTGTGCTACTACTCGCACCACAGATGCCAATATCCAACCACAATTTACCTACTCCCTCTACCTACTTTTAAACTACCCTCCCGGGGTACTCGTGATGGGGTCCATCTTCCCCATCCACTCCTTTCGCACCAACCACTCCACTCCACGTATTCCACACTACTCACTCCACACCATCCATTCCATACTCCATACCATCTATTCCATACTCCATTCTCACTTCAGACCATTTATTCCATACAACCATTCTTCATTCACCTGTACTTGCACACCTTGTGCCCACACACCTGGTGGCACTTGCACACCTGGTGGCACCTGCACACCTGGTGGCACTTGCACCCTCCTTCCCTCCAGGACCATTCACTCAATACAATACACTCAACTCAATGCACAATCACACCTTTCACAATACTCTGCTCAATCACTTCCTACACACACACACTGCATCATCTGATCTACCTGGTTTTCCCTCTAACTTAGTGCTTCCCGTCTTCCCTTATACTATTGCACATCCCACGTGGTTACCATCCAAACTTATCTCTCTATGTCCCCTACTACAGGTATGATGTCGCTACTTAAATCTACAGTTACCTATGGTCATCTTTCTAAATCCCTATACATTATCCAAATCCTCCCTGGCTTGGTTTTCACCGCCATAACTCCATAAACTATAGCTCATGTCCCCCCCAGATGTGAGGTGAATGGTAAAGCTACCATTCGCCATCACTACTGCTACCATCAATCGTCCATTAAACTACGAGCCTAGGTGCGGGAAATATATTTCCATAGCTCGGCTTCGAAAAGCCGGATATGTGTGCGGATGGTCAGTCTCCTGCTGGTTGGGTCCGTCCGGCATTCGGTTCAGGGGAGGAGGTTTCGTCGGGCCAAGGCTCCAAGCACCATCCCGGCGCAAGGCCTTGCGCTCCCAAGTGCGATGGCCCAGCCTTGCCCGGGTGGAGCGCCGCACCCACAAGGGGGCGCCGCTTCGACCCCTCCTCCTTCCTCTCGAACCGGCCGCCCGCTTTGCCTGGCAAAAATGGGAATATTTACAGGGGATTATTTATAAGGGAATATTACAAATATTTACAAAGTGGAGGGTTCTAAAAACCACAACAATATATATATATATATATATATATATATATATTATATATATATATATATATATGATGTATGTATGTATGTATGTATGTATGTATGTATATATTATATATATATATATATATATATATATATATATATATATATATATATATATAGATATATAATATATATATATATATAGATATATATAAATATATATATATATATATATGTATATATGACGAGGATTGCTGTATGTTCGTCCATTCGCTGTTATGCTGATTGGCTGTGTGAGGTTAGCTGCACTGTGCTTGGCTCCTGGCAGGGTTATTGTGTAGGCTTATTAAAAGCTGGAGGCACTATGAGCCAACTTCCAACAAGCTCAGACCTGGACCTATAAGTGGAGTTCCATAATTGAGATTCTGATTCGCCACATTTTGGAGAGTAGTAAGCCACAAAAACCGTAGCATGTACTATCGTGCAAGATGCAGGTAAAAAGCCCTGCCCATCTTTTGAACATGTTTGAGGATTACAATAATATTTTACAATTTGTGTCATAACAGCAACTTTTAATAAAAGATGATTGATGAGGTTGACTTTATGTAAAGAGTGGTATTTTGGTTTCTGGTGTGGGCCTGAAATTTTTGTGTTGGCCTAACAGTTCACGTGGCCTGCTTAAGATCTTCGGGATCCTGAGTTTGAGCCCCTGTCGTGCTGTTAAAATAACAACAGGTGGGTTAACTCAGTCTGTCATCCTTCCGAAGTCGACAAAATTCGTATCAGGGAAGAATGAGCTTACTGGGAAGAATGAGCCATTCAAGTATCCTGCATTATTGGGTCGACCCATCCACAATTGTGCCCCATAACCAAGGAAAAACTGCATCGGCAGCCCCATGTGTCTGAAGAAGCAAATGTGTGCATCTTCTTCTTCTTCTTCTTTATATTCTTATGGGTCAGAGATTAATTGTATGGTCTTTTGATGACCATAACAAAATCACTGGATGAATATATTTGACTCGTTATGGACTGGCCAGAGTGGACGGTTGAACAGCAAGTTTTGGTTTCCGAACTTCCATGAGAACTGAGGCAAAGTGATCAATCGATTGATGTTTGTGATTTGTCAGGAGAATTTCCAGTACACAGTTTCCATGCTTTGCACATTATGGGAACTGTAAGCTGTGTGATCTGTTTTGAATACGCCCAATTTGACAGGAATACAATCGACCCCTGACTCCTGAATATGCCCTGACTTAGAAATTTGACCTCCAGATGACCGTTGACCTTTGACCTCAAAATCAATAGGCTTCTCATTTGGGACGACATCTACGACTTGGTGAAGTTTCGTGACGATCGGTTTGGAATTGTGACCTGTAGGCCGGTGACAAACAAACAAACAAACAAACAAGAAGACATCATGCGGAGCACGATACTTGCAAAATCCGCCCCCCCCCCCCCCTCCTCTCCCCAAGAAAAAAATTTCCATTGATACAGGAAATTGTCCATTTCATCAAGATTAAAATTGACAATCTTGATCAAAGCTCGGGTCAATAGGAAGAAAAGTGATGATTTTTCAGATGAAAAATGATGATTTTGGAAGGTTGACCTTGAGTTGACCTTTGACCTCAAAAATTGATGGTTTCCCTATTTAGTGACTCAATGTGCAAATGCTATTCAATTTTCAAGTCAATCGGATGAAAATTGACAGTTTTTCAGATGTAAAGTGATGATTTTGGAAGTTTGTCCTTGAGTTGACCTTTGACCCTTTGACCTCAAAAATAGTATGTTTCCCACTTTAGTGACTCGATATGCAAATGCTGTTTCATTTTCATGTCAATTGGTTGAGAATTGATGGCATTTTAGATGAAAATTGATGATTTTGAAAATTTGACCTTGAGTTGACCTTTGACGTTTTGACCTCAAAAATAGATAATTTCCCAATGTAGTGACTCAATATACAAAGTGTTACGGATTCGGCCCTTCCGTGGTGGTGGTTTTCATCCATGTGAAACATTTCTGGTTATGTATTATTATTCTTATCGGGGTTGGAAGGAAACGGTGATTATTGTTGTTTAAAGGAAATGGTTATTGTGATTAAAAGGTTAAAAGCGCTCATGGTAAAAATGAAACAGGAAATCGGATCATGCACCAGAAGACGTCGAGCGAGGAAGAACAAGTCGTGAGGCAAAGGTCGGGGAAGACGTGTGGCGAAGCTCCGTACCTAGCGTGGTCGAACGTACATCACGAGTGAACTTTGAGTCCTTGAAAGGAATATCGTGCGATAGGTGTTATCGCCGGAATATTGAGGAACCTGCATAGTCAGGTATCGGCATTGAGGTTCCGGAGAATCCTTGCCTAGACGCTCCGGCTCGAGGGAGAGCCGTCCGCCATTCTGCCCCGCACGCTGCGTCCACCGAAGAAGGTTTTGGTACGCGGTAACTTTTCTCATCCTCCGGCCGTCTGCCGGGGATGTGTGTGTGCGAAAGCGGCATTTGAAGGTTACACGGCGGTTCGCTGATTGAACGGCGAATGTGTACGTCGGCGCGCATCCTTGGGGATTTTCCATTCTACCGCGAGTTTGCTGGGTGTTGGACCACGTGACTTCTGTGCCGCTTCGACTGCCTACGCCTCGATTGATCTTGATCGGACATTGTTCCCACGATCGCTGGAGCGAATCAACTTCGCCTTGGAGAGTTATAGAGACATTGGGGAGTGCCGTGAGTTTGAGATAAGTACTAGATAAGATGGTACCATCTTAAGATTTTGATTGTCTGGATTTGCTATCGTTATTGGTGATGTTATTCCTGTGTGATTCTTAATATATTATTGTTTTGTTTATAACCATTGGTGTGGTTTCCTTATTAGTGCAGCAGATAAACACAAAAATTGTGCATTTTATGAGAAAAGCATGAAATTTTTAACATAGTTAGTGCATACCATAAGGTTTATTTTCAGATGTGGAGGGAAGTCAGATTTGACCTCTGAGGACCGTGAGAGGTCAAATCCAATATGGCCACCAGTCCACCGGGTCTAATGTTCAAACGCGCTTAATTTTGGAACCAAACAGTGTAGAAAAACATTTTAGTTGTCATTTCCAACTAAATTGGGGATGCCCATTCAATTGGTGATACTTTTGAGATCGCCAGTACTCAAGGACATGCATTTAGGTCAAGGTCAAAGTCAAATTACGTTAAATATCTATTTTTATGATACTGCAGTTGGAACTGCTATTGGAAAAAGTTCATTTGAGCTTTTAAAACTTTATTTTTTCAGGTACAGGGATAGGTACAGAACACCCAAAGACCAGAAATGATGAATAAAAGTGTTTACACTGCAAGGAATGATGCAATAACCTCTGAAAAAATAACTGTAGTTAACCAAGTATGTCCACAAAAGCTTACAATAAATCAAGTGCAATGATGAAAATTGGTAATGATCAAAATCTAAGTCTCCAGAACAGAAGCACAGTGCAGTGCACTTGAGTGCAGCTTTGGCACAATTGCAGCGTCCAGTGCATCCTTTCTTGCAGCGACAGTTGATCAATTCATGGCACGACTTTGATGCTTCAGGGAGAGTGGTCCAAAGAGGCTGCCACCCAGTTGTTTCCTTTATCCAGCCCCAGTCAGATAGCTCTGGCATCTCTGGATCCATGACCAATGCCTGGTTCCAACAGTTTGCCTGGTAGCAAGTGCGCTTGATGTGCTGCTTCAGTGCTGCCTGGGTTGGAGGAATGTTCTCTCGACTTCTAGACTTCTGTGTGAAGAGCTGCTTCCTGGCATCATTCTCTTCCGTGCTCTCACTGGTTCTGTCGTACATCAGCACCATAAATCGCTCTAGCAGTAACATTGATCCTTCACTGACCTCACTTGGGCTGCATAGGAGTTCATTGAAAGCATCATTCACCTCTGGGAAAGACTTCCAAGTTTCCCAGGCAGTCTTCTTTCCTCTGCCAGCAAATACAGATACAGTGTCACACCCGGTGAAAGCGTGAAGGACTGGGAGAGTCAGACACTGTGTTGGATTAATTGTGGCAACCATTTCGTGAACAGCTATGTACCAAAAGCTTGACCCGACACCAAAGGCAACCCACAGCTCATCAGGAGCTGTCTTGCTGAATGAAGCCACAGCCAGTACCACCACATCCGTATCAACGGTATGTATGGTCACCTTCTTACACCCCTTTTGCACAGCATCTGCCACATGCAGAAGTAGACGAGTGTCAGCTTGCGAACATGGGGCAAGGCGGGCCAAGTATGACTCAGCAGGAGAGCAGAGAACTCCACTTCCATCTGGTGCATACAGTTCCTTGCCCTCTGCTAAAGGAAGATGAACAGCTTCGCCTGAAAGGAAAGCAAACAATTCGGTTTTATTCTCATCGACTCGAAGGAAGTCCTTCCAGTTCTTTGGCATCACAGTAGAAGGAGTCACCCTTTTCCTGGTGCCCTTTCCCCTCTTCTGTCTTGTTGAGGCTTTCAGGCTGGCAGGTAGGTATACATCCTGGACAAGGTCAATGCGGCTGCTTTTCTCAAGTTGAGCAGAGATGTATGGTGCAAACACTCTTTCTCCATACTCTTGAAATGTTCTTTATGTTCCAGGATTTAGGATTTGAACCACAGCTGCACCATCGAGAATTGTTGCATCAGTCACAGGCATACTGTTGTTTTCGAGCAGATCTGATTCCAGGCAGCGAAGTAGATCTGCTTTAACACTAATCCGCATTTTTCCTCCAGTTGAAAGAGCTGGCGGGGCTGCCTGGTTTTCATGGGAGAAGAAATTGTCAATGTCTCCATCTCGTGTTTGACAGGAGATGTACAGCCTCGAAAAGAGACCACAGTCACTCTTCAGTGCTGCGAGATGTGCCTTCTGTTTTGACTTAATCTTGACCGGTGGCCTACTGAACAGTGGCAACTTGTTCTTTGGAAGTGTTTGTGTGACAGGTGTTGTACACTGTTCTAGCCTTTCTGCCAAAAACTTGGTGTACTGCTCCTCACTAAGGGTCTCGATCCTTCTCACAGTTTCGGCCACTTGGGTGTCCATGATGTCCCCTGTGTCAATGACTAGTAGGTCTTGGCTGTGTTCTCGAAATGGATTCCCCATCTCTTCCAATACTGTCACAAGTGCCTTAACCTCCTTCAGGAATGCTGCTTGCACTCCAGGTTGCTGGTCGTGGTGATGGTGTCCAGTGTCACCACCAGCACCATCCTGTTGCTTTATGGCCTGTTCCTCAAACTCTGTAGTGATCCTGGCAATTTCTGGCCCTGCTACCATCCAGCGTCTGAGTGCTCCTGGATTGCTCGTCAATCCAATAGCCCCACCAGAACCTTTCACCATTGTATTGTTTTTTTTTTGTTTTTTTTGTATACTGAATCGAGGCTCGTGAAAGAGCTGACATTTACTTCACAAACAAATCAACCAGACAAACAAAATATATAAAAAGAGGGAGCGGAAGACAAGAGAAGGGGAAGCACACAAACACTTGAGAGCACACAACATTTAAGAGCAGGGAGATGTGTGGGAAGGAGAGGGCTTGGGGGGAGGAGGCGTGGGAACGGGGGGGGGGGGGGGGTGGGAGAAGTATAAATCACAAGGACACCAAGGACTTCCAGGAAGGAAGTTGGTATTTCAAAAAAGTGGAATTGGGGTGAAATTAGCGGGATTAGAAAAGATCAAGGTTTTGGATGGGGGAAGATAAGAGATGGTGGTGAACAGCTGTTTTAAAGACCTGGAGGGTGGAGTGGGATTGAAGAGAGTGAGGGAGTTTGTTCCAGAGGCGGGAGAAAAGAGGAATGAAGGAGTGAAGGTGAGCAGAGAGTCTTGATTTTGGCAGTTTAACCATAAGAGGGTTGCAGGCAGATCTTGTGCGACCTGTAGGAATATTTGCTGGACAGAGCCCAGAGAGAGCTGGGGGGGGGCAAGGCCAGAGAGGAGTCGGTAGAAGACGGAAAGACCACCAACCTGCCTGCGGTGAGTGAGTGAGAGGTCCTTGGAGTTAGCTTCATCGCGGGAGATTCCAATGATTCTGAATGCTTTGGTTTCAACAGCGTGAAGACGAGCTAGGTGTGAGGCAGGAGCACCAGCCCAGAGGGGAGAGCAGTATTCCATTGAGCTGCGGATGAAAGCCTTGTATGTGGTGAGGAGCTCAGGTGTGCCAAGGAAGGACTTCGCACGACGGAGGATGCCCAGTCGGCGACTGGCTTTGGAGGCCAGATTTGAAATGTGGTTTTCCCAGGAAAGATCATGGCAGATAGTGAGACCCAAAAGCTTGAGTGACAGAACTTCTTGGAGAGGATTATTCAGAAAGTGGATGGGAGGGTTGTCCAGTCGGTCTTTACGGAGAGACATCGTAAGAGTGTGATATTTGTCAGGATTGAAAGACATGTTCCACTTGTTTGCCCAGTCTGTGATTTTGTCCAGGTCTGCAGAGAGTGAGGAGGCTGCAGACTGCCGATCTGAGGGATGAAGAATGGAGCGACAGAGAGTAGAGTCATCAGCAAAGAGATAGAGAGGATTTTCAAGAGAGTCAGAGAGATAATTGATGAAGACTGCTCATGTTCTGCTCATGGGACTGGTCAAGTGCCATGGCAGAGAACTTGTTGCTGGTTTTGTGCACCACAAAATTTCCAGACTTGAATTCTGCTAGGAGATCCAGGTTGTTTTCAGCGAGAGTCGTCATATCACGGATGTGTACGGAAAGCCATCTGGAGTAGTGCGTGTGATCTAGGGCGAACATCCAGGGCATGATCTGGATTCCGGTGCCGTGGAAGGAATCTTTGGCTGTTGCAGAACTTGGATTGTGGTCGATGTTGTCCACAGCTCCTGTTGTGAACAGTCCATAACGCAACTTTGGTGGGCAAACTACATCTTCTACACTAAAGCTCTGGCAGACACCATTGGCAATGTCTGATGTGACTTGCAACAGTCTGTCATAGGAGACACACAATCCCAGATTGAACAGTGTGTCAACCAGCTCTCTACTTCTTGTAACTGCATGGATCTTGAGGGACAGATAGAGTGGGAGTGGAGTTTCTTGGCTGCGGCTGTGACGTGCTGAGCTTGATGAATCCACGTTTCGTGCATGCTTCACGCTGTTGAACACCATCAATTGGGAGATTGCTAGGGCAGCTTTTGTGGTGGTTGTGTGGACCAGCTGTGTCTGATGGTTGATGTTTGCCCCATCGAGTATCATGTTGACTAGAGCTAAGAGGGATGGTGGCACACTGGCACAGCCTCCTGTTGGCAGTTTGCCTGGAACGACCCATCAAAGGAGAAACTTGAGTCAAATATCTCTTTGCGCACCACCTGTGCTGCTCGCATTAAGTGCATGGCATCACTGTCATGATAACAGGCCATCTTGAGGGCTGGTCCAATGTCCTTCACAAAACTTAGAAGTGTGTCTCTTCCCTGTGAATATGCCCTCAGATCAGGAAGCGCAGAAAGCAGTCTGCTTTTCAGTCTGGTCGTGTGAATCCTTTTCCCTACAGTCAGACCAAGCTGCTCCAGTCTGACCTTGTACAGCTGAGCGATGTCTATCAGTTTGAAGACAGGAGCACTGTCTTCATTACTATTCATGTCTTCCAAGAATGCCACGAGCTCAGCAAAGGCTATGCCATGCAGGCAAGAATCATCTCCATCATTGCCTTTGGGTGCAGACTGCCTGGCTCGGTTGTACAGTGAACGCAGACAGTCGTGATGGTACTTGGCCTCAATGGCAATCATGTCTCCTGCTGCAAGCTTGGCCAGCAGAGCAGTGTCCTCAACTTCAAGGGCACACCTCCGCACATTTGTGTCAATGTTGTAGGTTGATTCTTTATGTAAGCCTGCAGAACCAGCAGGCTTATTGCAGAAGAAACAAGTAGGCTCTGTGGACTGTGGATGGCTGTGAGCAGATCGCGTGTGCACAGTAGAGGTACTTCGTTGTTGTCCTGTAGCTAATTCTCCCCGACGTTGTTCGTCAAACGCCTTTTTGTTGAATTTTAGCAGACATTTATTGTGCCACTCAGCCATGTGTGCCTTCAGAGTGGATTCTATGCCATCTCCGTCATCCAATAGCTCCAGGTTGATGTCCATTGGCATGTGCTGAAGGGTCTGGAACCGGAGAAGGTCTTCTGCCAAGGATGCATAGCCACTACCTACGGGCTGTTTCGTTGATCTGAGCGGACATTGTAAAGATTCGTCTGTTACTACTTGGCAGAGGACGCAAATGCCCCAGTTAGTGCTTGGGGCTGGCTTGGATTGCTTGGATGTAGAGGGCCGGGTAGGGCCCATCAGGATGTGACGCTTTGGCATGGTTGCGACAAAATCACCACGACAGGAGAGGGGATTCTGAAACACAAAAAACACAATGTTAACACCAACCACCATACCCCATTTTACATCGAGGGTATTTACTTAAGTGAGGTGGATAACCACAACAATTGTGCATCTTGTGCGAAAAGCAGGACATTTATAACATCGTTAGTGCATACCATTAGGTTTATTTTAAGATATCTGCATACTTTGGATACTTCATTCTTGACCTTGTTTTTTGGTCAGTTTTGACCTTGACCTTGACCTAAATGCATTTCCTTCAATTCTGGCGATCTCAAAAGTATCACCAAATGAATGGCCATCCCCAATTTAGTTGGAAATGATACCTTAAATGTTTTTCTATGCTGTTTGGTTCCAAAATTAAGCGCGTTTGAACATTACCCCAGGGGAATTGGTGGCCATCTTGTATTTGACCTCTCACGGTCCTCAGAGGTCAAATCTGACTTCTCTCCACATCTGAAAATAAACCTTATGGTATATACTAACTATGCTAGAAATTTCATGCTTTTCTCAAAAAATGCACAATTTGTTAAAATATGAGAGCTTATCCGCTGTACAGTATTGATTTCGACACGGAATAATATATATTTTTCTGCCGTGGCTCCTCCCGGGGTTCGGAGGTATACCGAGACCAGAAGGTCGGGGAGGAGCACGTAACAGAAATTGGGGACTCGTCCAATTGACTCGTGGTCTCGAAATTGGGTCTGCGTCCTTGATCTAAAATTCCCTAAATTTAGTCTGGGAAAGAATTCCCTAACATTCCCAGAATTCCCAAATTTGGAACTTTTTCCAACATTCCCAAATTTTTCCAAAAAAATTAAAATTAAAATTTCTTGTGTGAAGGTTAACAGATGTTAACAATAGTCACCATGGAGTTTGACGCAGAGAAGTTTGCAGTGACCTCTAGTGAGGCACAGTTCAGAGCGTTATTAAAATCGGACCTCTTGGTATTGGCCAGACATTTTAGCTTGGAGGTTCGAACGAATATGAGGAAAGCAGAGATGCAGAGATTGGTGATAGAATCTCTGGTGGGACAAGGAACATGGGAAGAGGGAGCCTTGGATTGGTTACCCGAGGAACAAGAAAATGTGGAGCTCCCGAAACTGGAGATGCAATTGCAGAGCCAGGAAAGGGAAAAAGCAGAGGAAAGGAGAGCTGCAAGAGAACTCGAAGAAAGAAAAGCAGAGGAAAGGAGAGTTGAACGAGAACTCCAGGAAAGGTTAGAAGAGAAAAAAGCACAAGAAAGAGCAGAGGAAAGGAAAGCAGAAAAGGAAAGAGCAGTACAGGAAAGAGAACTCCAGGAAAGGTTAGAGGAGAAAAAGCAGAGGAGAGAAAAGCCGAAAGGGAGTTAAGGGATCGTGAAATGGCGCTTCAGCAGGAAATTAGACTAAAGGAGCTGGATGTAATGAAAGAACGGAGAGAGGTACCATCCATGCCGAGTGCCGACTGGTTCGACACCTAGTCAGAACACCTGGGATGTTGTCAGACATGTAAGGCTGGTTCCACCCTTCACTGAAAAGGAGGTAGCCAATTTTTTTTCACACTTTGAGAAAGTGGCTCAACTGCTAAAATGGCCTGAGGAGTCCTGGACCATATTAGTGCAAAGTGTTCTGGTGGGTAAAGCTCAAGATATTTATTCGGCTTTACCGATTGACCAATGTTCACATTATGAGGTAGTGAAGAAAAACATTCTCAAAGCCTATGAATTGGTCCCGGAAGCTTACCGGCAAAAATTCCGGAATGCCAGGAAGAGGGAGAGTGAGACCCATGTTTGATAGGTGGTGTGATTCAAAAGGGATTGGGAAAGACTTCGAACTATTGCGACAATTGATCCTGGTGGAGGAATTCCAACAGTGTGTCCACGAGGACGTTAAAATACATCTGGAGGAAAGAAAAGTACCAAAGCTGGATGAGGCAGCAGCCATGGCTGATGACTATGCCCTAACCCACAGGATGGGGTTCCACAAACCTAACTTCTCGCCTAGACCTAGCCAGGGGAGCTATGGTACATCTGGGGCGGAGAACGAAAATTCATGGGGGCGGCCTCGAGATGAAAATGAGGACCACTCTGATACCACGACTTCTAGAAATCCGAAGACAGCAGTTCCAAGGCAGACTTATCCTCCGGGGGGCTCGAGACAAACCACGAGGTTCTCCTCCGGGCCTACTTGCGCTTTTTGCCATAAAACTGGACACTTGATGTCCCACTGTTATGCTCTGGGAAAGGAAAATCAGGAGCGGAGTTCGACTACTACAACTCCGAATGCAATGGCAAATGTGAGTAATCGCCCTCAAAAGGGTTATCAACCATTTATTTCAGAGGGGTTGGTGTCACTGGATGGAGACCCGACTACCCGGAGACCTGTTAGGGTATTGAGGGACACAGGAGCACATCAATCTTTAATGCTTGAAGGCATCTTGCCATTGTCAGAGGAGACGGCAACTGGTGATAGTGTTCGTTTACAGGGGATTGGTGGCTGTGTTAGAGCTCCACTTCATGTCATCCATTTGGAGTCCGATTTGGTGACAGGACCGGTCACCGTAAGTTTACAAGCCACTCTTCCTGTAGGAGGAGTATCTTTGGTTTTCGGGAATGATTTGGCCAGTGGTCAAGTTTATGGTAAGCCGATGGTTGGTAAAAAGCCCAGCAGGGAAAATAACACCACACCAGTTAGGGATGGCGACAAATTTGACAAGTTATTTGTAGGTGGACTGAACTTCAAAACAAAGGAAGAAGTTCTGACCTCTGTTTTCAGTAAATACTGACCGCTTCTGGAAGTGCGGCTGGTAAAAGACAGGGAAACGCAAAAGTCCAGAGGGTTTGGCTTTGTCACGTTTGAAAACACAAAGGACGCCAAAGAGGCAGAAACGGATTGGAATGGTAAGGATTTGGAGGGTTGGACCACAGCCGTAGAGAAGGCAGGCCGTAGGCGTCGAGGGGGTTACAGAAGAGGAAAACGTGGCGGTAGTTTTGGTGGTGGCCGCAATCGATATCACTGCGGAGGCTCCCATGGTTACGGCAGCTCCCGCAGGAATGATAATCAGGGTAGTGGCCGAGAGGGAGACCGCTATTTACATGACTACAGTGACAAGCGGTCCACCCGTGATTATTACGAAAGTTAGAAAGAGTTGAAGCACTGAATGCTGCGGAGCAGCCGAGCAAAAAAAATTCCTACACAGATTAACCGTGAACTCCTCGTTCCTAAAGGCGTCCATGTAGTGAATACTTCCAGGCCTCACCACCCCAACCACCATGAAACCTGGCTTTCAGCTCGGCCTCCCAGGAAAAGTGTTGTAGTTTTGCTTGACTTTGGATTTTGATTACTACCCTTCATTCAAAAGAAACGAAAAGTAAAATCAGAGGGGAATGAGATGGAGTTTGGCTTTGCAGGAGTCCAACTGGGAAATTGAACATGAAAAGGGCAGGGACAATGTCGTGGCTGACGCTTTGTCCAGAGTCAAGTAACTTTGGAAATCTCTGTGGGTTGTTCGAGGGTTTGTTGCTTTATTTTTGGGAAATCATGATTATTGTTGTTCACGGGAAGGGATGATTTGGGTTGTGAGTTTACGTGTGTTGTTTTCAAGAGTTTTCCTGCAAAGAAAGTTTTCGCGGTGTTCAAACTTTCTTTCTTGAAGGGGGGGGGGGGGAGTGTTACGGATTCGGCCCTTCCATGGTGGTGGTTTTCATCCACGTGAAACATTTCTGGTTAGGTATTATTATTCTTATCGGGGTTGGAAGGAAACGGCGATTATTGTTGTTTAAAGGAAATGGTTATTATGATTAAAAGGTTAAAAGCGCTCATGGTAAAAATGAAACAGGAAATCGGATCATGCACCAGAAGACGTCGAGCGAGGAAGAACAAGTCGTGAGGCAAAGGTCGGGGAAGACGTGTGGCGAAGCTCCGTACCTAGCGTGGTCGAGCGTACATCGCGAGTGAACTTTGAGTCCTTGAAAGGAATATCGTGCGATAGGTGTTATCGCCGGAATATTGAGGAACCTGCATAGTCAGGTATCGGCATTGAGGTTCCAGAGAATCCTTGCCTAGAGGCTCCGGCTTGAGTGAGAGCCGTCTGCCATTCTGCCCCGCATGCTGCGTCCACCGAAGAAGGTTTTGGTATGCGGCAACTTTTCTCATCCTCCGGCCGTCTGCCAGGGATGCATGTGTGTGAAAGCGGCGTTTGGAGGTTACACGGCGGTTCGCTGATTGAACGGCGAACATGTACGTCGGCGCGCGTCTTTGAGGATTTTCCATTCTACCGCGAGTTTGCTGGGTGTTGGACCACGTGACTTCTGTGCCACTTTGACCGCCTACGCCTCGATTGATCTTGATCGGACATTGTTCCCACGATCGCTGGAGCGAATCAACTTCGCCTTGGAGAGTTATAGAGACATTGGGGAGTGCCGTGAGTTTGAGATAAGTACTAGATAGGGTGGTACCATCTTAAGATTTTGATTGTCTGGATTTGCTATCGTTATTGGTGATGTTATTCCTGTGTGATTCTTAATATATTATTGTTTTGTTTATAACCATTAGTGTGGTTTCCTTATTGATTTCGACATGGAATAATATATATTTTTCTGCCGTGGCTCCTCCCGGGGTTCGGAGGTATACCGAGACCAGAAGGTCGGGGAGGACCACGTAACAAAAGGCTATACAATTTTCAAGTCAATCGGATTTAAAATGGCGATTTTAGAAATTTGACCTCCAGATGACCTTTGACCTCAAAATCAATAGGCTTCTCAATTGGAACGACCTATACAACTTAGTAAAGTTTCGTGATGATCGGTTTAGAATTGTGACCTGTAGGCCGGTGAAAAACAGACAAACAAACAAACAGACGGAACCACAAACGCAACCGACCAATATACTTGAAAAATCTTCCATTTTGCAAGTAACAAACAGACAGACAGACAGAACCACAAACGCAAAGTGCACAAGGTCTATGCGGACAACATAGCGAGAGGTAGTGATATTTCATGGGGAAAAGATCCCCAGTAGAGCGAGATTGAGACGTACATGTACATCCCACAAACTTTGGGCCCACAGGGTTGTACGACTTTCTGATTTGCTTCGGACACAGATGCCTTTACATCATTATGGGAGTCTTAACGAGATATTTTTTGAATGACCTCGGGAAGCATATCAAGTCGCATTGAATTGTGACAGGACAGTTTGGGCGTTTTCTCCAAGGCACCTAATGCCAGATCAGATTCTCCAAATAATTTGGTTTTTAAAAGGGGAATGCAGAAGGCATACAAAAGCATCCTGACGCCTTTTCTTTCATGTTTCAGACCTTGTACACTGACTGGCCTGTGGGCCGAGATGCATTCACGAATAAAATATTCCACATTTAAAACGAGGTGCGGGGTCATGCATTATTGAATTTTCCTTTTATCTCAATGTTATACCAGAGGGATAAGCTCTTTTTTTCAATCCAAGTCATTAAATGCATCATTGGAGTTCAGACTAGATTTTAAAATACAGTGACTGCTTACAGAATTCACACCCTTGACTTTTTTCATATTTTGTTGTGTTACAGCCTGAATTTAAAATGGATTAAATTGAAATTGTTTTTTTTGTCACTGATGTGCATAATACCCCATAATGTTATTGGATTTTTATTTTTTATTTATGCAAAATAATTAAAAATGAAAAGCTGAAATGTCTCGAGTCAATAAGTATTCAACCCCTTTGCTATAAAACTCCAAATTGAGCTCAGGTGCATCCAATTTCCTTTGAGCATTCTTGAGATATCTCTACAACTTGATTGAAGTCGATCTGGGGCCAATTAAATTGATTGGACATGATTTAGAAAGAAACACACCTTTCTATACAAGGTCTCACAGTTGCCAGTCCATGTGAGAGCAGAAACTCTACCATGCAATCCAAAGAACTGGCCATAGAACTCCGAGTTAGAATTGTGAGGAGGCATAGATTTTAGGAGGGGTATAAAACCATTTCGAGAATGTTGAATGTTCCCAAAAGCACAGCATGTTCTATCATTAGGAAATCGAAAGTATATGGAACTACCCAGACTCTTCCTAAACCTGGTCATCTGACCAAACTGAGCAACCGGGCAAGAAGGACCTTGGTCAGGGAGGTGACCAAGAACCCTCTGACCACTCTGACAGAACCACAGAGTTCCTTGGCTGAGAAGGGAGAACTTTCCGGAAGGACAACAGTCTCTGCAGCACTTCACAAATTTAGGCTTTATGGGAGTGGCCAGACGGAAGACACTCCTGAGAAAAAGGCACATGACAGCATGCGTGGAGTTTACGAAAAGGCACGGGAAAGTCTCAGAGCTTGAGGCAAAAGATTATGTGGGCTGATGAGATGAAAATTGAACTCTTTGACCTTAATGCAAAGTGCTACGTCTGGCAGAAACCGAGCACTGCTCGTCACCCATCTAACACCATCCCTACCATCAAGTATGGTGATGGCAGCATCATGCTATGTGTATGCTTTGCAGTGGCAGGGACTGGGAGACTTATAAGGACAGAGGGAACAATGAATGGAGCCAAATACAGGCAAATCCTTGAGCAGAACCTGCTTCAGATTGCAAAAGACCTTAGACTGTGGCGAAGATTTACGTTCCAACAGGACAATGACCCCAAAAATTCAGCCAAAGCAACACTGGAATGGCTTCGGAACAAGAACGCGAAAGTCCTTGAGTGGCCCTGCCAAAGCCCAGACTTGAATTCCATAGAGAATCTGTGGAAAGACAGGAAGATTGCTGTTCACCAATGGTCCCCATCCAACTTGAGAGCTTGAGCAAATCTGCAAGATAGAATGGGAGAAACTCCCCCAATCCAGATGTGCAAAATTGATACAGGTGTACCCAAGAATACTCAAAGCTGTTATCACTGCCAAAGATGCTTTTACGAAGTATTGACTCTGAGGGTTGAATATTTATGTAAATTATATATTTCTATTTTACATTTTTCGTTATTTTGTAAAAAAATTGTGGAAAATAAAATACGATTTTCACATTATGGGGTTTAGATCAGTGACAAAAAATAACGTCAATTTAATCCATTCTAAATTCAGGCTGTAACAACAAAATGTGAAAAAAGTCAAGAGGTGTGAATACTTTCTGAAGGTACTATATGTATTTAAAAAACACTTCATTATGAGCTGTAGCTTGGAAGCATCATCGGCTGGAGTCCGGATGGATTTTGTGTGGGTTGTATGAGGCCATAACAGGTGTAGAGAAAAGGGATGAATGCCCTTTTTAGAAATAACATTGCATTGCCTAATGGCTTTAGAAATGCCTTTCATTTCCAAACCTTTCCAAGTTTCCCCTCTTGATAGAAAATATCACCTTTGGTTCCTACAGAGATTAGTTCCTATACAGAGTGTGGAGCCTGACAACGCATATGTATGAGAAAATCGCGGAGCACCAGTTTCTGTTCGCATGTAAAAGCTCAAATTATTATGTTGTTGACTTGCGAATAATTTCCAACGAGAACGACACTCTTCGACGTCACAACATCGACTGGTATGCCTCCGCCCACATTATTACATCATTATAATACTTGTATCAAGTTTGATGTAAATCCATTCAGCTGTGCCCAAGTTAGCACATTTTTTACCTGACATGATCTCTGACCTTTGACCTATTAACCCCAAAATTTAATCAGTTCATGTTTACATCATTATACATACCTCTACCAAGTTTTAATATAAATCCCTTCAACTGTTCACAAATTCTCACATTTTTAACTGACATGACCTCTGACCTTTGGCCTTTGACCTCGGGACCACCAAAATCTAATCAGTTAATCTTTACATCATTATACATATCTGTACCAACTTTGAATTCGATCCCTTTAGCCGTTCTCAAGTAATAGACCTATTACAGACTTTGACCTTTGACCTCTTGACCCCAAATTCTAATCATTTAATCTTTACATCATTATACATACCACACCAAATTTGAATTAGATCACTTCAGTCGTTCTCAAGATATAGACCTATTCCAGATTTGACCTTCGCCCCCAAAATCTAATCACTTAATCTTTACAATATTATACATACCTGTACTAAGTTTGAATTAGATCACTTCAGCCGTTCTCAAGTTATAGATCCACTTGTGAGGTCACCCGTGGGAATCCCACGGGCATGGACGTGTGTGACATTTCGACATATTGAGTTAGATGCTGCACCTGCACATTCAGTTTCACAATACACACACACACACACACACACACACACACACACACACACACACACACATATATATATATATATACAGTATATACACACACACACACACACACACACGCACACACACACGTACACCCACACACATATATATACACATACATACACCCACACACATATATATATACACACACATATATATACACACACACACACACACACACACACACACACACACGTACACCTACACACATCCCACATGTCCCACATGTATATATCCCACATCCCACATGTATATACATGTTTAAAGTGTACGTGCCCTTCCCCCTCCCCCCCCCCCCCCCCCCCCCCACCCGGCAACGCGGGGTACTTTTCCTGGTAACTAATAAAATAAAAACGAAGAAATATCTCTTGGTAATTTCCTGAAACTTGGTGAAATTCGATGTCATTCGCTCAGTGAATTCACTCGGTTTCTGGGTGAAAATTTTCTTTTGGGCGGTGTATAATTGCTCCGAACGAAATATCTCTCAGCAATTTCCCGTCTGTTAAATTATTTATTTTACATATGTGAATTACACGTGCACATGTGAAATGGACTTTGTTTTTGCACACGTGAAATGAACACGTGAACCTTTACTTCCGGATAATAGTGTTGAATGAAATAAGAACGAAGAAATATATGTCGGCATCATTGTTGACGTTTTTGTGACGACTGTCATCAAACGGAAAAGTAATGTATCTTAACAGAAAAGAAAAAGCGAATTTTTAATATATGTCGACATGTTGCCGTCTGTGTCATGTTGGGCGGTGCATGATACATCGTGGCGCGATTTGTTTTTAATATATCTCTGCATTTTCCTGCGTGTGCGTGAATGTTCTCAATTATTGCTGACACCAAGTCTAAAACCTTCGATAAAAATGAAATCACATGGTGAGTTAGATTGGAGATAAAGGCATGAGAGACTCTCAATGGCCTTGAAATTACAGGCCTTTGAGAATTAATTTCGTTCTCTAAACGGAAACTTTCATGGGATTTTATTCCCGTTTTTTTTCAACCGAGTCTAAAACTATGTTAGCGACTGTGAAAAATGAAATGATATATCGAATTAGAGTTGAAATAAAACTGTGAGAGCAAGACAGCACAGGCCTAACTAAACAGGCCTCAAAGCTATGCGAGTTAATAAAATGGTGGATATTTATTTATATGAAGCCTCTCCCACAAAGGGTGGAGCTACTCTCTAAACAGAGTAAGCCACACCCCCAGACAGACAGGCAGACAGACAGAATCACCTACGGCTAATATAATATAGACTAGTGGGGTCACCCGTGGGAATCCCACTGGTATGGACGTGTGTGACATTTGGACATCTTGATTTACATGCTGCACATTAAATTTTACAAAATGGTTAAAATGGTGTAATGAACACAATTTATTTATTTTAACATAATATGTGACCCCTCACTCCTCTCCACCCTCATGCCTCTCCAATGCCACTCCTCCTCACACTCCTCTCCAATACCTCCTCACAGTCCTCTCCAATACCTCCTCACACTCCTCTCCAACACCTCCTCACACTCCTCTCCAACACCTCCTCACACTCCTCTCCAATACATCCTCACACTCCTCTCCAATACCTCCTCACACTGCTCTCCAATACCTCCTCACACTCCTCTCCAATACCTCCTCACACTCCTCTCCAATACCTCCTCACACTCCTCTACAATACCTCCTCACACTCCTCTCCAATACCTCCTCACACTCCTCTCCATCTCCTCACACTCCTCTCCAACCCCTCACACTCCTCTCCAACCCTCACACTCCTCGCCAACCCTCACACTCCTCGCCAACCCTCACACTCCTCGCCAACCCCTCACACTCCTCTCCAACCCCTCACACTCCTCTCCAACCCCTCACACTCCTCTGCAACCCCTCACACACCTCTACAACCCCTCACACACCTCTCCAACCCCTCACACTCCTCTCCAACCCCTCACACTCCTCTCCAATCCCTCATACTCCTCTCCAATCCCTCAAACTCCTCTCCAATCCCTCACACTCCTCTCAAATCCCTCACACTCCTCTCAAATCCTCACACTCGTCTCAAATCCCTCACACTCCTCTTCAATTCCTCATACTCCCCTCCAATCGTCCCTCACTCCCCTCTCCAATCGCGCCTCACTCTCCTCTCCAACACCTCCTCACACACCTCTCCAACACCTCCTCACACTCCTCTCCAATACCTCCTCACACTCCTCTCCAATACCTCCTCACACTCCTCTCCAATACCTCCTCGCACTCCTCTCCAATGCCTCCTCGCACTCCTCTCCAATACCTCCTCACACTCCTCTACAACCCCTCACACTCCTCGCCAACCCCTATTGCCAAACCTATTTAAAGTGCATGCGCACATAACTAATAAAAAAAAACGAAGACATATCTCTCGGTAATTTCCTGAAACATATTTTACTTCCAGATAATAATGTTGAATGAAATAAGAAAGAACGAAGATATATATGTCGTTTGTGTGCCGACTCTCATAAAAGGTAAATGTAATATATCTTAACGAAAAGAAAAAGCGAATTTTTAATATATGTCGACATTTTCCCCAACTGTTATTTTAGGCGGTGTATTTTTGTGTATCATCACGGCGCGATTTTTATAAATATATCTCGGCAATTTCCCGTGCGTCCGTGAATGTTCTCAATTATTTCTGACACCGAGTCTAAAACCATCGATAAAAATTAAATCAGATGGTGAATTCGATAAAATGGGCGTTTAGTTTACAGGCCATCGATACAAAATCGTTTACAAAACCATCGATAAAAATTAAATCAGATGGTGAATTCGATAAAATGGGCGTTTAGTTTACAGGCCTTTGAGAAATCATTTCGTTCTATAAACGGAAACTTTCTTGGGATTCTCCT
This sequence comes from Myxine glutinosa, assembly GCF_964187855.1. NCBI lineage: Eukaryota > Metazoa > Chordata > Myxini > Myxiniformes > Myxinidae > Myxine > Myxine glutinosa. The sequence continues at coordinate 43,076,802 of NC_136264.1, read as the reverse complement.
CCGGTTTTTTTTCAACCGAGTCTAACTATGTTAGCGACTGTTAAAAATGAAATGATATATCGAATTAGAATTGAAATAAACCTGTGTGAGAGAGAAAGACAGCACGGGCCTAACTAAACAGGCCTCAAAGCTATTCGAGTTAATAAAATGGTGGATATTTGTTTACATGAAGCCTCTCCAAGAATGGGTGGAGCTATGGGTGGAGCTACTCTGCAAACGGACTAAGCCACACCCCCGGACAGACGTCCAACAGAATCACCTTCGCCTATTATAATATAGATTATAGATTTTACCTTTGACCCCAAAATCGAATCACTTAATCTTTATAATATTATACATACCTGTACACATTTTTAAAAAGCGAGCAAAAAGAGTACAATGGCAAAGCTTGGTGTAAAAGTCATGAAAATGCACTTATATTCTCACATGTGATGATAAAATAATGTATGTTTGTTGTAAACAGTTGTAGTTCCCACCCAAACCTGGCTCATGATGTAGGGAAACCTCAGTTTGTCCATTCTCTACTGCCCGTGTAAGTCTTTTAGTAACCTCATCATCCTGGTGGAAATCTCCCAAAATCCAGGCTGAAAGCATGGTGGTGGCAGCATCATGCTATGGGGACGCTTTTCAGTGGCAGGGACTGGGAAACTTGTAAGGATAGAGGGAACAATGAATGGAGCCAAATACAGGCAAATCCATGAGGAAAACCTGCCTCAGAGTGGAAAAGACCTTAGATTGCAGCGAAGATTTACATTCTAACAGGACAATGACCCCAAGCATACAGCCAAAGCAACACTGGAATAGCTTCAGAACAAGAACATGAAAGTCCTTGAGTGGTCCAGCCAAAGCATTGAGAATCTGTGGAAAGACTCGAAGATTGCTGTTCACCGACGCTCCCCATCCAACTTGACAGAGCTTGAGCAAATCTGCAAGGAAGAATGGGAGAAACTCCCCAATCCCTTTGTCATGACTGCAAAGTTACTGGATGGAAGCAGTGTATGGTTGGTTCATTGTTGTCTCGAAACATATAGAATAAACCAGTGTCTCAATGTAATGAGAATCAAGAAACTAGTGTGTCAAGACTTTCGGTCTTGCTTTTTTATAATAGCCTTACAAATATTTTACTTGTTACGATCAACTCAAACAGATCATCCAAATGCTCTCAAAGTAAAGATTTCAAAAAAAAGAAACCTGAATAAGATTTGTTCAACCGATCAACTCTCAGCACTGATTATTCACGGGATGACACGGTTACCTAGAATTATTTCATTCATTCACTGAGATGCAGCGATAATAAACGGAATTGAATGATATGACAATTGTAATCAGGTGGTATTAAAGCACCGATAATTCCGCACCGGAAGATAGCGTTCATCCAGCGAGAGTTGGTGTGCCGCAGGATTTGGAGCGGAAGTTGCGTGAGCTGCGGGGGATTGTGGGTGACGTTTGAGACCCGAGAAGACGGTCAGCCATGTTCTTGTGAAGAGCTTGCACGTGAGGATCGTGTGGTGCCATCCCAGTGGTAAATATTCTCGTACTAGTACCCGACTGCAAAGCCGCAATGAGCCGGCGAAGCCAAAGCCTCTTGCCACTATTTTACCCATCACTATGGCATCAGTAGGTTAGGTAGTTGGTAGTAGGTAGGTGTAGTAGGTACCGTACCTAGTTCAAAATGACACCATTTGCATTCTGGATGAGATTAAAATTTAAAAAATTTACTTCTTGATTAATTCGGTGAATTCCGTCTCAACTTCGGATATTTCCGGCCGTGAAAAACTATCCCCTATGGCCGCGAGATTTCTAAAAAAAATAATTCTTCGTCAATTTTAGAATATTTGACGCCGTTTTCAGCCTTCGAAACGCGGTAATCAGCTTTTTTGAAATATCTTTTCAAATGCTCGAATCTTATTGGTTCCGGTGTTTGGTGCCGATTTTCGTTCAAGATAACCAGGGCCAATGTGGGCCCAGGGAACGAGGTTGGTCTTAATGTATTTTAATTACAAATTAGAGGTGCATAAGATTTTGAATCAAACAAAGACGGGTGAAACAAACTCCTATTGAACTTTTTCTCATTTTTTTATGCATACTTCCGCATCCGCAAGATGGCGGCCTCCATTGAGTGATTTGGTTTTTGAAATATTTTTTCAAATGCTCGAATCTCATTGGTTCCGGTGTTTGGTGACGATTTTCGTTGAAGATAACCAGGGCCTGTGCGGGCCCGGGGAACGAGGTTGGTCTTAAAGTATTTTAATTACAAATTAGAGGTGCATAAGATTGTGAATCAAAAAACGACGGGTGAAACAAACTCCTATTGAACTTTTTCTCAATTTTTTATGCATACTTCCGCATCCGCAAGATGGCGGCCTCCATTGAGTGATTTGGTGCGTCAAAGCTTGGAATTCTCAAAGGATCCAGCAAAATCTGGTTTTTCAACATCATACGTACGTGTTCATTCACAACACCGGCTTCGCTGGCTAATATCCATTGAACAACATGATGGAGTATAAAGTAGCAAGCATGGTGTCGTGTTTGATTTACGGAATGTTGTGCATAATGGCCGGATGGTTTCAGATCTGGTGGCTGAGCACATGTTGTAAGATGTTCCAGGGGGATTTTCTCGGACGAGATTAGTGCTGGTTTTGACGAGGGACAGCACGGGGTTTTTTGTGAGTAAATCCATAGTTTTCTCCACCTGTGACGAATGGTGTGCCGGGAAAGAGTTTGATGTGTGGGTTGGGAGAATGGTTTTGACTCGGGGAATTGTTTCTTTTTTCTTTGTTTCAGGCCATTCGCCATTTTTGTCTTTGCCATTTTTGACTTTTGTCTTTTTCTATTGTACATTTCTCAACTATTTTGCTTTGTAAAGTTACGGTGACTGTTTTGCAAAATTATTCCAGTGAGAACCCCAAGTAATTTGTATACCCGAGTGTACCAGGTAACATAATGATCAGCTGATGTATGGTTACATCGCCATCTACTTTATATTATGCTTTGCCGTGTGTCTGCTTAAAGTGTGAGCGAAAGGAGAAGGGTTTTGGTGGATTAAGGGGGTCAGTACCAGTTAAAGATGTTTGGTTGTTTTGTGTTGCCATCTTCATTTGTTTGTTTCATTTTTCCCTTCAAACCCCCAACACATCCTCATCTCCGACAACCAATCAATAATCATTGTCTTCTTGTCAATCAAGTGTAGATAAAGGGCTGCCTTGCACCTCTTTCTTTCATCAAACTCTTTAGGCATGGCCAACTGAAGGATTTTATCACAAAAAAATTGTCATGATGGGCTAAATATATAGCTACCTCCTGTAAATTCGAGTTTGCTTGCTTTTTACTCTTTGTATGAAGCATTCCGGACCACAGTAAAGAAGAGCCCTTGGAACAAAGACATGAGAACAGAATCAATCAATTCTAGTGCTAAAACATCAAAATATCACAACTTGGTCCTTGAAATGTCCGAGTACAAAGAATGAGATACGTTGGCCATGGGAGGGCTCTATTCCACCTTCTGACACCCGTTAAAGGAGATTACAACCACGGTAAGAAGAAACCTTGATGACACTGGGCATGAAGGTTTTGTATTTAATTGAATAGCTGAGATCCTTCAAGGAAGTGCTTATCCCGGCTGTTAATTTCCAGTTTAGCTTTCGAGGCCAGCTTCAAGATACGGCCATCCCACGGTAGGTCAGAGGTGATTTTGGAGTTGTCTGGCCAAAGGCACATCCTGAGAGATTTTCCTTCAGGGTCATTCAAACAATATAAAATGTGTACATTACCAAAATAACTTTACATGTGAATTAGTGACTTGGGATACAGCCATTTCTGCATCAGCTGTTCCATGGCTTGGTTCTGTTTCTGACATGGTGGGCGATTGCTTGGATTCAAGGATTTCACATCTTTCTGAGGCACCACATAAATAATGCACAATCTTGGTCTCGTGCTGTCACACACCCACTTGTATTCTCACTTTCCTATTTACTTTGCAGTTCCAGCCATCATTTTCCCTACTCCAGAGCTTGTTTGGAGTTTGCACAAACACAAGTCTGCCTGGATACTGTACATTAAAAAATAAATACGTGTGTGTGTGTTTATTTTTATTTTTGGATATCTCCATATGCGGGTTTCAGAAGGTGGAACAGAGCCCTTCCTCAATGTATCCACCTTCGTGTGTGTGTGTAATTGTGTATATATATATATATATATATATATATATATATATATATATATATACACATTAGCGGCTTGTGGGGAGGGCTTGTGGGGAGGAGTAGTGGGAAGGGGGGGGGGGGGGGTGGGAGAAGTATAAAACACAAGGACACCAAGGACTTCCAGGACAGAAGTTGGTATTTCAAAAAAGTGGAATTGGGGTGAAATTAGTGGGGGTAGAAAAGATCAAGGTTTTGGATGGGGGAAGATAAGAGATGGTGGTGAACAGCTGTTTTAAAGACCTGGAGGGTGGAGTGGGATTGAAGGGAGTGGGGGAGTTTGTTCCAGAGGTGGGAGAAAAGAGGAATGAAGGAGTGAAGGTGAGCAGAGAGTCTTGATTTTGGCAGTTTAACCATAAGAGGGTTGCAGGCAGATCTTGTGCGACCTGTAGGAATATTTGCGGGACAGAGCACAGAGAGAGCTGGGGGGGCAAGGCCGGTCGGTAGAAGACGGAAAGACCACCAACCTGCCTGCGGTGAGTGAGTGAGAGGCCCTTGGAGTTAGCTTCATCACGGGAGATTCCAATGATTCTGAATGCTTTGGTTTCAACAGCGTGAAGACGAGCTAGGTGTGAGGCAGGAGCACCAGCCCAGAGGGGAGAGCAGTATTCCATTGAGCTGCGGATGAAAGCCTTGTATGTGGTGAGGAGCTCAGGTGTGCCAAGGAAGGACTTCGCACGACGGAGGATGCCCAGTCGGCGACTGGCTTTGGAGGCCAGATTTGAAATGTGGTAGTTTTTTTTTTTTTTTTTGTATTTGTATTTTTGTATTTTTGTATTTTTTTTGTATTTGTATTGTATTTGTATTTGTATTTGTATATTTGTATTTTATTTTTTTGGTATACTGAATCGAGGCTCGTGAAAGAGCTAACATTTACTTCACAAACAAATCAACCAGACAAACAAAACACACAAAACACACAAACACACAAAACACACACAAGTTGCATTCGAAGTTGAATGTGGTAGTTGAATTCGAATTCGATCTCTTTGGATAGTTGCATTCGAAGGCCTTGTGGTGCTCATTGACACGTTGTCTTAATGTTCTCCCTGTCTCTCCAATATATTCTGCCCCACAAACACAGGAAACCATGTATACCACCCCTGCCCGGTCATTCCTGGGAAGCTTATCCTTGACATGCATTAGTGCCTGTTTTATGGTGAACATAGGTTTGTAACTTACCCTCACACCTGCCAATTTTAAAACTCTGCCAATCATTTGGGACACCCTTGGCACAAAAGGCAAAACACAATAACCTTTTGGTTGTTCCTGTGGGAAAGACCTGTTGCGAGGCTTCGCCAAGATCGCATCCCTTTTTGGTAACAAACTGTCTGGGTAGCCATTGGTCTTCTGCACATCTTGTAGATGTTTCACCTCTCTCCTTTTATCTTTGATTGTCGATGGTAAATCACGTGCCCTTTTAAGGAGGGTGTGCACCACAGCTCGTTTATGGTTCATGGGATGGCAAGAGTCAAAATCCAAGCACCGGTCAGTGTGAGTGGGTTTCCTGTAAACAGTGATATTCAAGTTTCCTCTCGGATCCCTTGTCACCATGGTGTCCAGGAAGGCGATGGATCCATTCCGCTCCTTTTCAAGGGTGAAACTGATAGAAGGAAAGGTCTTCCCAACAGCCTCATCTATGTTACTAACTAACTCACTGGGACAGATGACAAACATGTCGTCCACGTAACGATACCATTCACTCGTCTGTCTTATGAGGGATGGGATGGTACGTTCCTCCGACTCCTCCATCACCATGTTTGCCACCACAGCAGATACAGGAGAGCCTATGGAGGTACCAAACAACTGTTTTTAATATATCCCGTTAAAAACGAAATACGTGGAGGACAGGTAAGCATTGAGAAGACGACACACATCTGTGTGATTTAACATGCCACCCGCCTGTTTCCAGGAATTGTCTTGGAATAACCGCCTCCCGGCCACCTCGACCGCCAAAGTTATGGGTACGTTGGTAAAGGGTACCTCACACCAAAAAATGTTTTTTACGGACGTCCACGGATGTTCTTTCTATGGCAGCGTTGCGATTTTTTGTGCAAAATCGTGAACACCCGGAAGAGGATTTTGCTTGACCGTGACCGATTCACAGCGGTTTATTACGGTTTAGTACGGACTGCTACGGCTTCGTTGCGGATATACACGGCGGAGATACGGTGCCTCTACATTTGCTTGCGGTTCCTTATGGTTCCCGGCCCAGAATATAAAAACGGGGGCCCCCCTGCTCTCCCCTCATTCTGCTGCTGACTTCCAAGGGGGCAAGACCGATCCAGGAGAGCCATGGATGGAGCACCCGCTGCCCAGAGAGTCCAAGGAGAGGGAGAATCCTTGCGGATGGTTAAGATGGCCTTACGGAGTCTTACGGTGGTGTTACGGCAGTTGTGGAAGCGTTGAGGAGGCGTTGAGGAAGCGTTGCGGTCTAGATTTCCGTAGCACTGCCGTAATTGTCTTACGAGAGCTTTGGTCTGGACCAAAACTCTCGTAAGAAATTGACCCCTCCCGGACGCTTAAGGATCCATACGAATGCTCCAGGAAGCGTCGAGGATGTCCCAGGTGCCACAAGGAATGCTCCCGGTTGTGCACGATGTTTTCGCCGCAACGCCGCCTTAAACGTCGTAACGACCCCGTAAGGCCGGTGTGAGGGGGGTTTAAACAACGACACCACATCGAAGGACACCATGGGTTCGTGCAGTTTGATGGTCACATGCTTCACTTTCTGAGCAAAATCCGAGATGTTGCGTAAAGTTCGCTCTGTTTTCCCCACCAAATGCCTGAGAATGTCAGAAAAAAACTTGGACAAAGCATATGATGGTCCATTGATGCATGAGATAATGAGACGTAGAGGAACCCCTTCCTTGTGTACTTTCGGTAGCCCATATGCCCTGGGGGAAACTCCACTGCTACTGTATAACTGTTATTTGCCTGTCCTCCACGTATTTCGTTTTTAACGGGATATATTATAAACAGGTGTTTGGTACCACCATGGGCTCTCCTGTATCTGCTGTGGTGGCAAACATGGTGATGGAGAACGCCACATTCACCCACCATCCCATCCCTCATAACACAGCCAAGTGTATGGTATCGTGACGTGGACGACACGTTTGTCATCTGTCCCAGCGAGTCAGTGAGTAATTGGAATGAATTGGAATGCCGACTGAGAGCCCGGCCTAATCGCCCAACATCAGTGCCCAACCTTACTAATGCTCTTGTGGCTGAATGGAACCAAATCTCCACAGCAATGTTCCAACATCTGGTGGAAAGCCTTCCCAGGAGAGTGGAGGCTGTCGTAGCAGCACATACAGAACATACTGCATTCGACGAGCACATACAGGTGTGATGTTCGGGTGTCCACATACTTTTAGCCATGGAGTGTGTATATATGTGAATATGAAGGAGCTGGGGTTCCCACGTCGATCGGAAGAATGGACGCGACAAAAAGCTGGAATTCATCCGAGTTGCTTTATTCAAACCAAACACTCAGGCACTCTCAAAAGCCCGTTTATCGGGCAGCAATATATATACATATTATCCCGGAGCGTTTGCCCAGGAAAGGCGAGAGGGGGCGTGGCCCAGCGTCCTGGCTGCGGCCTGGCAAGTTGAGGGCGGGCCTGCCCGGGCGTCCTGGACGAGCCCGGCATGGTGATCGCTCCGCGTCCTTGATAGGTGCAAGGCGATTGTGAAAACCCAGCGGTAGCCGCTACACACGTCCCCCCAGAATCGACTTGCACCGGCAGGGTCAATTTGAGGGGGGTCCTGATGACCCGGCCGAAGCGACCCCTGGCGGGTCGTGGGAGGGGGTCCGGTGTGGTGGTGGGCGGTCGAGTGGGGGGCACCGTGGACGGGGGGCGGCCTCGCCGCGGCGGAAGGGCCACCCGTGGTGGGTGGTCGACGTCCACGTGCGCCGGCTTGAGGCGGTCCACCGCAATCCGGTCCGACCTGCCGCCGATGTCGATGACGAACGACTTGTCGTCCCGTCGCAGCACCGGAAGGGCCCGTCGTACGGCGGCCGGAGTGGCCCCCGATGTGCGTCGTGACGCACAAAAACATACTCCGCTGTGCGAAGTGCTGGGGGGACGTAGGACTGGGGGTCACCGTGGTGGGATGTTGGCACGGGGGCAAACCGTCGGGCGGCCTCCTGGAGGTCCGAGCGCTGGTGAGCTGCGGACCAGGGACTGGTAGCGTCGGGCACGAATTCGCCCGGGACGCGTAGCGCCTGGCCATAGACAAGCTCGGCGGTGGATGCATGGAGGTCCTCCTTGGGGGCCGTGCGGAGGCCCAAAAGGACCCACGGCAGCCGGTCGGCCCAACCGCCGTCTTGAAGGCCGGCCATGAGCGCGGCCTTCATGGAGCAGTGGAATCGCTCGCACAACCCGTTTGCTTGGGGGTGGTAGGCCGTAGTATGGTGGAGCTTGACCCCCAGGTTGCGGGCGACCGCGCCCCACAGCTCGGAGGTGAACTGTGGTCCGTGGTCTGACGAGATGTCCGCCGGTGCGCCGAAGCGGGCGACCCAGGTGGCGATGAAAGCCTGCGCCACGTCGGCGGTGGTGGTGGAGACGAGGGGAACGGCCTCCGGCCACCTGGTGGTCCTGTCCACCATGGTGAGCAGGTGTGTGAACCCCCGTGACGGGGGGAGGGGGCCCACCAGATCCACGTTGACGTGGTCGAAACGTCGTTCGGGCACGGTGAAAGGTGCCAGCGGGGCCTGGGTGTGTCGGTGGACCTTGGCCCGTTGGCAGGCCGTGCAGGTGCTGGTCCAATCGCGGACGTCCCGACGAAGGCCGTGCCAGACGAATCGCGCCGACACCAGCTTCTGGGAAGCTTTCCGGCCCGGGTGGGAAAGGCCGTGGAGGGAGGCGAAGATGCGGCGTTGCCAGGTGACGGGCACGATGGGGCGAGGCTGGCCTTGGGAGACGTCGCAGAGCAGGACAGTGTCCGCGAAGGGGATGTCGGCCAGGCGGAGGCCCGTGTCCGCCGCCCGGAGGGCTTGCACCGTGGTGTCGGTGGTTTGGTCCGCCGCCATAAGCGCAAAGTCCACGCCCAGGTGGACCGCGTTCGCGCTGGCCCGGGAAAGACAGTCGGCCACGGCGTTGTTTTTGCCGGCGACGTGCCGGATGTCCGTGGTAAACTCCGACACGGCGGAGAGGTGGCGCTGTTGGCGGGCCGACCACGGCTCCGTGACCTTGGCCATGGCGTAAACCAACGGCTTGTGGTCGACGAACGCCGTGAAAGGTCGGCCCTCCAGGAGGTGGCGGAAATGGCGGACGGCCAGGTGTAGACCGAGGAGCTCCCGGTCAAACGTGCTGTATTTGAGCTCGTTCGGCCGGAGCTGCCGGCTGAAAAAAGCGAGTGGCTGCCAAACCCCGTTCACCCATTGCTCATGTATGGCGCCCACCGCGTAGTCGGAGGCATCCGTGGTGAGGGCGATGGGAGCCTTGAGCACCGGGTGAGCGAGCAGTGTTGCGTCGGCGAGGGCCCGCTTTGAGCTTTGGAAGGCCGCATCCATTGCTGCGGACCAGGCGATGTCGTGCTTGGCCGGCTTGCCCCGGAGGGCTTCGTAGAGGGGCCGCATGAGTTGAGCAGCGCGGGGCACGAAGCGGTGATAAAAATTCACCATTCCCAGGAATTCCTGCAGGGCCTTTATGGTGCGGGGACGCGGGAACGTGGTGATGGCCTCGACCTTGGTTGGCAGCGGCACGGCCCCATTCTTGGTGATGTGGTGGCCCAAAATATCAACGGCCGTCGTGCCGAAGTGGCATTTGGCCGGGTTGACGATGAGGCCGTGCTCGCTGAGGCGCCCGAACAGTGTTCGGAGGTGGAGGAGGTGCTCGGCCCAGGACGTGCTGGCGACGAGGATGTCGTCCAGGTAACCGAAAAGGAACGGCAGGTCACGCAGCACGCCGTCCATCAAGCGCTGGAACGCCTGAGCCGCGTTCTTGAGACCAAACGGCATCCGCAAGAATTCGAATAAGCCGAACGGCGTGATGACTGCCGTTTTAGGGACGTCGGCCGCCCTGACAGGTACCTGGTGATATCCCCGTATGAGATCAATTTTCGAAAAAATGACCCGTCCCGCCAGACGGGCGGAGAAGTCTTGGATATGCGGGATCGGGTACCTGTCGGGGGTGGTAGCGTCATTGAGATGGCGGTAGTCGCCACACGGGCGCCATCCACCCCCCGGCTTTGGCACGATGTGCAGTGGCGAGGCCCACGCGCTATCGAAGCGCCGCACGATGCCGAGGTGCTCCAACGCGTCGAATTCGGCCTTCGCCACGGCGAGCTTGGCTGGGTCAAGGCGGCGGGCCCTGGCGTAGACCGGCGGGCCCGTGGTTGGTATGTGGTGCTCGATCCCATGCCGTACTGCGACGGCCGAAAACGTCGGCCGCGTGAGGGCCGGGAACTCCGTGAGCAGGCGAGCAAACTCGTTCGCCGCCGGGACGGCGCATGCCAGCTCGGTCGGCGCGGAGCTGCTCAATGTGCATACCAGGGAGCTGAAGGTTTCGGCGTTGATTAAACGACGCCGTTGGACGTCCACCAGCAGTCCGTGTGCGCAGAGGAAGTCGGCGCCTAGCAGAGCCATGGGCACGTTTGCGGTTACAAACGTCCAAGCAAAGCATTGGCCGCCGAAGCAGAGGGTGACGTTGCGCGGGCCGAAGGTGCGGATGGTCGATCCGTTGGCCGCAACCAAGGAGGGGCCGCAAACCGCGGATTGCCTGTCCTGGTCAGAGGCGGGTATGACGCTCAGTTGGGCGCCGGTGTCGCACAGGAAGCGCCGTCCGGACGCTTTATCCGTGATGAACAGTAAGTTGCCCGTGTGGCCGGCGCTCATGGCTGGTAATGAACGCCGGCCCAGCCGTTTCCCGGCCTGCCGAAGGTGCACGGGGGTCGGCATGTCCGGGCCTTCTGTCCGAACCTGGCATGATAGTAACACCACGCTTGGTCAGGTGGAGGCCCCGGTCGTCGTGCTGGAGGTGGTCGGCTCGGTGTAGCGGCCGCCAATTGCGTCGGCAGTTCGGTCGTCGACCATGCCGGGTGCTCGGGCGCCATGGGTGTTGCGTCGGATGGCGGTGGGTCCCATGTCGCCGCTGCGATGCGCTGACCTGCGGCGGAGATCTTGTCGGCTTCTCTGGCAAGGGCCCGGGGATCTGTGATCGTCGTGCTTGCCAGGGCGAGGCGTACGGGGTTAGGCAGCTGACGGAGGAACAGCTCCCGGAACAGGAATGCCGGAGAGTGCTCGCCGAGCAGTGAAAGCATGTAGTCCATTCGCTCGGAAGGGCGCATGTCGCCGAGCTCGGGCAGGTCGAGCAGGCGCCGTGCGCGTTCCACCGATGGGAGGGCGAAAGCGTCGAGGAGAAGCTTCTTAATCGCGCCGTATTTGTCAGCGGCTGGCGGGCTCTCGAGGAGGCTCAGGGCGCGGGCCGCGGTGGCCGAACCGAGCGCTGCTACCACATTGTGGAAGCGGGTGTCGTCGGCCGTGATGCCTCGCAGGGCGAACAGGGAATCCGCCTGTGCGAACCAAACCGCCGCGTGAGCCTCCCAGAAGGTAGGCAGTTTAAGGGCGACTGCCGTGTCCATGTCGGTAGGTCACCAATGAAGGAGCTGGGGCTCCCACGTCGATCGGAAGAATGGACGCGACAAAAAGCTGGAATTCATCCGAGTTGCTTTATTCAAACCAAACACTCAGGCACTCTCAAAAGCCCGTTTATCGGGCAGCAATATATATACATATTATCCCGGAGCGTTTGCCCAGGAAAGGCGAGAGGGGGCGTGGCCCAGCGTCCTGGCTGCGGCCTGGCAAGTTGAGGGCGAGCCTGCCCGGGCATGCCCGGGCGTCCCGACCGAGGCCTGGCAAGTTGAGCGCGGGCCTGCCCGGGCGTCCTGGACGAGCCCGGCATGGTGATCGCTCCGCGTCCTTGATAGGTGCAAGGCGATTGTGAAAACCCAGCGGTAGCCGCTACAAATATGTCTTTGGGTATTTCCTATTTACTTTGCAATTCCAGCCATCATTTTCTCTACTCCAAAGCTTGTTTGGAGTTTGCACAAACACAAGTCTGCCTGGATACTGTACATTAAAAAAAAAATACGTGTGTGTGTGTGTGTGTGTGTGTTTCTTTTTGGATATCTCCATATGCGGCTTTAAGAAGGTGGACCAGAGCCCTTCCTCGATGTATCCACCTACGTGTGTGTGTGTGTGTGTGTGTGTGTGTGTGTGTGTGTGTGTCTGTCTGTCTGTCGCCATTTTTCTCAGAGATGGCTGAACGGATCTTCGTCAAACTTTCAGAGGTTCCTCAGTGAGTGCCTGGGTGTGTTTTAGGCAAAAAAAAAATTTTGGGAAAAAAAAAAGATCGGTTTTTTGGAGTTAAAAAAAAAAATCGCTCGATAGTGCCAAAGCTTTTTAAAATTAATGACAGTTATATACAAGTACACATTCGCATAAACAAATACAAAACAATCACCAGACATTTGAATACAACTAAATCAAACAATTCCGGAATTGTTAGCAGGTTTTTTTTGTCCCCTCTCGCACCGCGGAGCAAAAGGGGGACTATGCTTTTCCCCTCCATCCGTGTGTCCGTCCATCCGTCCGTCCGTGCGTGTGTGCGTGCGTGCGTAAGCGAAGGGTCGCATTCGAATTTGGTGTGTGTGTGCAACCCACGTCAAAATCCAAGATGGCCGCCGCCATGTATGTCTGATGCCATGTATGTCTGAACCTTGTGAGCGGAATATCTTGAAAAATTAGCTAAGTACCAACTTCTAATCTGGTGTGTGGGTGTACCTAGGCATAAGGAAGAACCCTATTGAAAATTGGGTCGTCACGACAAAATCCAAGATGGCCACCGCCATGTATGTCTGAACTTTGTGAGCGGAATATCTTGAAAAATAAGCGAAGTACCAACTTATAATCTGGTGCGTGGGTGTGTCTAGGCATAAGGAAGAAAGCTATTGAAAATTGGGTCACCACGTCAAAATCCAAGATGGCCGCCACCATATATATATCTGAACCTTGTGAGCGAAATATCTTGAAAAATAAGTGAAGTACCAACTTATAATCTGGTGCGTGGGTGTATCTAGGCATAAGGAAGCAAGCTATTGAAAATTGGGTCACCACGTCAAAATCCAAGATGGCCGCCACCATATATATATCTGAACCTTGTGAGCGAAATATCTTGAAAAATAAGTGAAGTACTAACTTCTAATCTGGTGTGTGGATGTATCTAGGTATAAGGAAGAAAGCTATTGAAAATTGGGTCGCCACGTCAAAATCCAAGATGGCCGCCACCATGTATGTCTGAACCTTGTGAGCGGAATATCTTGAAAAATAAGCGAAGTACCAACTTGTAATCTGGTGTGTGGGTGTATCTAGGCACAAGGAAGAAGGCTGTTGAAGATTGGGTCGCCACGTCAAAATCCAAGATGGCCGCCACCATATATATATATCTGAACCTTGTGAGCCAAATATCTTGAAAAATAAGTGAAGTACCAACTTCTAATCTGGTGTTTGGATGTATCGAGGCATAAGGAAGAACGCCATTGAAAATAGGGTCGCCACGTCAAAATCCAAGATGGCCGCCACCATATATATATATCTGAACATTGTGAGCGAAATATCTTGAAAGATAAACGAACTACTAACTTATAATCTGGTGTGTGGGTGTATCTACGCATAAGGAAGAACGCTATTGAAAATTGGGTCGCCACGTCAAAATCCAAGATGGCCGCCACCATATATACCGTATGTCTAAACCTTATGAGCGAAATATCCTGAAAAATAAACGAACTACTAACTTCTAATCTGGTGTGTGGGTGTATCTACGCATAAGGGAGAACGCTATTGAAAATTGGGTCACCACGTCAAAATCCAAGATGGCCGCCTTGCGTCTTCCACTTTGTCAACTCACATCACTTCACTGACGGGGGACCTCGGCATAACGCTTGTTAAGCACAATTGACCTGTCTATGTTGGTTTGCCTGGGGTGAGACTATAACTGTACCCTCAACACACAACTTGATAGAAACACTCCTGAGCCTCATCCACCGAGTTCAAGGCCTTTGGCACAGCTCATTAAAAAATTTCAACTTGTGGATGTGTGGCGGGTACAGAACCCTAACATCCGGCAGTACACGTGGGTTTGTGCAGCAATAAATCTTTTGACAATGGCTCGTTTGGATAGAATTTATGTTAACCGTGATAAGGTAAATCTTGTCAAGAATTTTTACTCAAGGCCATCTGGTTTTTCTGATCATCACATGGTCGTTGTTGTATGTGGCTTACCTCATCACGTTTGTCGAAGTGCATATTGGACTTTCAATGTCAAACTTTTACAAAGTCAGCAAAACTGAGCATTTCAAAGAAGCATTCAGAATGGTATAGAAAGAATGTGAAATGCAAAAGTTTTCCTACCTAAATTTAAGACAATGGTGTGATTGCACAAAATCCCAAATTAAGTGTTTTTGCCAGCAATACTGCCGTTATAATACATGTAACACATTCGGTGTGATATCTGCCTTGAAAACGATATACTTTATTGTGAGCAGAAATTTGGAATGTCCAACGAAAATGTCCAGCAGTTGTCAGAGAAAAGAACACAACTGGCTGAAATGGTGAAAGAGCGTGCATCTGGTGCTTTCGTCCGACTGCGAATGGACAATATCCAACTTGACAAACCAAACAAAGACTTTTTCAATTTGGAAAAGACAGCCAAGATCCCTCAACAAATTTATGCTTTGCGCTCTTCTGCCGGTGCGCTTCTGTCTTCTCAAAGTGACATCAAGAATGAATTACAAAACTTTTATTCAAAGCTGTTTGCCTTGAGAACGGTGAACCAGGAAAACAGAAACGGGATGTTTGAACTGCTCCCATCTCTGTCTGAAGACCAGCAACAACAACTGGAGCCTGGCATCTCTCTCGGAGAACTTACTGCTGCTCTTAAAGGAATCCAATATGGGAAAGCCCCTGGACTTGAGGCCACCCAGTTGAATTTTACAAGGCCTTTTGGGACATTCTAGGCCCTACTCTACTTGACATCTTTAATGATAGCTTTGAACAAGGTGAATTGCCATTAAGTTGCTGGAGGTCAGTTTTGTGTCTCCTTCCTAAAAAAGGGAACTTGCAAGACGTCACCAATTGGCGGCCTGTGTCACTCCTAAATACGGACTATAAAATATTGTCGAAGGCGCTCGCGATACGTCTAAAGGAAGTCATCCCCCTTTTGATTGATATTGATCAGTCTTATTGAGTACCTGAATGTTCTATTTGCGATAACATTTTTTTGGTGAGAGACTTGATCAGTGTCGGTCGTACTACATCTCATGGTTTTGGTTTGGTACTTTTAGATCAAGAAAAAACTTTTGACAGTGTTGACCATTCGTTTTTGTTTGCTGTACTAAGGAGAGCTGGTTTCGGACAAAATTTTGTTTCCTATGTTAAGTTGTTGTATGAAAATGCATCCTGTCTGTTGAAGGTAAACAACAGCTTATGTCGCCCTTTTCCCTTTCAGCGAGGCATCCGTCAGGGCTGCCCGCTTTCAGGTATGCTCTACAGTCTCTCGGTCGAACCTTTACTAGCTTTGCTCCGCAACTCAGTGGAAGGAGTCTCCTTAAGAAAAAACGACAAAATGGTCACTTCAGCTTATGCGGATGACATTTGTGTTGCTGTTTCCAGCCAAAATGATGTGGGTGAGGTCTCTCGATGTCTGTCCCAGTTTGAGCTCACTTCCACGGCAAAAGTAAATTTGAACAAAAGTGTTGCCTTATGGGTGGGCCCCAGTCCGCCTTCCTCAGCTCTGCCTGTGTTACCAGGAGGAATGCAGTGGAATAAAGAGGAGTTTTAAATATTTAGGGTTATTTCTAGGAGTCCAAGCATATGAACAAAAAAATTAGGAGGGTTTCTTGAAAAGAATTAAGCAGAAACTAGCTAGATGGAAACGGTTGCACCACCTTCTATCGCTTAAGGCAAGGGTGACAATAATAAATAACCTGGTGGTTCCTTTTATTTGGCATAACGTTATCCCCCTCCAACCTCTGAGATACTTGGTCACAGGCATTCAGAGGGTTCTAACTCAGTTTTTCTGGGGAGGCCACCATTGGCTTGGACCAGACGTGGTGTGCAGACCCCGAAATGCAGGTGGCCAAAGCTTGATACATGTCCCGAGTCGGATAATGGCTTTCCGCATGTTGACCATAAAGCGTTTATAGTATGGTGAGTGTGTCCCGTGGCGGCCTTTCAATAATGCTTGGCTGCAGGAAGCAGATGGGTTGAAGTATGACCGAGAGCTCTTCCTCATGGACCTGCAGCATGTCAACACGACTCTGCTCCCAGAGTTTCATCAGAGCCTTTTGAATGCCTGGCAAGTCCTTGGAATACAACGATTAGAGGTGTCCTACGATGCCAAAAAATATATGCTTTAGCCATTGGTTCTGAATCCTTTATTCCCTGAAATTTGAACCTCCAGGTCACTTATGCATTGCTTCACCAGTAATGGAATAAACAGAGTGTGAGACCTGATGAAGCTTTCCCTAAATGGATGGTTATCCACCGGTTCTCTCACATCAAAAGTGGGGGTTCGGTCATCTAGAACGGTGGACAAAGTTTTGAGAGTTGTGATTAAAACTTTCAGGGAATTAAATATGGGGTGGACTGGGGCAGATGAAGTGGTGGACTCTCGTCTCTATTTCCCCGAGCTCCAGATCACCTCAAAAAAACAACAGTGTCTTCTCAAATTTAGATGGTTGTGGTGTGTTTCATGTGATGGGAAAAAAAGTTATTTATGGGATATGCCAAGAGGTGCTTTTACCGGGTTTCACAAAACCTTTTAAAAATCGGTGGGAGGAGATCTTTCCGGCTAGTTCGTTCCTATCTCCAGTGTGGAAAGAGATGTATAGGTCTCCAACTTTAGGTCGAACCGGAGACTTAAATTGGAGATTAGTTCATCAGGCCCTGGTCACCAAATACTTACTTAATAAGTTTGATCCCTCTGTACAGAATGTTTGTCCTTTTTGTGAAGAGGCTGAAAATGTGACCCATGCTTTCGTGGAATGTAGGAGATTGGTACCCCGTTTTTGTTTCCTCCAACAGCTGTTTTATAAATTTAAGTTTGTTTTTTTTCTGTTCCAATTTTTGTGTATGGCATTGAAAGGAGCACCAAGAGGAAGACAGCGGTCCCTTTCTTGAATGTTCTGTGTGGGATTGCTAAACTTGCAATTTATAAAACTAGGAAGATCAAATTGAGTGGCAGAGATGAAAATGTGCTCTTTTGCTTTAAAGGAATAGTGTCGGCCCGGATAAGTTTCGGCAGTGTGAATGATGATTTTTTTACAGATGTGGTGTTGAGTTTGTTTTTGTAAATTTTACTTTTGCTCAATGTCCACATATATATGTATATACATCTTTTTTGCTTGTACAACTTCCTTTTCTTGTAAAAATTTGTGGTGTTTTCCGTGTGTGTTTTGATACTTTTATAATAAAAGCACACAAAAGGCAAGTGTCAGTGTCTATGTCTGTCTGTCTCTGTCTCTGTCTCTCTCTCTCTCTCTCTACTTATGGTTCCCTGCTGATGATCTTGGTCACTGAATCAGGCAGTCACTAAGCTTAAGGAATTAATTATTCAGATATCTTTCTCTTACTCCATCTCTCTGCATGATTGCTTGCCCTTCGGACACAACTAAGGTTGCAAGCCAGCCGTTCAGCGATGTTCTGGGATCGGAGGGAAGGTGGTTAGCTGATGATCTGGATGGCCATTGAATCAGGCACTAAATAAGCTGAAGGAATTCTTCAAATTTCATTGATCTGCCAAACAGAGCGAGAAAATTGATGATGTGTGTAAAAATATAATACAGGAATCTCAAATGCATGAGTTAAAATATACACTTTGTTAAAACGTCAATATGGCGTCAATATGCCTCATACATAAATTGTTTCCCAGGTATTTTATTTATAAATCCGAGCTGTTAGACATCGATTTAATTGAGCAATTTATTGTTATATTATGTACTAAGCAGATATTACGTTCGACATATCATCAGCGTCACCCAAGGAATCCATGGAACCTTCGGGATGACTCAGACAGCTAGCTGGATAGATATATAGCTGACAGGCTGTACCTATACAGTGCCTTCCATAACTATTGGAGCAGTGAAGTCAAATTTGATTTTATTATGATATACTCAAGAAATTTGTATTTGAGATCAAACTCTTGGGTCTCACTATCAGCCTTGTTCTTTCTTTGGAACACCATGCTTCTAAGTTGGCAAAGATGGCCTCCATCGTGCAAAGTCCTTCCTTGACACACCTCAACTCATCCACTCACAAGGACTTCATCCCGAGCTGTATGGAGTATGTTGTGTTCATCTCTTGCCTCTGGACCATTGTCCCCTCTTCCCACCTTGCTCAGTTTGACGCCATGGAAACTTAGCCTTTAAAGATCATTTGAAACTCCCACGATGAAGCTGATCTATAAGCTGACTTTGTATACGAAAAGAAGGACAAAAAAGGCAGTCTCTGTCGATGCTCAAGCTCACCTCTTAAAATCTTTTTTGTCCATCTGGAGCTGGAGCAGTGTTTGTGGGAGAGACAGCACCTCTTCAGCTTCTAGCTTTGGTGTGCTCATGGTGAGATTGAGATCACCTTCCTCACTGAGGAAGATGCAATCTCTTTTTATTTTCTGCACACATTTTGGCTGCTCGGTGTGGCCGCACAGACATTGGTTTCAGTTTTGCAGGGGGGTCGTGTCCCGCATTCACTGTCTTTTTGTAATTCTTTGCCGTCATTGGGCATTTTTGTGTTTAAAAATAGCTTTTCGAGTATGGCTTTCCCCAAGAGACCTTGTAACCGTTGCTTCTTATAAGGTGTCACCTCCAGGGAGTTGTGTCAAGAAGGTAAATGTTGACAGGACTGTGCCCTTTCTCCTCGCTGGTTGACCCTTCGCTCGTTGCCATTGCATGCCGTTTGCTCTGGATCGCTTCAGGGGCACGTACAGGCCGAATCCGAAAAACCACAAAATTGCAAAACCAAAAAACTATTTGGAAAAAAAAAACATTGAAAAACCACAAAATCTGAAAAAAAAATCTGAAAACCACCAACCACAAAAGGTCTGTGTCTAGTTCCTGCAAATCCCTTGTCTGTGTCTTTGCATGAACTTGTGTCGATGCATCATTCAAAACAATTCGATCTTCTTTAATAAAATGCACAACCTCACAGTTAATTTAACAGCGACTTGCTCAGATGTCTCATAAAATAGAAAATGGAATTTCAAGTTACATTATTACTTCCTTTTGAAAAGCAGATGGCCATACATCGTATCAAATGAAGAGGTACTCAAAAGAACCAAAGTAATCAAGACCAGTGATGAAGTTAAGACCAGAAGATGGAAGAAATGGATTAGGCATGTGCTAAGAATGAAAGATGATTGCAACTGCGTGACAGCATTGTCATAGAAGCCCAAAGGGAGAAGGGAAAGTGGGACGTCCTAGAACAACCTGGAAGAGAACAGTGGAAAAAGAAGGAAAAGAGATGGGATGGAGATCATGGAATAAAGCCAGGCCGATAGCCAGAAATAGGCAGACCGGGAGAGACTTATGGACCACTTGGCCTGAAGATTGGTAGATATATTTCTCACCCTTGGTATGCAGTGGTTAGGGTTAGGGTTGTTCGGATTAGGGTTAGGTTTCCGACAGGGTTGGAGTGCACGAGTACGTTGGGATGACAGTTGGCATACTCGAGTAACGATCTGTTATGCTAAAAATCAGCTGGCGAAGTAAGAATGTACGGTGTTGTATTCTCATATTGATGTCATGTTGATCGTCATGGTTGATATCAGGATGGTAAACAATGGGTATTGATGTTTGATAATACAAGTTTGATCTACCACCTGTGGTTAAGGTCAATATATCACCAACAGGTATACACCGTAGTTGTAAAGGTACACTGCACTGCTCGATATTTGATGACCTTTGGACAATACTGAGGTTGTGGTACCACCATTCAGAGAAGGTCTGGAATTAAAGAGTAAACCTTGGTGCACAGCAGACGATGCAGAAGGTCATTAAGTCAGTCGGTCAGTAACTAAGTCACTTAATTGGTATCAATATAGGTACACCGCTCCTTTCCTATTCCATCTCCAGGCACTGCATGGCATCATCACCGGGTGCCGAAGGGGAGTACTCAGTTTTCACTCTGTTTGTTTTCTTGTTACTTGCAAAATCAAAGGTTTTTCAAGTATATTGGTTGATCTTGTGTGTCATTCGCTCTGTCTGTTTGTCTGTTTGTTATTTGGCAAAAAAAAGAAAAACATTTTTCACTAGCATGTTGATCACTCCGGTTTGTATGTTTGTGTTTTTTTCATGTTGAAGGCTCCAGCCACGGACTATATAGCCCTCATCGAGCCAATGCCATAAATAAAAGAGAATAAAAGTTGTATGATGACAAGTGTATGATGTTTGTTTGCGAGAAAGAGATTAAAGCTAGCTAGCTATAGTTTGAGTGAGACAGGAAGTAAGACCAGCAATCCTGACACGGAGAGTGTAAGAGCATACCGGGCACCACTTTCACGCTCCTAAGTCAGAAGGGTAGTACCACCCAGGGTGGTGCTGTATGCAACGTACTACCTACCTCAAAAGATATGGTGTTTGTGTGTTTGTCTGTCCGCTTATACTTGCCGACAGGTCGCAATTTTAAACCAATCTTCACAAAACCTCACCAATTGGTAGAGTTGGTGATCCGACAGAACCCTATTTGTTTTTTTTAGGTCAAAAGGTCAACATATGCTAAAGGTCAACCACTTTTTCAGATTTCTAAACTCCTCCATTTTCATCCAATTGACTTGAAATTTGAATAAGGTTTTCACATCAGCGAACTGAATTCAACCACCAACTATTTTTGAGATCAACATAGGCCAAAAGGTCAACATAGTCCTAAGGTCAACCACATTTTTCAAATTTCTAAAATCATAAATCTTCATCTAATTGACTTGAAATTTGAATAAGATTTTCACATCAGTGAACTGAATTCAATCAGCAACTATTTTTCTGATCAACATCGGCCAAAAGGTCAACATATGCCAAAGGTCAACCTTTTCAAAATTTTATATCCTCAATTTTCATCTGATTTACTTGAAATTTGAATCGGATTTTAATATCAGCTAACTGAAATCAACCACCAACTATTTTTGAGATCAGCATAGGCCAAAAGGTCAACATAGGCCAAAGGTCAACAACCTTTTCAAATTCATAAAATCCTCAATTTTCATCTGATTTAGTTGAAATTTGAATAGGATTTTCACATCAGCGAACTGAAATCAACCACCAACTATTTTTGAGGTCAACTTAGGCCAAAAGGTCAACATCGGCCAAATTTCTAAAATTGTCAATTTTCATCCGATTAACTTAAAATTTGAAGACGATTTGCACATCAGGTCAATGAATTCAACCACCAATTATTTTTAAGGGCAAAAAGATGCTCTACTGAGTGCCATTGTACTTTATTCTCTTTTGCCAGGTGTCACTATATGAGTGATTTTTCATTTGTCTGTCTGTCATCACCTACACGTCACAATTTTAAACTGATCTTCACGAAACTTCACCAGATCGTATATTTGGTCATAAGGAAGGAGTTAATTGATTTTGAAGTCAAAGGTCATCTTGAGGTCAGATTTCTAAAATTGTCATTTTTCATCCGATTTACTTAAAAATTGAACAGCATTTGCATATTGAGTCACTAAAATGGGAAACCAACTACTTTTGAGGTCAAAAGGTCAAAGGTCAACTCAAGGTCAAACTTCCAAAATCATCAATTTTCATCTGAAAAATCATCAATTTTCATCCAATTGATTTGCAAAAATTAAACAGCAATTGCATAGTGCCTCACTGATTTGGGGAACCAACTATTTTTAAGGTCAAAGGTGAACTCAAGGTCAAACTTATAAAATCATCAATTTTCATCTGAAAAATTGTAATTTTTCATTCAATTGACTTGGAAATTAAACACCAATTGTATAGTGTCTCATTGAATTATTGGAAAGGCAATTATTTTTGGGGTGAAACGGTCGAAGGTCAACTCAAGGTCAAACTTCTAATATCAATTTTCATCTGAAAAATACTCAATTTTTTATCTGATTAAACCAAGCTTTGATTAAGATCGTCATTTTTAATTTTAATGAAATGGACAATTTGATGTATCCATGGCAACTTTTTTGTGGGGGAGGGGTGGAATTTGCAAGTATCGTGCTCTGCATGACGTCTTCTTGTTTGTTTGTTTGTTTGTTTGTCTGGGCGATATCTCAGCCATCCTTTGAGCTAGGAAGCTGAAATTTGGGCACAATAGTGAGCAGGTGCTTTGGTTAAAAAAAATTTTTTTTGGGATTTATCAATTAAATTTATTAATTGCATAATTATTTTTGATTTATTAAGTACTTATTTATTTTCTTTCTCATCTGTGCAATATCTCAGGCACCTTTTGAGCTAGGAAGCTGGTATTTGAACACAATAGTGACCAAGTGATTTGGCTGTGAAGTGTATTTTTGATTTATTGATTAATCAATTAATCGATTAATTATTTAATTAATTTCTTTTCAAAAAGTTACATATTCGGATGAAACGGTGGTGGTTGAGGTATGTTATTAGATAATTGATTAAGTAATTAATTATTTTAGGATTATTATTTATTTATTTTCACTATTAATCACTTATTTATTTTCTTTCTCATCTGGGCAATATCTCAGGCACCTTTTGAGCTAGGAAGCTGATATATTTGGACATGACAGTGACCAAGTGATTTAGCTACAAAGAATATGTTTGATTAATGAATTCATCAATCAATTATTGATAATATTATCAAATCAATCAATTATTATCAAATCAATTAATAATTTAATTTTTCTATTAAATAATTATTTAATGAAATTTTTATGTTACAGCTTCGGATGAAACACTGATCGTTTAGGTATGCTATTATCCAATTGATTAAGAAACTAATTATTTTATGATTATTTATTTATTTTATTTGCGCAATTAATCAATTATTGTCCACTGCTCCCTCCCAATTCCATCTGCATGTGCTGCACAGCAATGTTGCACGCTTGAGGAAATGTTATTTATTTATTTGGTATAGGGCACTAGGGTAGTGTACTTTGAATGTATCTGTACTAGTTTTCTTTCAAACTAGTCTCCCAATGCGCAAAAGTATTAAATGTTTGTGCGAGCAAGTTTATATAAAACACAATTCAACTTTTATTCATAAACTCCAACCCACAGCATCCCTTTTATACACTTAGGAATGTTTTCTCATGAGGATTGAGCTTTCACATTGATTCCAGGAGCCATGTGGCATTGATGATGCAGTTTACAAGAAATATGAGCCAGCCAATATTGTCATTCATATTAAATGTTCACTTTCTTTTAATTTTAAAGCAACTCAATGAGCCTGAGATATTGTTTAATAAGAATGACCACACTGTGGTCACAACCTGCGACAAAATCGGGTAACTGACCAATTCGGAAACGCACATGTAAAACACTCTTAAAAGATGAACAGATGATTCGGAAACACAAATTTAATGCGTTATTGAACGATTACCTCCACACTTCTTATCATTGTCACCCTCCTCCTGTTATGTCAGAACGAGCTGATTCATCACATGGTCACGGATTGTTTAACCACAATATTGGGCCATTCAAAAATTATGTAATGCTATTCTTTTCGGGAAGCACGCCATGAAACGGGAAACCATGCTAGATTAAACCTTACTAGTAATTTTTATTCAACATATGATTCGATTTTTTGGAGTCTCTCATCTTGAGTAACACTTGACCCAAACAAAGCCAATGGAAATCTGATGCAACAAACCCGGGCAGTGTATAATCAGCAGAGACCTACAGGCCTGATGTCTTACGCCCACCAGAAAATCTATATGGTGGCCATATTATTTTGTGTGGGTGCCATTGTGGGCGGAGTCAAGCGACAAATGTGGGTCGTGTCCAGCAGCTATCCAACCAATGGGTGCACATTTCAAAAATATATCCCCAACAACAGCAACAACAACCACGCAGAGCTCTTGTAGACCTGCGACATATAACCTCAGGGATAAAGTATTATTTCAACAAAATTGTTGATTCTTTTCTGATACCCCACAGCACCATGCACTCCGTCATTTTTGTCATTTTATCTGGCTTTGTCTGAGATACTGAAGTGGTGCCACTTTCCGGCCTACTTCACCTTAACCATATTCCGTCCCATGGAAGTGGCAATTTAGCCATTGTACCAATCTATCCCGTACTACTTTTTGAAGTGGTAAACAAATGAGACGGCTAGCTAAATGTCCTCTTAAAAGGTCGATTTGCTCCACGATGCAGTTCTCTCTCATTTGCATTTCACCAGAACGGTACTTTTAGTTCGATTCAGCCTGACCAGAGTTTAACGCAGCAATAGACAGTTCCGGGATGAACACACTATGAAAAGAGCTGCACTCTCGTTCTGAAATTTAAAACGGGTTAAAAACATTTGCAGGTAGATAGGTTGAGAATACCTCGGAGGCAGAACATCCGTCATGTTTGAATGAGGGTTGCATATGTATAAGCGTAATCCTTCTGGGAGCTTAAAATAGGTGCAGTCATGAGTCACGTGTCTGTTCTTTGCTACACTGAGACATAAAGGGGGAAAGAAATGATCATCGGTGCTTCGTTCACTCCCCTATATATAGGACTCAAACGAAATGGTAGTCTGGGTCTTGTGATATCTGTTTGTCAGTTGATAAGGTCAACGTTAGTCCATGGCGAAGGCCGCTTTGTGGCAGAAATGTTGCATTTCTGATCCTTTTAATTTTTGTCCAAAAAAAAGAATGAAATTTTGGTGAAATCCAAAGTCTTCATTTCCATATGCAGGACTATCTTTTATCTTCTCATGGCCATTCAGTTATTTCAACTATTATTTGCTCAAGCTTCCCCCGTCCGCTTTCCTCGCCCACGTTTCATCTTGCAACACAAATCCCATGGCGCTTACGCAGTCTCAGCGCATCCATCGTTTCATCGCAACATCGATGCCTGGAAAAGGGCCTTCGACATTACGCTTTGTCTCCAAGGAATCCGGCATGAGACGAGGGTAAGGTTTGTTGGGAAGGTTTTATATACACCTTTATGTCTAAGGAAGTTTGCAAATCAGTTCCCAGTGCTTGCATTTCCATGGTTACTTTCTTACTGAGATTTCCCATGAGGCACTGCTGCAACTATTGCAGAATGCAGTCGTTGCTCGTTTTCTAATTGCAGGACGTGAGTGCCCACAGACCGAAGTCATTAAGCTTACTGGGAGAGAGCAGGGAGGCGTTTAACTAATGCATGGTCTGAATAAAACGAACTTCAATCAAAACATCTCGGTTCAAGAGGACCCATTGGAAATACTCCCACGACAGCTAGGAAACCACATGATCTGAGGCATGGTATTTTCGGCCTCCCTCATGGTATCAACCTAATTAAGCATCCTACAGATTTCCATTAAGTGAGAATTCACCCTTTCATCAACACGTGTTCCCTTGTGTGACTCATTCAGAAATGATAGTCTCTTCACTGTTAGCAACACAAGATAATTCTGATCAAGAAGAAAGATGGTTGCTTCAACAAAACAGGTTGACCATCATGTATTTTAGCAAGAACACATTCGGACCAAGACTTTGGCTAAATATATATCATACAATGTTCGTATATAAACAAGGTGAATATTTTGGTGAAGATCTGGATCCGGATACGATAATTTTTACAGCGTAGCCTGTATGGTGATGCCTTCTGGAACAGCGTTTGTGTCCGTATGTATGCATGTCTGCCCCTTCTGCCGGCATTTTGCGTGTTTATTCCCTTTAAAAAAGGTTGTTTACAAGATCGAGGCTCGTGTAAGAGCTAACATTAATGACAAAAACGGACACATAAAACATTTAATAAAGGGAGTGGGAGACAAGATGGGGAGAAAGAGGGAAGCACACAAGTACAACAGTAGAGTACAGTGACATCGGGAGATCTGTGGGAGGGAGAGGGCTTGGGAGGTGGGGGCATGGGAAGGGGGGGGGGGGAGTGAGAGAAGTTTAAAACACATGGACACTGCTAGGACTTCCAGGAAAGAAGTCGGTATTTCAGAAAAGTGGATCTGGGGTGAATTAGCGGGGTTAGAAAAGATCAAGGTTTTGGATGGAGGAAGATAAGAGATGGTGGTGAACAGCTGTTTGAAAGACCTGGAGGGAGGAGTGGGATTGAAGAGAGTGAGGGAGTTGTTCCAGAGGTAGGTAGAGGAGGAATGAAAGAGTTAAGGTAAGCAGAGAGTCTTGATTTTGGCAGTTTCACCAGAAGAGGGTTGCTGGCACATATTGTGCAATCTGAAGGAATATTTGGGGGACAGAGCACATACAGGGCTGGGGGGGCTTGGCCAGAGAGGAGTCGGTAGAAGACAGAAAGACCACCAACCTGCCTGCGGTGAGAGAGAGAAAGACCCTCAGAATCAGCTTCATCACGGGAGATTCCAATGATTCTGAACGCTTTGGTTTCGACAGCCTGAAGCCGAGCTAGGTGTGAGGCAGGAGCACCAGCCCAGAGCGTATCAGTATTCCATTGAGCTGCGGATGAAAGCCTTGTATGTGGTGAGGAGCCCAGAAGTGCCGAGAAAGGACTTCGCACGACGGAGGATGCCCAGTCGGCGACTGGCTTTGGAGGCCAGCTTGGAAATGTGGTTTTTCCAGGAAAGATCATGGCAGATAGTGAGACCCAAAAGCTTGAGTGACAGAACTTCTTGGAGAGGATTATACTTTCTGCTCTCTATACCCACACTCTCTTTTCTTCCTCTCACTCATATTTCCCTCATTACTCTTCCTTTTAGCAGTTGTAAAGTCTCTCATTGTAACCCTCTGTGGATACATATTGAATACTATAACAGCACTCGGTAGAGAGCATACCTCTGCCAGGCTGAACGGTTTATGTTTTGTATCTCATAGATTGGTCAGATATGGATTCGGACCTGAACCAAAATTCAATCGGTTTGTTATTGTCACTTAACAAACTCGTCCACCAAGTTTTGTCATAATCCATCCATAACTTTTTGAAATAGCGTGCTATATATTGTTTTTGGCCCCGTCTCTCAATGGTGAAGAATCACCTAAAAAGACCGATAGTCCAGTAGCCGGGCTTGGATCTGCTGAGTGGAAGCTCTGCCGTCCCCTTGTCATGTGACCCGATAATCAGCTCAGATTGGTGAATGTTTATGAGAGACATACATACGGAAGGACAAACACTGTTCCAGGCGGCATTGCCCGATGGGCTACACCGTCAAGATATGGCTGCCAAACCGCGTGACCAATGACATCATCAATTTTTTTTCTCGCCCAATTTATCCCGAGATCCAATATAATCAATCTAACAATCCAATAATCATCCGCCAAGCCAATACATCCGCCAAACCAACACATTGGCCAAACTAACACATCCGCCAAACCAACACATCTGCCAAAGCAACACATTTGCCAAATGAACACATGTGCCAAAACAACACATGCGCCAAACCAACACATCCACCAAACCAATACATCCACCAAAACAACACATTGCCAAACCAACACCTCTGCAAAACCAACACATCATCCAAACCAGACCTTCCACACAACCAACACATCCGCCAAAACAACACATCCGCCAAACCAACACATGCGCCAAATCAACACATCCGCCAAACTAACACATCCGGCAAACTAACACATGCACCAAACTAAGATATCCGCCAAACTAACACATCCACCAAACAAACACATGCGCCAAACTAAGACATTCGCCAAACCAACACATCCGCCAAACAAACACATCCGCCAAACAAACACATCCGCCAAACAAACACATCCGCCTAACAAACACATCCGCCAAACAAACACATGCGCCAAACTAATACATCCGCCAAACTAACACATCCGCCAAATAAACACATGCGCCAAACTAAGACATCCGCCAAACTACATCCGCCAAATTAACACATGCGCCAAACTAAGACATCTGCCAAACTAAGACATCCGCCAAACAAACACTTTCGCCAAACTAAGACATCCGCCAAACTACATCCGCCAAATTAACACATCCGCCAAACAAACACATGCGCCAAACTAAGACATCAGCCAAACTAACACATCCGCCAAACAAACACATCCGCCAAACAAACACATGCGCCAAACTAATACATCCGCCAAACTAACACATCCGCCAAATAAACACATGCGCCAAACTAAGACATCAGCCAAACTAACACATCCGCCAAACTAACACATGCGCCAAACTAAGACATCTGCCAAACAAACACATCCGCCAAACAAACACATGTGCCAAACTAAGACATCCGCCAAACAAACACTTTCGCCAAACTAAGACATCCGCCAAACTACATCCGCCAAATTAACACATCCGCCAAACAAACACATGCGCCAAACTAAGACATCAGCCAAACTAACACATCCGCCAAAGAAACACACGCGCCAAATTAAGACATCCGCCAATCTAACACATCCGCGAAACAAAAACATGCGCCAAACTAAGACATCCGCCAAACAAACACATCCGCCAAACAAACACATGCGCCAAACTAAGACATCCGCCAAACAAACACATGCGCCAAACTAAGACATCCGCCAAACAAACACATCCGCCAAACAAACACATTTCGCCAAACGAAGACATCCGACAAACTAACACATCCGCCAAACAAAACACATGCACCAAACGAACACATCCGCCAAACAAACACATGCGCCAAACTAAGACATCCGCCAAACAAACACGTCCGCCAAACAAACACGTGCGCCAAACAAACCGCCAAACAAACACTTTCGCCAAACAAAGACATCCGCCAAACTAAAACAACCGCCAAACAAACACATGCGCCAAACTAAGACATCCGCCAAACTAAGACATCCGCCAAACAAACACATGCGCCAAACTAAGACATCCGCCAAACAAACACATCTGCCAAACAAACACATGCGCCAAACTAAGACATCCGCCAAACTAACACATCCGCCAAACAAACACTTTCGCCAAACGAAGACATCCGCCAAACTAACACATCCAAAAAAACAAACACATGCGCCAAACTCAGACATCCGCCAAACTAACACATCCGCCAAACTAACACATGCGCCAATCTAAGACATCCGCCAAACTAACACATGCGCCAAACTAAGATATCCGACAAACTAACACATCCTCCAAACAATAACATGCGCCAAACTAATACGTCTGACAAACTAACACATCTGCCAAACAAACACATGTGCCAAACTAAGACATCCGCCAAACTAACACTTCCACCAAACAAACACATGCGCCAAACTAATACATCCGGCAAACTAACACATCCGCCAAATAAACACATGCGCCAAACTAAGACATCCGCCAAACTAACACAGCCGCCAAACAAACATATGCGCCAAACTAAGGCATCCCCTAAACTAACACATCCGCCAAACAAACACATGCACCAAACGAAGACATCCACCAAACTAACACATCCGCCAAACAAACATATGCGCCAAACTAAGACATCCGCCAAACTAACACATCCGCCAAACAAACACATGCGCCAAATTAAGACATCCGCCAAACTAACACATCCGCCAAACTAACACATCCGCCAAACTAACACATGCGCCAAACCAAGACATCCGCCAAACTAACACATCCGGCAAACTAACACATGCACCAAACTAAGATATCCGCCAAACGAACACATCCACCAAACAAACACATGCGCCAAACTAAGACATTCGCCAAACCAACACATCCGCCAAACAAACACATGCGCCAAACAAACACATCCGCCAAACAAACACATGCGCCAAACAAGCACATCCGCCAAACAAACACATGCGCCAAACTAATACATCCGCCAAACTACCACATCCGCCAAATTAACACATCCGCCAAACAAACACATGCGCCAAACTAAGACATCAGCCAAACTAACACATCCGCCAAACAAACACACGCGCCAAACTAAGACATCTGCCAAACAAACACATCCGCCAAACAAACACATGCGCCAAACTAAGACATCCGCCAAACAAACACTTTCGCCAAACTAAGACATCCGCCAAACTACATCCGCCAAATTAACACATCCGCCAAACAAACACATGCGCCAAACTAAGACATCAGCCAAACTAACACATCCGCCAAACAAACACGTGCCAAATTAAGACATCTGCCAATCTAACACATCCGCGAAACAAAAACATGCTCCAAACTAAGACATCCGCCAAACAAACACATCCGCCAAACAAACACATGCGCCAAATTAAGACATCCGCCAAACAAACACATGCGCCAAACTAAGACATCCGCCAAACAAACACATCCGCCAAACAAACACATTTCGCCAAACTAAGACATCCGACAAACTAACACATCCGTCAAACAAAACACATGCACCAAACTAACACATCCGCCAAACAAACACATGCGCCAAACTAAGACATCCGCCAAACAAACACGTGCGCCAAACTAAGACATCCGCCAAACAAACACATCTGCCAAACAAACACATGCGCCAAACTAAGACATCCGCCAAACTAACACATCCGCCAAACAAACACTTTCGCCAAACGAAGACATCCGCCAAACTAACACATCCAAAAAAACAAACACATGCGCCAAACTCAGACATCCGCCAATCTAACACATCCGCCAAACTAACACATGCGCCAATCTAAGACATCCGCCAAACTAACACATCTGCCAAACAAACACATGCGCCAAACTAAGACATCCGCCAAAATAACACTTCCACCAAACAAACACATGCGCCAAACTAATACATCCGCCAAACTAACACATCTGCCAAATAAACACATGCGCCAAACTAAGACATCCGCCAAACTAACACATCCGCCAAACAAACATTTTCGCCAAACGAACACTTCCGCGAAACAAACACGTGTGCCAAACTAAGACATACCCCAAACTAACACATCCGCCAAACAAACACATGCGCCAAACTAAGACATCTGCCAAACTAACACATCCGCCAAACAAACACATGCGCCAAACTAAAACATCCGCCAAAGTAACACTTCCGCCAAACAAACACATGTGCCAAACTAAGACATCCGCCAAACTAAAACATCCGCCAAACAAACACATGCGCCAAACTAAGACATTTGCAAAACCAACACATCCGCCAAGCAAACACATGTGCCAAACTAAGACATCCGCCAAACTAACACATCTGCCAAATAAACACATGCACCAAACTAAGTCATCCGCCAAACTAACACATCTGCCAAACAAACACATGCGCCAAACTAATGCGTCCGACAAAATAACACATCTGCCAAACAAACACATGCGCCAAACTAAGACATTCGCCAAACTAACACATCCACCAAACAAACACATGCGCCAAACTAAGACATCCGCCAAACTAACACATCTGCCAAATAAACACATGCACCAAACTAAGTCATCCGCCAAACTAACACATCTGCCAAACAAACACATGCGCCAAACTAATGCGTCCGACAAAATAACACATCTGCCAAACAAACACATGCGCCAAACTAAGACATCCGCCAAACTAACACATCCGCGTAACAAACACATGCGCCAAACTAAGACATCCGCCAAACTAAAACATCCGCCAAACCAACACATCCGCCAAACTAACACATCCACCAAGCAAACACATGCACCAAATTAAGACATCCACCAAACAAACACGTGCGCCAAACAAAGACATCCGGCAAACTAACACATCCGCCAAACAAACACATGCGCCAAACTAACACATACACCAAACAAACACATGCGCCAAACGAAGCCATCCGGAAAACTAACACATCTGCCAAACAAACACATGCGCCAAACTAAGACATCCGGCAAACTAACACATCCGCCAAACAAACACTTTCGCCAAACTAAGACATCCGTCAAACTAACACATCTGCCAAACAAACACATGCGCCAAACTAAGACATCCGCCAAACTAACACATCCGCCAAACAAACACATGCGCCAAACAAACACTTTCGCCAAACTAAGACATCCGTCAAACTAACACATCTGCCAAACAAACACATGCGCCAAACTAAGACATCCGCCAAACTAAAACATCCGCCAAACAAATACATGCGCCAAACTAAGATCCGCTGAACTAACACATCCGCCAAGCAAACACATGCGCCAAATGAAGACATCCGCCAAATGAAGACACCCGCCAAGCTAACACACCCGCCAACCAAACACATGCGCCAAAACAATACATCTGCCAAACTAACACATCCGACAAACCAAGACATCCACCAAACCAAATCATCCACCAAACCAACACATCCGCCAAACCAACACATCTGCCCAACCAACACATCTGCCAACCCACACATCCGCCAAACCAACAGTATCCGCCAAACCATCACATCCACCAAATCAATACATGCACCAAACCAACACATCCAGCAAACCAACACATCTACCAAACCAACACATGTGCCAAACCAACACATGCACCAAACAAACACATGCACCAATCCATCACATGCGCCAAACTAACACAGCCGACAAACCAACACATTCGCCAAACTAACACATCCGGCAAAACCAACACATCGGCAAAACCAACACATCTGCCAAACCAACACATCCGCGAATCCAATACATCTGCCAAACCAACACATCTGCCAAACCAACACATCTGCCAAACCAACACATCTCCCAAACTAACACATCCACCAAACAACTCATCAGCCAAACCAACACATCCACCCAACCAACACATTTTGGTTTGGTGCACGTGTTAGTTTGGCGGAAGTGTTCGTTTCGCGTTTGTGTTGCTTTGGCGGATGTATTGCTTTGGCGGATGTGTTGCTTTGGCAGATGTGATGGATTGGTGCATGTGTTTGTTTGGCGGATGTGTTGCTTTGGCGGATGTGTTGCTTTGGCAGATGTGTTGGGTTGGCGAACGTTTTCGTTTGGCGGGTGTGTTAGTTTCGCGGATGTGTTGGTTTGGCGGATGTGTTGCTTTGGCAGATGTGTTGGGTTGGCGAACGTTTTCGTTTGGCGAGTGTGTTAGTTTCGTCATCGCGACCAAATAGCTGTATGTCGACCGCGTGCACAAATCGCCGTGCACAAAGAAATCGCCATCGCGACCGCGTGCACAAACGCGCAGGAAAGCGAATGAATCGCAAATTCGGTTTTATTAGTTTTAAAACATAGTTTAACGCCAACATAGTTTGCAAACGTGAAATAAATGAATACGCTCTCAAATGTGCCATCCGAGGCAGAGTGTGTCCTCCACGTTCGGCACACGCGATCGTTCGCTGCTCTCTGATTGGTTGAATCGTTTTTTGGACATAGCTCGGTAAGTAATTGTCCGATTAATATGAAACCTTGAAAAGGCACATCCTCGGGTCCCCAGCAATATACCTGGCAAGTTAAAAGTATATCGGACCCGTGGTTGTCGAGAAACAGCGGTCACAGACAAACGTACAGACGTACAAACGTACAGACGTACAAACAGAGATTACTGGAATTATAGATAGATATCTACACATCTGGGCAGTGTCTGTGTTGTCACTTAACAACTCCCTCAAACTTTTGTTTCCGTGGTTGTGAAGTGTTTTTAATAACGTTGTGGTGGTTTTGAATCACGTGGTGGTGAGGTATTTTGAATTAGTTGGTGGTGAGGTGTTTTTAAATGACGTGGTGGTGAGGTGTTTTTAAATCACATGGTCGTGAGGTGTTTTTAAATCACATGGTGGTGAGGTGTTTTTAAATCACATGGTGGTGAGGTGTTTTGAATTACGTGGTGGTGAGGTATTTATAATTACGTGGTGGTGTGTTTTTAATTATGTGGTGGTGAGGTGTTTTGAATTAGTTGGTGATGAGGTGTTTTGAATTACGTGGTGGTGAGGTGTTTTTAAATGATGTGGTGGTGAGGTGTTTTTAAATGATGTGGTGGTGAGGTGTTTTTAATTTTGTGGCTGTGAGGTGTTTTTATTACGTGTTTTATGGCTGTGAGGTGTTTTTATTACGTGTTTTATGGCTGTGAGGTGTTTTTATTACGTGTTTTATGGCTGTGAGGTGTTTTTAATTTCGTGGTTGTGAGGTGTTTTTATTACGTGTTTTATGGCTGTGAGGTGTTTTTATTACGTGTTTTATGGCTGTGAGGTGTTTTTAATTTCGTGGCTGTGAGGTGTTTTTATTATGTGTTTTATGGCCATGAGGTGTTTTTAATTTTGTGGTCGTGAGGTGTTTTTATTACGTGTTTTATGGCTGTGAGGTGTTTTTATTACGTGTTATGGCTGTGAGGTGTTTTTATTACGTGTTTTATGGCTGCGAGGTGTTTTTATTACGTGTTTTATGGCTGTGAGGTGATTTTATTACGTGTTTTATGGCTGTGAGGTGTTTTTATTACGTGTTTTATGGCTGTGAGGTGTTTTTATTAGGTGTTTTATGGCTGTGAGGTGTTTTTATTACGTGTTTTATGGCTGTGAGGTGTTTTTATTACGTGTTTTATGGCTGTGAGGTGTTTTTATTACGTGTTTGATGGCTGTGAGGTGTTTTCAATTTCTTGGTGGTGAGGTGTTTTTAATTTTGTGGTGGTGAGGTGTTTTCATAACATGTTTTATGGCTGTGAGGTGTTTTAAAGAACTTGGTGGTGAGGTGTTTTGAATTACGTGGTGTTGAGGTGTCGTCGTCCCAAACTTCCAGTCTGCACCTTCCCCTCCCCAATGTGTATGCTGAGGGGTTCTTTCTTGAAAAAAAAACATTCAACCTAAATTGCCGATAAAAATGTAATATCACAAACACACCAAATACATTTGTGCAAAGTAATTGTTTGAATTATTATTGGTTTAAACCATAGTCCAGTGGGGTCCGTGAAGTTAAGAGCTTCATTACCCTTCGCTGCCTCATCCTCCGCATGTAATAATTCCGCAAAAGTTGAATTGAACTCCTCGGAGTGTAAAGCTTGCTCGGCTAATCCATCCCAAGGGGTGTTCACCCCAGGAATGCAACAATATATATATATATATATATATATATATATAGATAGATAGATAGATAGATATATATATATATATATATATATATATATATATATATATATATATATATATATATATATATATATATATACTGTATATATATAGTCACGTGAAAAAGTAAGTACACCCCATGTAAAGTTTTGACTTTTTCAACCTATTTCAACATACAGCTATTTGATCTTCATTTCAACAATATTGATAGATAAAGGTGATATAATATAACAAATATCATGAAACATTTATATTTTGTAGTCCATTGTATAATTTAAATAAACATAAATGCAAATTTCGCATGTGGAAAAAGTAAGTACACCCCTACATTTATCACTCGTTCAAATACCTAAAATTAGAATCAGGTGCACCAGCTCAGGTGCAAATGATTAGAACATCGTTGGAGAGGTTCTTGGAGGAACCTGTCTTATTTAAACCTCAGACATATCGTTTGGTTTGCTCTTTGTTGTTGAAGTGTGCGGCGTCGCCATGCCTATATCAAAAGAGCTATCTGAGGCCTTCAGAAAGAGGGTTATAGATGTCTACGAGTCTGGGAATGGATTTCAAAAGATCTCCAAACAATTTGAAATCAATCATTCAACTGTCCGGAAGATCATCTACAAGTGGAGAAGATTCCAAACAACTGCCAACTTGTTCAGGCCAGGCCGCCCCAGCAAGTTCAGCCTGAGAGCAGACCGCAAGATGCTGAAAGAAGTCTCTTAAGAACCCCAGAATGTAATCACGGGACCTACAGGTAGCTCTTGCCACTGTTGATGTCAAAGTGCACGAGTCTACCATTAGAAAGAGGCTGCACAAATTTGATCTCCATGGGAGGTGTGCCAGGAGGAAACCTTTGCTGTCCAGAAAGAACATCAGGGCAAGACTAAAGTTTGCCAATGAACACCTAGGCAAAGACCAGCACTTCTGGAACAATGTGCTCTGGACAGATGAGTCAAAGGTAGAGCTATTTGGCCACCGTACCAGAAGACATGTTTGGCGAAAACCAAAGACAGCATTTGACCACAAGAACCTGATACCAACTGTAAAGCATGGTGGTGGAAATATTATGGTTTGGGGCAGCTTTGCTGCATCAGGGCCTGTGCAGCTCACCATCATAGAATCCACTATGAATTATTCATTGTACCAGAGGGTGCTTGAGAATAATGTGAGGCCATCTGTCGGAAAGTTGAAGCTCAGCCGAAGGTGGACCTTGCAACATGACAATGACCCTAAACATACCAGTAAATCCACCAATGAATGTAGTCAGGTTCGCTATGTTTTTTCGTTCAAAATTTTGGTAGATTAGCAAAACTATACATTTTTGGAATATTCAGAGCATGAGGAATCCAAAAATTAATGTTTACATTTGCGTAGACACCTTTGCGAAAATGACACTCAGGACAGTGATGAAGATCTGTAAAAGCATATTCCTGAATGGTATAGACCTCGTAGATCCTGTGTATAGGACTTATAGTTCAATCTGATACTACCTATAACTTCCTATAACAACCTATAACTTCAAAGGACTTGCAATATCATGTATTATGTAATACAGTTATATCACAAATATAAAGACAATGGTTTTCAATTACCTTTGTTTGTTGCTTTTCTATAATCCTGAGCACTATTTTGAGGCCTTTATTGGATTCCTTGACCCAGAAAACATAGGATTAGCATATTTAATTAAGTCTCTAGGTTGACTAGAAGCCGAGATCGCGCAAAATATGTATTTTATGGCGGCCATTTTCAAAATACAAAATGGCGGCCATGCAGGTGTCTGTGCAAATGCCAACATTGATTTTCAGATTCTCCATGCTCTGAAGATTCCAAAAATGTACAGGTTTGCTAATCCCAAAATTTTGAAAGAAATTATATTTGTTAACATAGTGAACCTGACTAATGGCTGAAAAGAAAGAAATGGAGGGTTCTGGAATGGCCAAGTCAAAGCCCAGATCTAAATCCCATCGAGATGTTGTGGGGGGATTTGAAACGAGCTGTGCATGCAATTGTGCATGCTGTGCAACAATTTTTTGTTGAATAAATTATTGCAAAGTCAATTTCTCATTGTTTTTTGTTCAAATAGATCATCTTTATAGACTATAGATACTGTTCAAATGTAGCCCAAATATTGATATGTCCACATATGTTAAAAAGATTTTAAAAACATTTCATGGGGTGTACTTACTTTTTCCACATGCGAAATTTGCATTTATGTTTATTTAAATTATGCAATGGACTACAAAATGTAAATGTTTCATGATATTTGTTATATTATATCACCTTTATCTATCAATATTGTTGAAATGAAGATCAAATAGCTGTATGTTGAAATATGTTGAAAAAGTCAAAACTTTACATGGGGTGTACTTACTTTTTCATGTGACTGTATAGCTATACATATAGACTTGGCATTTAATATGGAATATTTTTTTTGTGGGGGTGAACTTACTTTTCAAGATGACTTAGAACCAAAAGTTCATTGGAATTATGTTGAAATTATTCCAGATTTTGTTAATGTGACCTTTAAAAGAAACAAAAACCACATTTGACATTTCGAAGCAAATAAATTGATCCTTGAAAGTGATGTAAACTGATATCGAACTCAATTCACGGACAGTACTGTGTTAAACTTCTGTACGTTTTCCAGAAGTATCTCTTTATTTTGCACATTAGCCAAAAAAAATTTCAACAAAAACAAAAGCTAAATTATGACTGGGATTAAGGACAGTAAAATTACAGTTCAGTACTTCGTGTAACCCCCACGAGCATTCAGGAGAGCACGTACACGTCGAGGCATGCTGTTCACGAGATTTGCCAAGGTTTGGACAGGAATCGCTTGCCATGCAGTGACAATAGTCTGCTGCAATTCACGCACAGAGGTCGGCTGCTGGTCCAAGATGTCAATTTGACGCGATAATTCTGCCCACAAGTTCTCTATCGGATTCATATCCGGGGACATGGCAGGCCACTCCATATGGTCTACACCACGGTCAGCAAGAAAGTGTTGGATCATGCGAGCACGATGAGGCTGTGCATTGTCATCTTGGAAGACAAAGTTTCCTCGAAAGGCTGCATGAGCAAATGGAAGCAATGTTTCTTCCAGAATGACCCTGTACTTGAACTGGTTCAGGTTTCCATTCAGAACAACCAGGTCAGTTGTGCCCCCTGCATGGAAAGCAGCCCAAACGGTCACCCCACCACCTCCAGCTTGGACTCTTGGCACTATACAATCTTCGTTGTGGGCTTCATGCACTTGTCTGCGCACTCGGACGCGGCCATCTTGACGATAGACCAGAAATCTAGACTCGTCACTGAAGGTCACTTGATTCCAGTGTCCTGGCTGCCATTGATGGTGCTCTCTGGCCCACTGCAATCGGCGCTGGCTGTGTTGTCTGGTCAGGCGTGGCTTTCTCAAGGGACGCCTGTCACGATAGTCTGCTTGAACCAGTCGTTGGTTGACTAGCCTTCTGGATACAGGCACATTTGTCAGTTGCTGCCACTCATCCCTAAGCCGATTAGCTGAATTGATACGGCCATTGCAGACTAACCGGTGCAGCTGGCGATCATCTCTCCTTGTGGTTCTGCGTGGACGTCCTGGCCTCAGTATTGGAGTAGGGACACCCCTCTGAGCCTTTCGTTTCAGGATCTTTGACACCTGACCTTGAGTGATGCCATACTGCCGAGCAATAGCACACTGTTTCATGCCAGAATTTCGTAAAGCCACCACTCCATGACAAACAGCATTGTCAAATTGACGGACCATCTCCAGAGGAAGCGGCAATAACTTTTGTCGACGTGCAGCAGTTGTTTTCCACTAATACAGAACGCAACAACCCTTATATACCCGATTGTGAAGCCAATCGTCAAATGTACCTGTCCTTACATTTTGTCATGCCACCTGTGATATAATCCTGTTATTGACTTCTTGCTGCGAAAGACAATCAGTGACATTGTTCTTTCAACAAAGACATCACCGAAGGGTAAAAGAAACTCACCAGATTGATATACTGAGTTCAGAAAGTAAACCCAAGTCAAGAAAAAAAAAAACATTCCATATTAAATGCCAAGTCTGTCTATATCTGTGCAGCGCCTGTCCTGTGTTGTGTTGTCACTGAACTACTTTCTCAAACTTTTGTGAAGTCGTACCAAACTTCTGGTATGCACATATCTCTCCCGTCGGTATGTCCTAAGGCTATTTATTTTGAAAAATGTTCCAATTATTATTATTATTATTATTTTTGGTATTTTTGGGGGAAAAATTTTTTTTTCAACTTCAATTGTTTATAAAATGTGATATCACGTATATTACAAATACATTTGTGCAAAATAATTGTTTGAATTATGATTGCTTTAAACCATGACAAAACGGCAACTCGGGTACAGTCATTTATCAATATATCTACACATCTGGGCAGTGTCTGTGTTGTCACTTAACGACTCCGTCAAACCTTTGTTTCCGTGGTTGTGAAGTGTTTTTAATAACGTTGTGGTGGTTTTGAATCATGTGGTCGTGAGGTATTTTGAATTATGTGGTGGTGAGGTGTTTTAAAATGACGTGGTGGTGAGGTGTTTTTAATTTTGTGGCTGTGATGTGTTTTTTTTATGTGTTTTATGGCTGTGAGGTGTTTTTAATTTTGTGGTGGTGAGGTGTTTTTATTACGTGTTTTATGGCTGTGAGGTGTTTTTATTACGTGTTTTATGGCCGTGAGGTGTTTTTAATTTCATGGTGGTGAGGTGTTTTTAATTTTGTGGCTGTGAGGTATTTTTTTACGTCTTTTATGGCTGTGTGGTGTTTTTAATTTTGTGGTGGTGAGGTGTTTTTATTACGTGTTTTATGGCTGTGTGGTGTTTTTATTACGTGTTTTATGGCTGTGAGGTGTTTTTAATTTTGTGGTGGTGAGGTGTTTTTATTATGTGTTTTATGGCTGTGAGGTGTTTTTATTACGTATTTTATGGCAGTGAGGTGTTTTTATTACGTGTTTTATGGCTGTGAGGTGTTTTTATTACGTGTTTTATGGCTGTGAGGTGTTTTTAATTTTGTGGTGGTGAGGTATTTTTATAACGTGTTTGATGGCTGTGAGGTGTTTTTATTACGTGTTTGATTTGGCTGTGAGGTGTTTTCAATTTCGTGGTGGTGAGGTGTTTTTGTTACGTGTTTTATGGCTGTGAGGTGTTTTTATTACGTGTTTTATGGCTGTGAGGTGTTTTTATTACGTGTTTTATGGCTGTGAGGTGTTTTTATTATGTGTTTGATGGCTGTGAGGTGTTTTTAATTTCGTGGTGGTGAGGTGTTTTTATTACGTGTTTTATGGCTGTGAGGTGTTTTTATTACGTGTTTTATGGCTGTGAGGTGTTTTTATTATGTGTTTTATGGCTGTGAGGTGTTTTTATTACGTGTTTTATGGCTGTGAGGTGTTTTTATTACGTGTTTTATGGCTGTGTGGTGTTTTTATTACGTGTTTTATGGCCGTGAGGTGTTTTTAATTTCATGGTGGTGAGGTGTTTTTTATTTTGTGGCTGTGAGGTATTTTTTTACGTCTTTTATGGCTGTGAGGTGTTTTTAATTTTGTGGAGGTGAGGTGTTTTTATTACGTGTTTTATGGCTGTGTGGTGTTTTTATTACGTGTTTTATGGCTGTGAGGTGTTTTTAATTTTGTGGCTGTGAGGTATTTTTTTACGTCTTTTATGGCTGTGAGGTGTTTTTAATTTTGTGGAGGTGAGGTGTTTTTATTACGTGTTTTATGGCTGTGTGGTGTTTTTATTACGTGTTTTATGGCTGTGAGGTGTTTTTAATTTTGTGGTGGTGAGGTGTTTTTATTATGTGTTTTATGGCTGTGAGGTGTTTTTATTACGTATTTTATGGCAGTGAGGTGTTTTTATTACGTGTTTTATGGCTGTGAGATGTTTTTAATTTTGTGGTGGTGAGGTATTTTTATAACGTGTTTGATGGCTGTGAGGTGTTTTTATTACGTGTTTGATTTGGCTGTGAGGTGTTTTCAATTTCGTGGTGGTGAGGTGTTTTTGTTACGTGTTTTATGGCTGTGAGGTGTTTTTATTAGGTGTTTTATGGCTGTGAGGTGTTTTCAATTTCGTGGCTGTGAGGTGTTTTTATTATGTGTTTGGTGGCTGTGAGGTGTTTTTAATTTCGTGGTGGTGAGGTGTTTTTATTACGTGTTTTATGGCTGTGAGGTGTTTTTATTACGTGTTTTATGGCTGTGAGGTGTTTTTATTACGTGTTTTATGGCTGTGAGGTGTTTTTATTACGTGTTTTATGGCTGTGATGTGTTTTCAATTTCGTGGTGGTGAGGTGTTTTTAATTTTGTGGTGGTGAGGTGTTTTATTACTTGTTTTATGGC
Source organism: Myxine glutinosa (assembly GCF_964187855.1). Classification (NCBI taxonomy): domain Eukaryota; kingdom Metazoa; phylum Chordata; class Myxini; order Myxiniformes; family Myxinidae; genus Myxine; species Myxine glutinosa. The sequence continues at coordinate 43,035,207 of NC_136264.1, read as the reverse complement.
TGTGAGGTGTTTTAAATTACTTGGTGGTGGGGTGTTTTGAATTACTTGGTGGTGAGGTGTTTTGAATTACGTGTTGGTGAGGTGTTTTGAATTACGTGGTGGTGAGGTGTTTTGAATTACTTGGTGGTGAGGTGTTTTGAATTACGTGGTGGTGAGGTGTTTTGAATTACGTGGTGGTGAGGTGTTTTGAATTACTTGGTGGTGAGGTGTTTTGAATTACGTGGTGGTGAGGTGTTTTGAATTACTTGGTGGTGAGGTGTTTTGAATTACTTTGTGGTGAGGTGTTTTGAATTACTTGGTGGTGAGGTGTTTTGATTTACTTGGTGGTGAGGTGTTTTGAATTACGTGGTGGTGAGGTGTTTTGAATTACTTGGTGGTGAGGTGTTTTGAATTACTTGGTGGTGAGGTGTTTTGATTTACTTGGTGGTGAGGTGTTTTGATTTACTTGGTGGTGAGGTGTTTTGATTTACTTGGTGGTGAGGTGTTTTGAATTACGTGGTGGTGAGGTGTTTTGAATTACTTGGTGGTGAGGTGTTTTGAATTACTTGGTGGTGAGGTGTTTTGATTTATTTGGTGTTGAGGTGTCGTCGTCCCAAACTTCCAGTCTGCACCTACTCCTCCCCTATGTATGTGCGGAGGGGTTCTTTCTTGAAAAAAAAAACATTCAACCTAAATCTTCAACCTAAATTGCCTGTAAAAATGTAATATCACAAACACAACAAATACATTTGTGCAAAATAATTGTTTGTATTATGATTGGTGAAAATCATGACAACACAGCAACTCAGGTACAGTCATTATCCTCAGCTAAAATAAGGCCGTTCCTCAGTAACGACGCTTGGTGAGGCGAGCGTAGCGAGCCGAGCCAAGCTAGTATATATATATATATCTCACACTACAAGTAATTAACATTCTGCTTCCCTGGCATTTTCCAGCTGATTTATTGAAACCCAGTGGAAAATACATGAAGAAATTTAAAAAAACAACAGGAAAGATGTGAGGTTCAAAGTCTATAATGAAGTGTCACGAATTAGAGAAGAGATTGTAGATTTATGAGTAAAGTAATTACTGTTTGTCTGCACATTGTTAACCATGCTGTCTTTCGGAGCCTTGCACTGTCTTTCTTTGGCAAAAGAGGACAGCAGTGTGTTTTATGATAAATAATATATCGCACATTGCTATAAATATCTCTTCATATGTGCCGAAAAGGTCAGAGTTAACAGCCTTTTCCCCTGGAGTTTACATGGAATAAATATATAAATACCTGTTCATGGCATATGGAAGCTCTGTTTACTCACAGCTAAAGTCTTCCCTCTTCCCTTGAGGCTGAAATATATTTCTACTGGTCACACCAATTGGGTGCCATGGGGTTGTTCCGACATCCTGATCCTGATAAGATCTGACCTTTGGTTACTGAACTCCACATGTAGGTCATACAAATTAGTGATAAAATAAATTGTTTCGTCGTGTTTTCCCAACCATTGCAGTGAAGGGTAAGGACAATTAATGTGCACATTGGAAAGTATTCAAGATGTTGCCACAACAAAACAATTTGGATCACATGAGGCTGTAAATTACGGTGTCGACAGCAGAGGTTTTATTGAATGAAATCACGCTCCAGCTCGAAAAACCGATAAAAATGTGAGGATGCCAGTTGTACAGCTCTTTGGCGACCCAGACATGAGATTTGTAATTTGGTCACAACTATCTCTATTGATAAACTCTGCTGAGCCATCGATAAACTGCATGATGTAGGCAGTTGAGACTGGCCTTCGTATGGGGAAAGAAATGCCCCCAATGTCCTGGTAATGTCATTAGAGATCATTTCTGAGCAAACCTTACTCCTTATTAAACACGTATTAATGGTGCAGTTGAAAAGGCCAGAGGCAGCACGAAAGTCAGAGAGTGGGCTTTCTTTAGGGCCACCGTCAGGACAGTGTCAAGAAGAAAGCGTTTTAATAATCACACATTAAGAGAGGTGACATCTTGCCCCGTGTGCAATTTGGAAATGAAAGCGACTTGCACACCAGAAAATTACTTCCCTGCTTCGGGGCCAATCTCTGTCTCAAAGCCAATAGAACAACTGGCCGATGATGTGCTCTCAAGGTTATAGTATTTCACAAGGTTACGTGAAATGCAGGAAATTGGTTTCCAACCTCTACGTATTTCATTCCAAAGTGGGTAGTTTATGAAGGTATTTCTGTAAGACCCTCACATTTAACCTTAGTTTGAAAAAAAAACAAGCACATCTCCTGAAAAGGGCAATTTAACCTTGATGTTGAAGCCACAGAAGCTCTCAGGTGTGAACATCATAGATCTTTCATATGAACACTATAATTAGTACAGCACAAACCAAAAAATGTTTGTAAAAGTGGATGACCTTAAGGGTAATAGTTATGCTAGTGATCCTGCTAACCTTGCAAATACAGTGATGATTTATTTCCGCTTCCAAAGGTACCGTGAAATAATAGGAAAGCAAGCAATCTCCAGGAAAAGGGCATTTAAACCTTGATGTTGAAGCCACACGAGGCAGTGGAACATTTTTGTTTTCAAAAGTATTGTTGCAGCAATTCCTGTTTTTCAATGTACATCATCTTGTGTGAAAGGTGGAGGTCATCCATCTACTGTACATTACCCATGTACAGGGGATTCATTTTGAGGAAATGATGTATGGATGAGAGCAGGAGTGAGAGGTTCAGTCAGCAGAGTGACGTTGACCATTTCTACTTTATCTTCTGTTTGTCCAACTGTGGCTCCAATGTCAGCACTTTGCATTTTTATCTTCTGTCACATAATTCTTCCATCTTTTACAAAAGAAGAATGATCTCCAACAAGATTGTTCCAAACACTTACAGACTCTTGATTACCATTTTTTTTACAACTAAAATACACTACATGACCAAAAGTATGCAGACACCCTTTCTAATTAGTGGATTTGGCTGTTTCATCCAAACCCATTGCTGACAGGTATATATAATCAAGCACACACCCATGCAATCTCCATAGACAAACATTGGCAGTAGAATAGGCAATAACGAAGAGCTCAGTGACTTTCAACTTTGCACCCTTATATGATGCCACCTTTCCAACAAGTCAGTTCATCAAATTTCTGCCCTGCGAGAGCTGCCCCAGTCAACTGTAAGTGCTGTTATTGTGAAGTGGAAACGTCTAGGAGCAACAACAGCTCAGCCGCGAAATGGTAGGACACACAAGCTCACAGAATGGGACTGCTGAGTGCTGAAGCGCGTAGTGCGTAAAAAGCGTGTGTCCTCGGTTGCAACACTCACTACCGAGTTCCAAACTGCCTCTGGAAGCAACGTCAGAACAACAATTGCTCGTCGGGAGCTTCATGAAATGGGTTTCCATGGCCGAGCGGCCGCACACAAGCCTAAGATCACCAGGTGCAATGCCAGGCATCAGTTGGAGTGGTGTGAAGCTCGCCACCATTGGATTCTGGAGGAGTGAAAATGCGTTCTCTGGAGTGATTAATCACGCTTCACCATTTGGCAGTCCAACAGACAAATCTGGGTTTTGCGGATGTCAGGAGAAGGCTACCTGCCCGAACTGTAAAGTTTGATGGAGGAGGAATAATGGTCTGTGGCTGTTTTCCATGGTTCGGGCTGGGCCCCTTTGTTCCAGTGAAGGGAAATCTTAACGCTTTTTTTTTTTTTTTTTTTTTTTTTGTATACAGAGTCGAGGCTCGTGAAAGAGCTAACATTTATCAAACAAACAAATCAAACAAACAAGCAAACAAAGTATATAAAAAGGGGAGCGGTCGACCAGATGGGGAGAGAAGGGGAGGAAGCACACAAACACAACATTTGAGAGCAGGGACATCGGGAAATGTTTTTGGAGGGAGAGGGCCTGGGGGGAGGCAGGATAGGTATAAAACGCAAGGACACCAAGGACTTCCAGGAAAGAAGTCAAAAGTCACCTCAAAAAAGTGAAAAAAAGAAAGTGGATTTGGGGTGAAATTAGCGGGGGTAGAAAAGATCAAGGTTTTGGATTGGGGAAGATAAGAGATGGTGGTGAACAGCCGTTTTAAAGACCTGGAGGGAGGAGTGGGATTGAAGAGAGTGAGGGAGTTTGTTCCAGAGGTGGGAGAAAAGAGGAATGAAGGAGTGAAGGTGAGCAGAGAGTCTTGATTTTGGCAGTTTAACCATGAGAGGGTTGCAGGCAGATCTTGTGCGACCTGCAGGAATATTTGGGGGACAGAGCCCAGAGAGAGCTGGGGGAGCAAGGCTGGAGAGGAGTCGGTAGAAGACGGAAAGACCACCAACCTGCCTGCGGTGATTAAGTGAAAGGCCCTCAGAGATAGCGTCATCGCAGGAGATTCCAATGATTCTGAACGCTTTGGTTTCAACAGCGAACGAGTTTCAACGCTACAGCATACAATGACATTCTAGATGATTGTGTGCTTCCAACTTTGTGGCAACAGTTTGGGGAAGGCCCTTTCCTGTTTCAGCATGACAATGCCCCCGTGCACAAAGCGAGGTCCATCCAGAAATGGTTTGTCGAGATCGTTGTGGAAGAACTTGACTGGCCTGCACAGAGACCTGACCTCAACACCATCAAACACCTTTGGGATGAATTGGAATGCCGAAATGATGTAGGCCTAATCAATGGCCTAATGCCAGGCCTAATCACCCAACATCAGTGCCCGACCTCACTAATGCTCTTATGGCTGAATGGAAGCAAATCCCCACAGCAATGTTTCAACATCGAGTGGAAAGCCTTCCCAGAAGAGTGACTGCTGTCGTAGCAGCAAAGGGGGGAGGGTGGAAGGACCAACTCCATATTAATGTCCATGATTACCTTCGCAAAAGCGGAAGGTTATGTTTTGATCGCTGTGTATTTATTTGTATGTCTGTGTGTGTGTGTGTGTGTGTATGTTATTCGCATAACTCAAAAAGTATTCAACCGATTCGCATGAAATTTGGTGGGATGATAGGTTATTATCCGGGAACCATTTGATTAGATTTTGGAATCGATCGGGTCAAAGGTCAAGGTCAAGGTCATGAAAAGGTCAAAATCGTCTTTTTACCATAGCGCGGTCAATTTGTGTCCAATTTGTATGAAACTAATGCCAAAATGTTCAGAATTCAATGCCCAATCTTGTGATATGCGACATGACACTCTGACGTCATAACCCTTGTTAGCGGTTGGGGGCCAAAGGTCAGGGGGGTCACGCCCTTGCAAAATGTGCGGTTTTTTAAAAATCATAACGCGGTCAATTCGGATCCAAATTGGATGAAAGTAGATGTGTCATTCTTATGTGTCATGATGTTTTCGACTGTTGGTGCAATTTGAAGAGATGAAAAACAGAACATATATATATATATGCATATTTTACAGTTGTAAGGATGCATGTAATAAACTTGGATTAGCAGCCGTAAACATGGTTCTTTCCGTGCAAATCAACGGGACTATGGCACAGTGACAACGAATCAGCGCCGAGATCTTGTAGTCATCGAGTGTCATTCCCTCGAATCTTGCTACACAGATCTTGTAGTCTTTTATTTTGGCAACAAAAGTAGCTGCGGCGAAGGTATGCGCTCTACCGAGTGCCCGTTCTAGTTTTGGAATGAGATGTTCAATGTTCTGGTGTCCACATACTTTTGGTCATGTAGTGTAGCTGCCAATCTACCAGTCAGCCATCTTTGATCAGATCACAAAATAAAGTGAGGTGCGCGTGTATACCATCATGTACTGCTTGTGTCAAATTTGAACAGAATCGGATCATGCATGTCCGAGAAATTGTTCTGGACACATTTAACGACCGAAATGGCCAACAGTCGGCCATCTTGAATCTGACGTCAAACAAAATGGCATCCATATGTAAGCCATCATTCCTTATATGTTTGTTAAGTTTTAACAAGATCAGTAAATGTTTGTCCGAGGAGTGTTGAGGACGTGTTCAACATAGGGTTTTTACAACTAAAATGGCCGCCAGTCGGCCATCTTTGAAGGCATTGTGAAACAAAATGATGTGCATGTGTACACCATTGTGTATTGTCTTTTTTCCAAGTATGATGCATGCACGCACACACGGACGAGACCTAATCCACAATTCCCAGTTTCAAACTAAGTGCAACGGGTGATAATGACCGTTCGATTTTGTATCATGAGCTGGATAATATATATCATTGAGGTTTCTACCCTTCAATCCTAGTATCGATCCAAATGGCATATTCACAATCTTAGTTGTATTTTTTTTGGTTTTTTTTTGTATACAAGATCGAGGCTCGTGAAAGAGCTAGCATTAATCACACAAAAAGTCAAACCGACACATAAAACACAAAATAAGGGAGCGGTGGACAAGATGGGGAGAGAGGGGGAAGGACACAAACACACAACATTTGAGCAGTGACATCGAGAGAACTGTGGGAGGGAGCGGGCTTGGGGGGAGGTGGGAGAGATATAAAACATATGATGGTTGTCTAATGAGGGGGGGGGGGAGAAAGAGGGGGCAGTGAACCTATAAGCAGCCACATCAGAGCACAGGGAGTTATTTGGGATATCCATTGCTACTGAGTTAATGAGAATCCTCATCTGAACATTTATAGCCAAAAACTTTTATTAACTCTTTCCTCTTCCACTCTGTCAACATGTTCTTACTGTTAAACCTGTTCCATGTGTGCACTGCCACCATTGATGTCATAGATACTGGTTGCTCATGATTGCTCATGGCAAGAGACTCATGTGAACAAGCATCTACCCATAGTGCCTTCAGAGAGTATTCGCACCCCTCGACTTTGTTCACATTTTATTGTGTTCCAGCTTGAATTTAAAATGGATGAAATTAAGATTTTTTTTGTCACCGATCTACACAAAATAACCCATCATGTCAAAGTGGATTTTTTTGTTTTTAGAATTTTTTACAAAATAATTTCAAAATGAAAAGCTGAAATGTCTCGATTCAAAAAATATTCAACCCCTTTGCTATGACATCCAAATTGAGCTTAGGTGCATCCGATTTCCTTTGATCATCCTCGAGATGACTCCACAACTTGATTGGAGTCCACAAATTCAATTGATCGGTCATGATTTAGAAAGAATCACACCTTTCGATACAAGGTCCCACAGTTGCCAGTCCATGTGAGAGCAGAGACTCTACCATGTAATCCAAAGAACTGGCCATAGAACTCCGAGCTAGAATTGGGAGGATGTGTTTTCATCTCAGCTTATTAGATTTGCGAGAATTTGCTCTGTGGAGGATGATTTTGTGGTTCGCGCTAAGACGCACCCATTATGCCGGAGAGGGGTTATTGTGATAATAGTTTGATTCGATCATGTTTGTGTTTTTTTTAAGACGTCATTGTAATCTCTTGTTTAGGTTTGGTTGGTTTTCCTGTAAATAGGTTCCTGTAGCTTTGGAAGTTGTGTGAAATAATTAAAATGTTTTTGTTGGTGTTATTGTTTTTATTTTTAATTTTTTTAAATTAAACCAGAAGTGTCAGTGCTTACCAGAGGGAGAACTTCATTATAAATAGAAGACCTGTGTATTGATTTGTGGGCTGATGAATTGCTGTGTACATTCTGTGGTGGTAAAGTAAGTGGTTGTGTTTTGTGTGTCTGTGTGTGTATACCTTCTGTATGCGTGATTTATGTTTATGTTTGTCATCTCTCCTTTCTCTCCTTTCTTTCCTTCTTTTTCTTTGTCTATGGATGGGGTGAATCTTGCAAATGTTTTTTGTAAGGTTCATGGCCTGCCTGCACCTGGATGGGTTTGAGAGTGGAGGAGTAGCAGTCAAAACCCGAATCCTATCCAGGTTCCTCCTGATGACTCCACCTTTGCCTTTTTGGGTTCCCCTTGATACTCCAGTACTTTATTTTGTCAGTTATTTGATTGAATAGAATGTGGAAGGTGGTCCCACGGGCAGGAAAAAAGAGGAACAAATGAGTGGACATGAGCAGTGATTCTGGATTTTGATAGTTTCACCAGAAGGGGGATGGTGGTGGACCGCGTGCACCCTGGAGAAACCTGGGGGCGGAAGGGGAGGGGGCGTGGGTGGCCAAAGGAAGGAAAGAGCAGAGGGTGCAAGACCAGAAAGGAGGTGGAAGAAGGCAGAGACACCACTGACCTGTCTGCGACGGCATAGACTCATCTTCATCGTGGGAGATTCCAATGACTTTGTTGAAGGCTTTGGTTTACATGGCGTCCGGCTGCGCATGGTGTGAATCAGGGACGCCAGCCCAGAGTGGAGAGCAAATTCATTTAGTCCACAATTTATTGGATTTAGTCCACAATATAATGGATTTAGTCCACAATGTAATGGATTTAGTCCACAATGTAATGGATTTAGTCCACAATTTTATTTAATGTATTTCACCGATTAATTTCATAAAAATGAAGTCCACCAATCTTGAGGGAAATCCAAAGGCAAATGTTTCAAATCATGAAGCTCACCGGTAGTGTTTTCTGTTCCTTTTTTCATGATCAGAAGTCTGGTGTTAGTGGTGTCGTAAGTCTTGATACAAATGTTTCCAAAGCGACCACATCAACAGGAAGGCAGGGAGCAAAAGGTGCACACACGTGCGTGGCACAGAAAGGGTAAATTGGCTTGAAAACCACCTGGTGTAAATCTCTTGGGTGTGTGCTGCATATGCCGCTAGTAAGCACTGTGCAGGCCTCTGTGGGCTTGGTCTGATGAAAATACAGGCAAAATGTTATGAATCACTGCCAAGGCACGGTCGTATGAGGTGATGGATCGCCTGGCATTGGCAGATGTGTGATAGTGTACTTTCGAGCATGATGTCCATGTCGGGAAAGATGGGGCAAGATGACCACTGCGGACTTTTTGTTCGGTTTCCTGAACATTTTTCATTTGTAATTGCCCGCTATAGCATCGCACAAACAGCCTTGTTGTGGCAACGTTCAGGACACTGAATATGAGACCAAGACCAAGGAGGTGAATGTAAGGGGGAGGGCATGGATCTTGCTCCATATTACTCTATAATTATTAATTTTCTAGTAAACTTTCTCCTTTATTTTTATTTTTTTGTATACAAGATCGAGGCTCGTGAAACAGCTAACATTAATCACACAAAAAAAACAAATAGACACATAAAACATATAATAAGGGGAGCGGTATACAAGATGGGAAGAGAGGGGGAAGCACACAAACACAACATTTGAGAGCAGGGACATCGGGAGATCTGTGGGAGGGAGAGGGCTTGGGAGGAGGAGGCGTGGGAAGGGGGGGGGGGGGAAATTTACCGCAACACGGTCAAAATATCTATCAAATAATGTTTAGTTTGTAAAACTGCTGTGTATATTGGAACGATGTGATGCACGCTCGGCTACTTTCAACCTTGCTCGAAATCAGAGGTGACAGCAGCCCAATGGGTTCCTTGAAGATCAATCGTACTTGCTAATTAAAAAAAACTTAAGTCACTATAGATTATAAAATACTACTACGACTACCACCACTACTACATCCACAACTACTACCACCACTACTACATCCACAACTACTACCACCACTACTACTACTTTAATATCACCAATTATTCCCACCTCACTGTCTTCATGAAAGACACCGTGGTAATTTTAAGGTCCATATTGCTTGGAGAACGCCCAAGTGACAATTTATAACTGGGCGAGATTCAAACCCTGGTTCGACTGCTAAGAGGCGAGTGTGCATGATTCTAAGATACAAAATACTTTCCACCTAAATTTAGTGAAATTCACACGCAGATTTCGCTCAGCGGCTTCATAATCGGTGGATGCATTCAGCGGCTTCAAAACCTTTCTCAGAACATGGTTAAAATAATAATACAGAGCACGGATGGATCCAGACACTTGATTTAGGTGTGCGGACGCAAGGTACCAACAATGCAGTGAGCACGGAGAGCAAGGCGTGACACTGCAGCATTTAGGTGCCTGCTGTATGAACCCCATTTGGAGGTCCAAGAGACAACTTCCCCTCCTCCCTCCGGAAGCTACAGCATTTAAGTGGTTTTGAGGGGAAATCAAGATGAATTACATCAAAATATGTACCAGCAGATCATCGATGTTATCGTCACAAAACTTCAGTACTGTATTTACATTAACGCAATTATGATTTTACATACTGTATATACAGTGCCTTCAGAAAGTATTCACACCCCTTGACTTTTTTCACATTTTCTTGTTACAGCCTGAATTTAATGTGGATTAAATTAAAAATAATTTGTCACGGATCTACACATACCCTAAAATGTCAGTGGAACTTTTAGTGTCAAAATTTTTGTAAAATAATTCAAAATGAAAAGCTGAAATGTCTTGAGTCAATAAGTATTTAACGTTTGCTACAACACTCCAAATTGAGCTCAGGTGCATTCAATTTCCTTTGATCATTCTTGAGATGTCTCTACAACTTGAACAGAGTCCACCCGTGGCCAAATGAATTGATGTGACATGATTTAGAAAGAAACACACCTTTCTATATAAGGTCCTACAGTTGACAATGCATCTCAGAGCAGAAACTCCACCATGAAGTCCAAGGAACTGTCCATATAACTCCGAGATAGAATTGTGAGGAGACATAGATCTGGAGAAGGGTATAAAACAACTTCTAGAATGTTGAAAGTTCCCAAGAGCACAGTGAGCTCCATCATTAGGAAATGGAAAAATATGGAACTACCCAGACTCTTGCTAGAGCTGACCGTCCGACCAGACTGAACAACCGGGCAAGAAATACCGAAAAGGGGGCTTATGGATTGGGTCTCATCCGTCAGTCGGTACATGCGTCCACAACCATATATCGGACATGTATGGACTGATTTTGTTCATACTTGGCAAAAAGACAATACATTATGGTGTACATATGCACATCATTTTGTTTTGCGAAGCGATCAAAGATGGCTGAATGGCGGCCATTTTAGTTGTAAAAACCCCGGTTTGTTTGTTGTTTTTTTTTGTTATTTTTTTTTGTATACTGAATCGTGCTAACATTTTGTATAGTGAAATGTAATAGATAGTGTATAGTTTGTAAATAGTGTATAGTTTGTGTATAGATAGTGTATAGATAGTGTAAATAGTGTATAGATAGTGTATAGAAAGTATAGATAGTGTATAGTTTGTAAAGTGAAGTTTTGTATAGTGAAAGAGCTAACATTTACTTCACAAACAAATCGACCAGACAAACAAAATACACAAAAAGAAGGAGCGGAAGACAAGATAGGGAGAAATGGGGAAGCACACAAACACAACATCCGAGAGCAGGGAGATGTGTGGAAGGGAGAGGGCCCGGGGGGAGGAGGCATGGGAAGGGGGGGGGGGGGGGGGGAGGGAGAAGTATAAAGCACAAGGACACCAAGGACTTCCAGGACAGAAGTTGGTATTTCAAAAAGTGGAATTGGGGTGAAATTAGCGGGGGTAGAAAGGATCAAGGTTTTGGATGGAGGAAGATAAGAGATGGTGGTGAACAGCTGTTTTAAAGACTTGGAGGGTGGAGTGGGATTGAAGAGAGTGAGGGAGTTTGTTCCAGAGGTGGGAGAAAAGAGGAATGAAGGAGTGAAGGTGAGCAGAGAGTCTTGATTTTGGCAGTTTAACCAAAAGAGGGTTGCAGGCAGATCTTATGCGACCTGTAGGAATATTTGCGGGACAGAGCCCAGAGAGGGCTGGGGGGGCAAGGCCAGAGAGGAGTCGGTAGAAGACGGAAAGACCACCAACCTGCCTGCGGTGAGTGAGTGAGAGGCCCTTGGAGTTAGCTTCATCGCGGGAGATTCCAATGATTCTGAATGCTTTGGTTTCAACAGCGTGAAGACGAGCTAGGTGTGAGGCAGGAGCACCAGCCCAGAGGGGAGAGCAGTATTCCATTGAGCTGCGGATGAAAGCCTTGTATGTGGTGAGGAGCTCAGGTGTGCCAAGGAAGGACTTCGCACGACGGAGGATGCCCAGTCGGCGACTGGCTTTGGAGGCCAGATTTGAAATGTGGTTTTTCCAGGAAAGATCATGGCAGATAGTGAGACCCAAAAGCTTGAGTGACAGAACTTCTTGGAGAGGATTATTCAGAAAGTGGATGGGAGGGTTGTCCAGTCGGTCTTTTCGGAGAGACATCGTAAGAGTGTGAGATTTGTCAGGATTGAAAGACATGTTCCACTTGTTTGCCCAGTCTGTGATTTTGTCAAGGTCTGCAGAGAGTGAGGAGGCTGCAGACTGCCGATCTGAGGGATGAAGAATGGAGCGACAGAGAGTAGAGTCATCAGCAAAGAGATAGAGAGGATTTTCAAGAGATGGTTGAACATATCCTCAACCATTGCTCGGACATGCATTTACCAATCTCATTCAAACTTGGCACACAGAAAATCAATGTTGGTTTACATATGCACGTCATTTTTCCCCCAAATCAGATCCAATATGTTCGACTGGCGGCCATTTTTTTACTTAAACGTGTCCCAAACCATTTCTCACACATACATGGAAAATATTGTTCAAACTAGGCACAAGCACAGAACAACATGATGACATCCACGTGCTCCTCACTTTTTGCGATCTGTTTAAAGATGACCAACTGGTAGATTGGCAGCCATTTTAGTTGTAAAAAAAAAAAGCGATATTGAACACGTTCTCAACCATTCCTCGGATAAACATAGACCGATTTTGTTCAAACATGGCACAAATATAATATATGAGAGTATACTTATGCAGATTTTGTTTTGGAATCCAACCAAAAGTGTCCAACTGGTGGCCTTTAATTCCATAGAGCAACCTTCCTAAAACCATGGGGGCTATGACATTTTGTGTTTTTCTTCTTGTTCGTATTAATTAATATATGCTTTGTTACAATGTTATTTTTGTTATTTCTTTTATAATTTGAATGTCATGCCATGGAAGTACCGATTAAACTGCTATGTATACCTTAACATGGCGTGCTTTTAAAACATGGGGATTCTTCCAGATTATTTGTAGTTAATTGGCGAATCAACTCAGGAGATCATGACGATCATTTTTGTGTATCACATTCCACATCAAAAAGCTCCTGTAGATCTCCACGAAAAACATGCCTCACACACACACCTCATCCATTTATAGTAGAAGCTTTTCAAGGTTGTTGAATGCCTGGTAAAACTTTTTATGGATGGCAGAAGGAAAACCTTCTTGAGTCAGCCATTAATTTGAAACTGGGTAGGAGATTCACCTTTCAGCAGGACAACAATCTGAAGCACAAAGCTAAAGCCACACTGGATTGGCTGAATAAGAAGTAAATAAATGTTCTTGAGTGGCCCAGTCAAAGTCCTGACTTGAACACAATTGAACATTTATGGCGAGACTTGAAGATTGCAGTCCATCGACGATCCCCATCAAACTTGGTAGAACCAGAGCAATTTTCATGTGGAGAATGGGCAAAGATTTCACCATCTCACTGTGCAAAGCTGGTAGAGACCTACCCAAAAAGTCTCGTCGCAGTCATTGCTGCAAAAGGTGCTTCCGCCAAGTATTGACCTAAGCGGCTGAATACTTTTGTAACCAGTGAATTTTGATTTGTACATGTTTTTTGCAGGTATTCCAGACATCTAACCTCCTTCAACTATAAGTGTTTAGCTTGATCTCTTCAGTTATGAATAAAAAAGTTAATTTTGAAAAATCGTTTCTACATAATATGTATTTAATTTAAATGTAACATTATTGCTAGGGAGTGAATATTTTTGCCTTCCACTGTACTGTATGTTTTATGGGTCGAGGAATTTTTAAAAAACATTAAAATGAGTTAATAAATTGTCATTTCATAAAAAGCTTCGGCCCATTCCACTTACAATGGATATTCCGTGCTCCTGACTTCTTACATATGTCAGATATGGTAGTTTAACCCTGATGTTTACCAAAGTTTACCATATTGTAGTCTACCAAAGTATGAAAATATTTTTCTGCATTGAAGTCACTTTCAGGACTACATTAATACATCAAGCATCAGTACTAAGATGTAATCATAGTTAAATTTGTAATTTTGGACTTAAATGTACATGTACATCCCTACCCTGCATATTATATGAAATGGAAATGTCATATTTATGAGGGCCAGTCAATAAGTAACCTTAAAATGGCGATATAAATTTGACAATGTAATGTGTGTAGTTGTAGACGACATATGTTATATCTATGGGTAAGAGTCATGTTTTGCGTTTGAGATCTGGTAACATTGAGCGTATGACATCAGAAGAGCAGTTCCAAGATGGCGGCTCCCTTAGAAGCATGCACCAGGGAGGAGCAACATTCTGTCATCGTTTCTTGTGAAGTGAGGGTGTGAATCCCAGTGAAATCCATCGCAGAATGAAGATGTAATATGATGACGCATGTTTATCACTGCAGCAGGTGTACGACTGGAACTGGTAGTTTAAAAGTGGAGTGTCCAGTGTGGTAGACGCTGCTCGCTCGGGCCGGCCTCACACAGCCGACACACCAGAAATGTTTTTTTTTTTTTTTTTTTGTATACTGAATCGAGGCTCATGAAAGAGCTAACATTTACTTCACAAACAAATCAACCAGACAAACAAAATATTGTTACAGACACGACTTTGATGTTATGGTGGGCCGAGCGGAATGGCCGCCGTGTCCGCACAAGTTACCCGATTATACTCGAACGTTGCCGAGTCGCGCTACGCTAAATCAATTGAGGAAAAGGACACAACGGCTGGGATTAAAATGACACGACACCAAGGGTTCAGTTCTCAAGACCTCCGGAGGAGGTTATATTAGGGCGGAAGGTCAGATTACAACGACAAGAGGGACAGCATAGAAAGGCAGGCACTTAGTTACACTCTTATATTAGCCCTGACAGACGACAGATAAACGGGACAAAAACTGACTCACACGGGGATTGATGGCAAGGAAAGCGGGTATCGATGGCTCAAGGTGCACTCTTGGCTCAAGGACAGAATCGACCCGGTCCGGTCCAATGATGCGGGGAGGTCACTCTCAGCGCTGGAAGGTCGCGACTTGTCTTCTTCAGTCGGGGGCGCATCTGACGTCACGTCCGGTAAGTGGCCGCGTATATCCGGCGGGGAGTGACACGCCCTCGGCTCGTTAGCTCCGCCCCAGATGGAATCGGCCCGTTGCTTCTCATTGGGTGCGTGCGGGGGGGTTACCGGCTCCGCCCTTGACGAGGGGCTGTCAAGGAGCCCCTTCGTGGTAACCCCGTCGGAGCGCATGGTCAATGGCGGCTAACCGAGCCGGTGTGAGGACGCACACTCCCCCGCGCTGCGCCGTTGTTGTAGTTGTTGTTGTAGTTGTTGTTGTAGTTGTTGTTTGGGGAAGAAGATGGGAGGAGGTATGGGAAGGTCCTAAACTCACTACTGGTGCCATATAATCACATTCTGGTGCAACGAAGAGTCAGAATTAATGGAAACGAGTCCTTAACTGACATAGACTAAGAATAACTAGCAAGATGTCCGAAAGTTGTCTACGTGAGATGCGGTGGACCTGGGCACGACATTTAATGGGGGAAAAAGGGGAAGGTCGGTTCTACAGAGTGTTATTTACAGGCAATGGGACTAGGGAATGGGGGATTGGGGATAGTTGGGGAGTATTGGGGAAATAGGGGAGTATTTACAAGCGGATATTGAGGCCAAGTCCCATATCCGCAACATTGCACCCTTCTCTACCCTCGGGGCGTCCCGACCCGATAAATTTTTACCTATTTTAGTGTGGCACTCAGATGTAGTTCCCTCTACTATTAACTCTACCCTGAGTGCGACAGTTTTACAGATATTCACAAATGAGTAAATATGTCCCCCTGCGACGTTGCACCCTTCTCCTCACAGAAACACACCCACAGGATAACCGAATCCGGAAAGAATTCGCAAACTAAACATACAGCCGGTAGGGAGCATTATTTACACAAGACTACGCTGATATTTACACTACGATCCAGGACCTGTTTTTGGAGGAACACATGCAGATGTTATGCATAGAGAGAGCACGCATGCCAGCATCGATACACCAACCCACGAGTGCTCTGTGGCCTTACGGCCTTTAATAACGTGCAGAGCACCCCTTCCCAGCACCAAAAGCACCACCCCATCACACAGTCAGCACCATCCGGTGCAGTCACCATTGTTCAATGAATAAAAATAACTTCAACAACCCCTAACCCTGCAGGTGTCTCTTGCTCTTCGTGTGGTGCACTTGCCCTTCTGGCTTCTTAAAAAAATCAAGAAAGGCGCCAACCGCGTCCATTTCTGTATTGTGGCCGTCAGGGGCCAACTAAGAGTGGTTCACCTGTTTGGCATAGGTGCCACGTTGACCCATAGGTCCTTCCACGGGTGGTGCTTGGCCGCAAAAGAACTGCGGTCCATTGTGGGTGGCCACAAACATTGCGGTCCATATGGTGTATCGATCCAAGCAGCAAGCAGCGAAAGTGCAGGCCCACAACTGCGGAGCCAGCACCTCTCTCTCCTCTCTCTCTGCCCCAAAGCCAGATCCTCGGAGGTGGGAGACAAAAGAAGCAGACAAGTGAGTAAGGTGGTAAGGGCGCAAAAGTGCACGCAATATAAGATGATGCACACTGGGGGCACATGGGAACCAGGTGAGACAGGTACGTTCCTACCGTACGCCCCCCCCCCCCCCCCCCCACCAGGTAACCTACATGGCCCCTTCCTTACCCCTTACTGCATCCACAAAACACAACACTACCCATAAACATCTACTTTACAAATCAACAAACGTCCCTACTGTCTTCCCCGTTCCTCCCATAAACCAAATTCGTCTTCTCTCCCTCCTAACCAATCAAATTTGCCATTTTCAACTCAACATCAAAATTTGCCATTACCAATTCATCATCAGTCCCTCCTAAGGAGGGAGAGATGGAATCACCCCAATGTCTCATCCACGTCGTGATGCGTCTCACCAATCCACAGCAATCTCATTTCCTGCAACAAAACAAAGAAAACACAGGTGTGGAGTCATCATCATCACCACAGGTAAGTGGCTGCGTATGGTGCGACAGGTTCATCAATCCTAACTATTTCCTAAATGACTTTAACAACTTTACACTACCCGGGGTCTTTCTCCGGCCAATCCATTGGCCAACTTACACTATGGGTTCTAAAAACCAATTCTCATTGGCCAAACTGTGGTGCTTTTCAATTTGGGGTCTCACTCCCCCGATTCATCTCCCGGTGCCCTCGCACAATTTCTGGGCTGTGGCGTGTACCTCTCCCAGCGGGTCTACCCACCTGCACACCTCCACCACTGCAGTTGCCTCCGAGCTTACCTGCTCCTTACCCTAACCTAACTACCTGGGGAAGGGCCTCTGGCGCTCTCCCCACTCGGTGCCCTCTCTGGCACTGGGCTACCCGGGTCCGTCCTCCGGATCCTCGGGCCCCACTGACACTAACGGCTCCCGGAGCCCACCTGCGGCCTCACCTGGCCGACATCCTCACAGTGGTGGAGTGCCCAACCAACTACACACACTAACAGGCTACACGCCCAGCCATTTCCACAACACTAATGCACCCATCCTCAATACCATTCTGTCACCCGCACCACAGATGCCAATATCCAACCACAATTTACCTGTACCCTCTACCTAACACTTACACTACCCGCCCCGGGTATCCGTGATGGGGGTCCACTCTTCCCCCATTCACACCTTCGCACCATGCACACCACTCCGTACCACTTACTCCAACTCTCTCCACACACCTGTACTTGCACACCTGTGCTCTCATTCTTGGTGCCGCCTGCACCCTTCTCTCCCCAAGCGCATTCGCGCTGATCCACAACACTCATTACTCACACACTGTTCCACACACCTGTCCAGTTCTCACACACACGGCATCATCTCAGCTAACTACTCCCTTCTAAAACTTGCGCTTCCCAGTCGTCCCTTTAAACTATTGCGCTCCCACGTCATTATCATCCACACTAATCTACCTGCGTCCCCACTACAGGTATCAGTCACTAACTAAACTTAACGTTACCTAATGTCATCTTCGCTAGATCCCTATCAATATAACCTAACCCACCCGGGCTAGTTTTCACTGCCATACACCCCATAAGCTAGTGCGCATTTGCCCCCAACATGGGAAGGATGGTGGATTTGCCATCCCACCACATCGGGGGTCTCTCACTACCAATTTTGCACATCAAATTTCAACAAATCAAAAATTTGCCAATCACTACCCATCATCTGCCAATCACTACTGCCAATCCCTTGCCAATCATCAAATTTTGTTTTTCTCTAATTTTGGGTCCAAAACACTAACCTCATCACCCAGTCTACTCACTAATGCCTCTCGGTGCGCCAATTCCTGTCCAAAGCCCGGCTTCGTAAAGCCAAGCCATGAATGCGGGTTGTTCTGTGCCAGCGGCTGGATGCGTCCGGCACTCGGTGCAGGGACGGGGGCTTACCCGGGCCGAGATCCCACGCACCATCTCGGCGTGGAGCCATCCAATGTCCCGATCTCGACCTGCCGGAATGCCTCAACAAAAAGTGGTCGCCATGACGACCCTTTCTATCGGGCTGCCCGCTCCGCCTAGTGGAGCACGGACGCGGCCGTTCAAAGCGAGGCCCAGCGTGGATCGCGCACGGCGGTCCTTTTGAACCCGCCGTGGCTCGGATCCCCGCTGGTTCTCGCGGCACGCGAAGCCCGGCACGCACCGAGGGCCCGCTTCGGCTAAAAGTCGACCTAACCTCTAACCTGGTTACCGTCGATGCTTCACCTGGATTCTTACATGCATATGCTACCCCTTGCTTGCTCATACCTTTACTTACACACCCAGGTACCCTCATTCCGCTCACCGACTTGGTCACACACCTGACCACCGAACACTTTGGCACACATTCGTTGGTCGCACACCTCACCAACACACCTCTTCGCGCCCCCTCCTCTGTCACCTCCTCTGTGACAATCACAGGTGTGCTCCCATTCGCACACCCAACCACGTGCCTCACTACCAATTCCAGCGTGCATTCCCACTCACGCTCTACCATTCCAGGTGTGCATCCTTTCTCACCTGTCACAACCAACTCACGCTCCGTGTCACTCTCACTACTCTCACCTCCATTCTTGACAGCGCACTCACCCTTACTCTTGACAGCGCACTCTTTCCTCATGCACCTGTCCGTCACACACCTTTCTCGCGCACACTCTCCCGTTACACCCTCTGTAACACTCACCACAGGTGTGCATTCTTCCTTGCCTTTGACAGCGCACTCTTTCCCCATGCACCTGTCCGTCACACACCTTTCTCGCGCACACTCTCCCGTCACATCCTCTGTAACACTTACCACACCGCGCTTCCATGTGCCCCCTCGCACACGCGCTACGACCGACTCACTCTCGCCAGCACCCTCACTCCTTGGCACGCACTTTTTCCTCACACACCCCAGAGTCGGACTTTCTCGCACACCTCCTTTTTCGCACACCAGACCTGTCGCACACTTCACCAACGGCCTCTCACGAACACCCGGGTCCATCTCGACCCCCCAAGCTTCTTAAATCCCCTGGCGCATCATACGCACGACCATATTGGTCACCACTTACACCGGGTCCTCTTCCTCTTCGCTTCTCCTCCATCACCTGCGAATCCCTCATCCGGTTAATGAGCACATCATCACGATCCAAACACAGACTTTGGACCAATTCTTTTACTTCCTCTTTTATCTCTTTGTTATCCCCTCTCCGTCGCTTCTTAATTTCGCTCACCCCTTCTTCCACTTCTTCTAATTTCTGCTTCACCTCTTTTATTCCCCGGTACGTCTCCTCAAGCTCGTCCTCCAAGGCTACCTTGACCGTTTCCATGTGCGTCCTCACCTGCCGGTCCTTCGTCTCCATTACCTCTATCACCTCGTCCAACCTCGTTGTCAGTCCCTCACGTACCATCTGACATTCCCTCTTCGTCGCTATCAAGTCATCTTTTAGTTCTTTCTGTGTCGCTTTTAATCCTCCTAATACCGCAGTGTTCCTTTGAACCTGCTCCGTTACTTCTTTTTGTCCCTCCGTCAGCTGTTCCACCTCCTGCGTCAGGACCTCTATGCCCCCTTGTAACTTTACAGTCCCCTTTCTCACCTCCTTCTCCATGTGCTCCTTACAGTGCCTCACCTCCTCGCGCACTCCTCCGACCTCCTCACTCACTCCTCTTCTGATCTCCTCTCCCATCACTTGCATCTCCTGCCCAGATGCCACCCTCATCTGCTCCATTTCCTCCCTGTGAGCATCCAGTTTGGTTTCTACCCCCATTCTGACCCCCTCTATCTGCTGCCCCATTTGGTTAACTTCCCTTTCCGCTTGGTCCCTCATGTCCCTCAATTTGCCTTCCATCCTGTTTTCTAACCCCTCTAACCCATTTTTCACTCCCTCTATCTGATTCTCCTGGGCAGCCATTCTATTTTCTACCCCCATTAACCCATTTTTCACCTCTTTTATCCCGTTGTCTAACCCCTCACCGGTACCCCTCGCTTCGTCCCTCATTACCCCCATTTCGTTTCCCATTACCCCTATTTTGCCCTCCAATCGCTCACCCTGAGCATCCATCCGGTTCCCCATTACCCCCATTTGGTTTCCCAATCGCTCACTCTGAGCCCTCATTTCCTCCCTCATTTGCTCGCTATTCTGGGCCATAAGGGCCTTCATTTGTATGAAAAAAAGGTCCAAATTTACCAGCGGCGCTACTACGGTCGCGGGCGTGGGCGCCGTGGCCATGTGCGGGGCGCTATTTCGCGCGTCTGCTACCCTCGCTGCTTCGCTCTCCTCACGTCCCTCAATTTGGTCCTGGACCGACCCTGCCTCACTCTCCTCTACCGGAACCCAGCTGTCTTGATCCGCCATAGCGCGACTTTCAAAATTCGGGTTTTTATTTTCGTAAAACAAATTCAAATTTCGCCGTTATAATTTCGAGCGGCAAACGCGCTCCGGATCGAATTCTACCTCCCCAACACCAATTGTTACCCTAGTGGTACAATTGGTGTTCCAAAATTTGGGCCTAATAAATTTAGTCCCAGGTCCGAATCCGACACTCCTGACACCAATTGTTACAGACACGACTTTGATGTTATGGTGGGCCGAGCGGAATGGCCGCCGTGTCCGCACAAGTTACCCGATTATACTCGAACGTTGCCGAGTCGCGCTACGCTAAATCAATTGAGGAAAAGGACACAACGGCTGGGATTAAAATGACACGACACCAAGGGTTCAGTTCTCAAGACCTCCGGAGGAGGTTATATTAGGGCGGAAGGTCAGATTACAATGACAAGAGGGACAGCATAGAAAGGCAGGCACTTAGTTACACTCTTATATTAGCCCCGACAGACGACAGATAAACGGGACAAAAACTGACTCACACGGGGATTGATGGCAAGGAAAGCGGGTATCGATGGCTCAAGGTGCACTCTTGGCTCAAGGACAGAATCGACCCGGTCCGGTCCAATGATGCGGGGAGGTCACTCTCAGCGCTGGAAGGTCGCGACTTGTCTTCTTCAGTCGGGGGCGCATCTGACGTCACGTCCGGTAAGTGGCCGCGTATATCCGGCGGGGAGTGACACGCCCTCGGCTCGTTAGCTCCGCCCCAGATGGAATCGGCCCGTTGCTTCTAATTGGGTGCGTGCGGGGGGGTTACCGGCTCCGCCCTTGACGAGGGGCTGTCAAGGAGCCCCTTCGTGGTAACCCCGTCGGAGCGCATGGTCAATGGCGGCTAACCGAGCCGGTGTGAGGACGCACACTCCCCCGCGCCGCGCCGTTGTTGTAGTTGTTGTAGTTGTTGTTGTAGTTGTTGTTGTAGTTGTTGTTGTAGTTGTTGTTGTAGTTGTTGTTTGGGGAAGAAGATGGGAGGAGGTATGGGAAGGTCCTAAACTCACTACTGGTGCCATATAATCACATTCTGGTGCAACGAAGAGTCAGAATTAATGGAAACGAGTCCTTAACTGACATAGACTAAGAATAACTAGCAAGATGTCCGAAAGTTGTCTACGTGAGATGCGGTGGACCTGGGCACGACATTTAATGGGGGAAAAAGGGGAAGGTCGGTTCTACAGAGTGTTATTTACAGGCAATGGGACTAGGGAATGGGGGATTGGGGATAGTTGGGGAGTATTGGGGAAATAGGGGAGTATTTACAAGCGGATATTGAGGCCAAGTCCCATATCCGCAACAATATATAAAAAGTGGGAGCGGAAGACAAGATGGGGAGAGAAGGGGAAGCACACAAACACAACATTTGAGAGCAGGGAGATGTGTGGAAGGGAGGGCTTTGGGGGGAGGAGGCGTGGGAAGGGGGGGGGGGAGGGATAAGTATAAAACACAAGGACACCAAGGACTTCCAGGACAGAAGTTGGTATTTCAAAGAAGTGGAATTGGGGTGAAATTAGCGGGGGTAGAAAAGATCAAGGTTTTGGATGGGGGAAGATAAGAGATGGTGGTGAACAGCTGTTTTAAAGACCTGGAGGGTGGAGTGGGATTGAAGAGAGTGAGGGAGTTTGTTCCAGAGGCAGGAGAAAAGAGGAATGAAGGAGTGAAGGTGAGCAGAGAGTCTTGATTTTGGCAGTTTAACCATAAGAGGGTTGCAGGCAGATCTTGTGCGACCGGTAGGAATATTTGCGGGACAGAGCCCAGAGAGCTGGGGGGGCAAGGCCAGAGAGGAGTCGGTAGAAGATGGAAAGACCACCAACCTGCCTGCGGTGAGTGAGGGAGAGGCCCATGGAGTTAGCTTCATCGTGGGAGATTCCAATGATTCTGAATGCTTTGGTTTCAACAGCATGAAGACGAGCTAGGTGTGAGGCAGGAGCACCAGCCCAGAGGGGAGAGCAGTATTCCATTGAGCTGCAGATGAAAGCCTTGTATGTGGTGAGGAGCTCAGGTGTGCCAAGGAAGGACTTCGCACGACGGAGGATGCCCAGTCGGTGACTGGCTTTGGAGGCCAGATTTGAAATGTGGTTTTCCCAGGAAAGATCATGGCAGATAGTGAGACCCAAAAGCTTGAGTGACAGAACTTCTTGGAGAGGATTATTCAGAAAGTGGATGGGAGGGTTGTCCAGGCGGTCTTTTCGGAGAGACATCGTAAGAGTGTGAGATTTGTCAGGATTGAAAGACATGTTCCACTTGTTTGCCCAGTCTGTGATTTTGTCCAGGTCTGCAGAGAGTGAGGAGGCTGCAGACTGCCGATCTGAGGGATGAAGAATGGAGCGACAGAGAGTAGAGTCATCAGCAAAGAGATAGAGAGGATTTTCAAGAGAGTCCCATTGATGAAGACCAGAAAAAGCACAGGGCCCAGAACACTGCCTTGGGGAACTCCAGCCTGGACAGGAAGAGGAGATGAGAGAAACCCATTCAGGGCCACACGTTGACTACGACTAGAGAGGAAGTCCGCCAGCCATGCGTGGAGATTTCCATGGATACCAAAAGAGGAGAGTTTGGTGAGCAGAGCGGGGTGCAGACCGTATCGAAGGCACGTGATATGTCAAGGGAGACTGCTCTAATTTCCTGTTTGGCATTGAGGACCTCCATCCATTGTTGTGAAAGCAGAAGAGGCATGTCCAGAGTAGAGTGTCCAGGTCTGAAACCAAATTGATGATCAGAGATCAAGCCATTGGAGAAGAGGAAAGATTTCATATCTGAAGCAATGATGGATTCCATGACTTTGCTGATAATTGGGAGAAGGCTGATTGGTCTGTAGTTGCTGGGATCTGTTTTTGCACCTTTTTTGTGCAAAGCGGTGATGTTGGCATATTTCCAAGCAGATGGAAGATGACCTTGAGCAAAAGAGAGGGTGAAGAGAACAGAGAGAGGGAGTGAAAGAGCGGAAGAACAGGATTTTAGGACCGGTGGGCTGATGCCGTCAGGTCCAGTTGCAGAATCTGAGTCGAGGGTTGACAGAAACTTTTCCACCTTGTCAGGAGGAAAGGACACAGAGTCCAGGAGCAGCTGGGTACGACTGGGTACGGTGGGTACAGAGAGGGATGGGTTTGGGACACATGATTTAGAGGCAAACACAGAGTTGAGGCATTCAGCTTTTTCACGTGCGGAGTCAGCCGTGTGGCCATTTGAGGTGAGGGAGGGGATGGAGGGGGAACAAACACCAGAAACAGATTTGACCAGACGCCACCAGGATTTGGAAGAGGGAGACAGATAAGAGAGTTCGGTCCTGAGAACGGAGAGATAGTTTCCTGGCTCTCCTGAGGGTGGACACACACTTGTTTCGGGCTTTGTGAAAGGAAATTAGATTTCCTTCCGTTGGATTTGCTTTCCAGGAGACGAAAGCAAGTTGTTTCTGGGCAATAGCCTCACCACAAGATTCCGTGTACCATGGACGGGAGGAAGGGTATGACAACTGAAGACGAGATGGGATAAATCTGTGCATGAGAGAGAGCAATTTACTTTGGAAGAATTCCCAGGATGAGTTGATGTCAGAGGCGGTAGAGATGGGAGACCAGTCCAGATGATTGATGGCTGCTTGAAGACCGTGCCAGTTGGCCTGAGTGAAATGCCAGACTCGTCGACGCTGAGGAGGCTCTGAGAACGGTCAGTGAGATGTCCACTTTAACAAGCACATGATCAGAAGAGCCGATTGGAGCAGAAGAAGAGCAGCAGACATTTTCAGGGAAGTTAGTCATAACCAAGTCCAGAAGAGAAGATGCTCCGTTGACTGAAATCCAGGTCGGGAAATTGACAGATTGTGTCAGTCCCAGTGAGTCACAGAAGTCCTTTGCTGAAGAGCCATGGCTGGTGAGAGAGGTACCCACACCCAGCCAACTGGCATGGTGACAGTTGAAATCACCACATATGAGGAAGAGAGAGTTGGGATGGGTAGATAGAAGTTGGTCCATATTCTCAGACAGCGAGATGTAGATGGAGTCATCACTGTTTGGTGGACGGTACAACACACATATGAACAAAAGTTGGGAGCGAAGGGTTGCAGGAGTTGAGCGCATGCAAAGGGAAAACTGTCACATTATGCTGGATGAAGTGGTCTCCGAATTGAACATTAGCCATGGTTCAGCACACCAAATCATTTACAATGTGCTGGGGTTCCGCAAAGTGTCTGCAAGTTGGGTGCCTAGACAACTCACACCCAAACTGAAAGAACGGCGAGTGGACACGTGAAGAACTTCTGTGACGTTACGAAACAGAAGGTGACACTTTCTTGCAGCACATAGTGACTGGGGATGAAAGCTGGGTCCACTACTTTCAGCCAGAAACGAAGAGGGCAAGCAAAGAGTGGTGCCAATCAACATCACCGAAGCCCAAAAAATTCAGCACACAGCCGTCCACTGGAAAAGTGATGCTGACGCTCTTCTGGGATAGCCGAGGCCCACTTGTAAAGCATTACATGCCCAGAGGGACCACAGTCAAAAGTGCATCATACTGTGACCTCCTTAAAAATCATCTGAAACCAGCAATCAGATCAAAACGTCATGGACTACTCACTACCGGTGTTTTGAAATCAAACTCAGACCTCTGGCAAGAATTGAGGCTTTATTCAGATATTTCTCAAGACAATCCTACAACACAAGAATACAGTTCATTAGTCCCATATGAAGGCAACCAGCGCATGCATCTCATTCTAATTCTTTGCAAGCAAGCATTTTACATATCTGGTAAATCTCAATAGTATACTGCACAGGGACACAGTATGTCACCTCCCACGCACCAAATGGACACAATTTATATAAGCTCCCTCAAGGTCATTTCTTTCCAGCGGATAGTGCTTGAGACAATGCAACATTTTTCATCACAACCGGTGTTTTGCTGCAGCATGACAATGCTCGGCCCCATACTGCCCGCGCTACAGCTGCAACAATTGAGGCCCTGCATTTTGAGTGTCTTCCTCATCCACCCTACTCGCCAGACCTCGCCCCTTCGGATTACCACATCTTTGTGGAGATTTAAAGAGGCCCTTGGTGGAACCACTTTCCGATCTGACAAAGAGGTCCAAGAGGTGGTGCACGAACGGCTACACAAGCAGCCAATATATATTTTTTTTTCTAGAGGAATCCAGGCCTTAGTAAAGAGCTGGAAAAAATGCAATGAACGCAGGGGAGATTATGTTGAAAAATAACACAGTTGTGTTACACATGTACATGCAATAAAGAAGTTGTGAAAATATTTTAAGGTTACTTATTGACTACCTCTCGTACTTTGGAGAAGTACATGTTTGTAGGCCTATTCTGTTCTCTTAAGTGCTTAATTGGTTCACGAGTTATCAAACAGAGTGACCACTATATTCGTCATGAGTGTGTGTCTGTCTGTCTGTCTGTCTGTCCGCAGCATAACTACCGGATGATATCATCCGATCTTGATGAAACTTGGGTGGGAGGTTGATATCATGATATAGTTGTGTCCTGCCTAGAGTGGGCATATTGCGCCCATTGTGGGCGGAGCGACGCCCGAAAAAGATGTCTTTTTAGGGGGTAATCGAGTTCAAGCTACATCTTCTCCGAGGGAGTTGGTGGAATCTGACAGGGGTTTCGGTATTTGGTTAGGCCAATGTCATGTGTCTAGCCCCACGGAGCTCGATTTTTCATTTTCGCCCCAAGGTCAAAGTCACAAGGTCACGAAATTTAGAAAAGTCGATTTTTGATGGTTTAATTACATTGTTCGCTTCCTGATAGGGTGAAATGTCGTACATGATCTTATATTATCACATACATCATGAAATACAAGTTTTCCAACAAATTTCAGAATCTTCGACCTTTGACCTTTGAAGGTCACAAGGGTCAAATTTTCAAAGTTGTCGGAATATAACCGAATTTTCGGTATTGTGTAGCTATCTAACCTCATAACTGATTATACATTATTTTCTATCTCATTTCATGGTCAGTAACCTTCGTCTTGACATTTCCAGGCCAGCACCACACACAATTATGTACAGCTGGCTCTTAAAGGCCTGCGCACGCAGCGCATTGGGGCCTTTTGTAAATAGGCATGTACACCGCATGTCGGGGGCTGACACCTGCCACGTGGGCCCCCGACCCCCCAGTCCGGGCCTGTTTCGGTTATAGTCCGTCCTTTGTCATTGAATACCGCTCGCTCGTGAACCATCATCGTCTCCTGACTTGTCATACCCTATTTCTTCCTGACTATTTTAGTGTAACAATATTCATTGAGCTCCTCTTCATCAGATTTTATGCCTGATAGTCACCAGAAGCATGGCACATCTCGGTACATGGTTACATCTCTCTTTTTTTTTTTAGTACACATAATAGAGGCTCGTGTAAGAGCTAACACATTGAACATGGAAAAACATGCACAGACACACAAAACATGCAATGAAGGGAGCAGGAGACAAGAGGGGGGGGGGGGCGGGGAAGGGAAGCACACAAGCACAACAACAGAAGAGAACAGGGACGCTGTGGAAGGGGGGGGGGAGGAGGGAAGGGTACACGGTATAAAGCA
Source organism: Myxine glutinosa (assembly GCF_964187855.1). Lineage (NCBI taxonomy): Eukaryota > Metazoa > Chordata > Myxini > Myxiniformes > Myxinidae > Myxine > Myxine glutinosa. Next base: position 43,007,892 of record NC_136264.1, on the reverse strand, counting down.
AATGAACACGACTAGGAACCCCAGGAAAGAAACTGGGGATTCAAAGAGGCGGATTTGGGGCATTCTAACGGGGGTAGAAAAGATGAAGGTTTTGCATGGGGGAAGATAAAAGATGGTGGTGAACAGCTGTTTTAAAGACCTGGAGGGAGGACAGGGATTGAAGAGAGTGTGGGAGTTTGTTCCAGAGGCGGGAGAAAAGAGGAATGAAAGAATGAAGGTGAGCAGAGAGTCTTGATTTTGGCAGTTTCACCAGAAGAGGGTTGCTGAAAGATCTTGTGTGTCCTGCAGGAATACTTGGGGGACAGAGCACAGACAGACCAGGGGGAGCAAGGCCAGAGAGGAGTCGGTAGAAGACAAAGACCACCTACCTGCCTGCGGTGAGAGAGGGAAAGGCCCTCAGAATCAGCTTCATCGCGGGAGATTCCAATGATTCTGAATGCTTTGGTTTCAACCTCGTGAAGCCGAGCTAGGTGTGAGGCAGGAGCACCAGCCCAGAGGGGAGAGCAGTATTCCATTGACCTGCGGATGAAAGCTTTGGATGTGGTGAGGAGCTCAGAAGTGCGCAGAAAGGACTTCGCACAATAGAGGATGCCCAGTCGGCGACTGGCTTTGGAGGCCAGGAGGCCTCCAGCTCTTTAGAACAACTACAGGCTCTGGTATCACGTGCTCAATGGCAGTTGCATTTAATCAGCTCCATGATAGATAATGGTGCAGCCTCAGTCGTGAGTGGAAAAGAGTTGCAGTCGTTGCCATCCCTAATCCAACCAAAAATTCCTCTCTTCACATCAAGAGGTTGCGTCTTACGCAGATGAGCATATCCCCATATGTGTGCCTGGATCAAAGCCCTCAGCAAATGTTTTGAAGGCATTGGGCATTGGTGGTAGCTTCTCTCCTGCAGCCATCTTCTTTGTGAACAAATGCCACCATGCGGCAGGAAGTGTGCTTGTGCCCTTCACATAGCTGAGCCAAACAAATCTCGTGAATACCTACATATTGTGATGTTTTTTGCTGTTTTTCCAAATTCCTGGAATCCTTATATTATGTCCTTATATTATTGTCATTTTTTGTGTCCAGATCGATCAAGGAACAAGTTCTATCATGTTTTTTTTTTTCCTCATCCTGCCAATTTCCCAGTAGTATCACAACCTATAAGAGCATGCCTTTCTAATGCATCCATAGCTTTATTGTGGCCTATATAGCCTATATAGCCTAGGGCCGGTGCTATCATCTGCCGTCCCCTACCAAAACAGGAATGATCTGTCAGTGGTGATGGCCTGCGGTACACCAGTAGAAGTAACACATCAGTATCCACCAGTAGAAGTAACATATGTTCATAGGATCCATTGTTGCTTGTCTGAAGAAAAAAAAAAATCAGGGATCATGGTGAGGTCAGGGGTACAGATGTCAGGGGACCCTTATCAATCAGCAGAATCATGGGCAATAAGATGGGGCATGCATGTAAATTTACCATAATATCTATGGAAAGCATATTACAGTACACAATGTTTATTTTTGCTTATTAGACCCCGTTTGTAACAAAATAACATGTTTATTCTTCATCCAGTAGGCCTAAGCATAATCTACACCAAATATAGCTGGTTAAATATATTTACGCACCATTAAAATACTTTTTTTTAAAGGAAGTCTGGTAAAGTCTATCACAGAAACTCACCTAAGACTTGGCTTACTGTGAGCTGCCATTTTGATTGTTGCTGCCTTCCAGAGAGCCCTCCAGTGAAAACTTTTTAAATTCTAGAACATTGGATATTATAATTCATCCTGACAAAATGTTTGATTAACTTTAAGCTAGAATTCATTTATTCTTTGGCACCCAAAGCACAGATTTTAATTTAAATATTTGGTATATTACATATTTGATGGTAATGCATTTTTTAAATTAACAGATGCTGCCAAATTAACAGATGTTTCCAACAAATTAACGGATGTTTTCCCCCAAAAAAACTTTTGTTAATATGTAGATAATGCTCTGAGAATTCCAAAACGGGTTCAGATTTATTCCAGCTCTTGGAAACAACAGTACATGAGGACCTTGTTAACAACTAATCAACAAAAATGTTGCTCTGATGATCAAAACGGTAAATTTGCATACATGGTACAATGTATATCCATTTACCACATTCATTGCTGAGGTTCATGAAGATAAGGCTAAATTACAAGTTTCCATGGCAACTGTTGAAACTGCTGCAACATTTTTTTGGGGTATAATATTGAAAAAAATCACATGCTTCAATCAATATTGTTTTAAAAAATTCTAAGGGGGCACAAAATAGGTTTATGAAGGCAGTTTGGGGTGTGGCATATATATGGTAATTGGGCAATAATTGGGCAATAATTGGGCAATAATTGGGCGTGGTTTAGTGTAATGAACCTATGGTACATTTTACAATTTTTAGTGCTGTATTTGAAACCCCAGATACACAAAGCATACATAGATAAAACTGCAACTTTTTTGATTGTGGTATGTTTACTTGTGACGTTATAGGCGAAAATATGCATTTTCCCACAATTTTCAAAATGGCCACCAAAATGGGTGTTTCCCCAAAAAAAAAATTGGAAATGTGAATCCTGTACATCCTCTACGAATTTCAAAACTGCCTTCACATCGCTTCTAGCTCTTATAAAACACCTGACCTGATCTTTTCTACCCTCTTTGGACATAAGAATCCGCACTATATTGATGCCGCCGTGTAATTGGTCAAACTTACGACTGTTACGTAGAGTTACAGAGCTACCCGTATCAATCTCCATCCCGTCGCTGGAAACTTTGAGCTTGCAGCCAGAGACTGTCTCATCTAACTCCAATAAATTAGTTAAACAAGCCTTCTTTTCATATATCTGTACTGACTTCCTTTAATTATTTTGAAATTATTCAAATATCTCCACTCATTCATTTGTTCCTCTTTTTCCCACTTGTGGATCCCACATCCACATCCTCTTTAATGTCATTGTTCCCTCCAGGTCTTCAGGACAGCTGTTCACCACCATCTCAGATATTCTCCGATCCAAAACCATGATCTTTTCTACCCTCGTTAACCCTCCCCCCCTAATCCCACCCCAATCTTTTGATTTCCTTCAAATTTCCAGTTTTTCCTCCTGAAATTTTCATTCTGTATCCATCTTGTCCACCCCATGCATCCTCTCATGCCCCCCATTCATCACCACATCAATTGTTTGTTCCCCTCCCTCTGCCTTGGCCTTTGGCTCTGCTGATGGTGTTTCCCCCTCTCTCTCTCTCTCTCTCTCTCTCTCTCTCTCTCTCTCTCTCTCATGTTCCTTTTGTCCTGTTATGTGGTTTCTATCCGTTCAGTATCCGTTTCTATCCGTTCAGTGTACTTGCTCTTCCACGAGCTTCAACAATGTATACATAAAGGTTCCCGATCCATTCCTTAATTGATGCCACTAACAACTTCCCCACAACTGAAGTCAAACTAGCAGGTCTAGAATTCCATTCCCAATTCTTCTCTGGATCTTTCTTAAATAGTGTTACATTTGCTATTCTCCAATAATCTAGTTATCTAGTACTTGTCATGACTCCAACGGGCTGTTAATAGTATCCACTAATACCACACTTATCAGCTTTGCCACCTCCCTTGATACTCTTGGATGGATACTATCCAGCCTTGGAACTTTCATCTACCCATCGAGTTCTGTCCATTCGTGTCCGACTTCTGATGACATTCATGATCAGATTTCTCCAAACATCCCTATCCTGCACCATAGCTTGGTTGAAACGTCTACCCTACTCATCCCGTGCATACAGGGTCTGCCTCATCCTCTTCTTTCCTTAACCATTTCCAGCTTAGTTGACTTCTGCAGGCCTTTGTATTCTGCACACATGATGTGTCCAAAGTATGAGTTTCTGATCTAGCATCAGTCCTTCTAATGTGTCTGATTGTCTTATGTATTCAAGCACTGATTTGTTTGCTCTTCTTCTTGCAGTCCATGGAATTTTTAACATTCATCTCCAGCATCACATTTCAAAACTGTCAACAATCTTCTTCCGTTTTTTTATTGTCCACGACTCACATCCATACATTGTAAATGGAAATAGCAGAGCATCCACCAGCCTCCTCTTGGTTTGTTTTGTCACATACAGTAAAACTTCCTCCAACGCGGGGGATACGTTCTGGGATAACCTCATGTTGGAGGAATTCGCGTTGGAGGAATCATTAAGCGGATGGGGAAATTGGGGATATGTTCCAGGCCCCCAAAAAACTGACCCAAAAACAGACTTTCTTGCTTTTTTTTTTACATGTTTCTTTGTATGGAATGGTGCAGCATTATTAAATATACATTCAAATAAGTGTTAGTATCATAGCCGGCGAAGCCGGTGTTGTCAATAAACGAGTACGTATTATGTTGAAAACCTGATTATGCCTTGGCTCGAGAATCCAAAGCGCAGTGGACGCAGCCATCTTGCGGAGGCGGAAGTATGCATAACAAATTTAAAACGTTCATTAGGAGTTTCTTTCACCCGTCGTCGTTTGATTCACAATCTTATGCACCTCCGATGTATTAATAAAATAATTTAAGACCAACATCGGCCCGCACAGGCCTGGTTATCTTCAACGAAACGCGTCACCAAACACCGGACCCAATGAGAGTCGAGCATTTGCAAAAATATTTCTAAAATGAAATCACTCACTGGATGGAGTGCTGGAGACAGCCATCGACCGGATGCGGAGGTTTGCATAAAACAATTGCGAAAAAGTTCAATAGGAGTTTGTTTCACCCGTCGTTCTTTGATTCACAATCTCATGAAACCTCTAATTAGTAATTAAAATACGTTAAGACCAACCTCGTTATCTTCAACGAAAATCGTCATCAAACACCAGAACCAATTATTATTACGCGTTTCGGACGGTGAAAACGGCGTCAAATATTCTAAAATTGACGAAGAATTATTTTTTAGAAATCTCGCGGCCGTACGGGATAGTTTTTCACGGCCAGAAATATGGTATAAGCGGTTTACATATTTAGTTTAGAAATACGGATAGTTTTTCACGGCCGGAAATATCCGAAGTTGAGATGGAATTCACCGAATTAATCACTGCAAGCTAACGTCTTCTGGTGGACGAAGCTGCCGTGCCCGGGGAGTCAGAGAACCAGCCCTGGCGCCTGACAGCGACTGAAGTTAGAAGACTACACACTTACTGTGAAAACGTATGTTAAGCCCAGTTAAAAATAGGCCTTAAGCTAGCACATCGTATAGTTACTTCCTTAAGCTTCTTGTGACATTTATTGTATTGTATGCAGGTATTGCCATTGGGGAGGACTGTCTGCTCTTCTCTTTTACCAAGTCTTACCAGGTACGGTACCTACTACACCTACCTACTACCAACTACCTACCTACCTACTACCAACTACCTAACCTACTGATGCCATGGTGATGGGTAAAATAGTGGCAAGAGGTTTTGGCTTCGCCGACTCATTGCGGCTTTGCAGTCGGTACTAGTAATAGCCGGCGAAGCCGGTGTTGTCAATAAACAAGTACGTATTACGTTGAAAACCTGATTATGCCTTGGCTTGAGAATTCTTAAGCTCAATGGAGGCCGCCATCTTGCGTGGGCGGAAGTATGCATAACAAATTAAAAACGTTCATTAGGAGTTTCTTTCACCTGTCGTCGTTTGATTCACAATCTTATGCACCTCCGATGTATTAATAAAATAATTTAAGACCAACATCGGCCCGCACGGGCCTGGTTATCTTCAACAAAACGCGTCACCAAACACCGGACCCAATGAGAGTCGAGCATTTGCAAAAATATTTCTAAAATGAAAGCGCTCAATGATGGGCGCCATCGACCGGATGCGGAAGTTTGCATAAAACAATTGCGAAAAAGTTCAATAGGAGTTTGTTTCACCCGTCGTTCTTTGATTCACAATCTAATGAAACCTCTCATTAGTAATTAAAATACGTTAAGACCAACTTCGTTATCTTCAACGAAAATCGTCATCAAACACCAAAACCAATTATTATTACGCGTTTCGGACGGTGAAAACGGCATCAAATATTCTAAAATTGACGAAGAATTATTTTTTAGAAATCTCGCGGCCGTATGGGATAGTTTTTCACGGCCAGAAATATGGTATAAGCGGTTTACATATTTAGTTTAGAAATACGGATAGTTTTTCACGGCCGGAAATATCCGAAGTTGAGATGGAATTCACCGAATTAATCACTACAAGCTAACGTCTTCTGGTGGACGAAGCTGCCGTGCCCGGAGAGTCAGAGAACCAGCCCTGGCGCCTGACAGCGACTGAAGTTAGAAGACTACACACTTACTGTGAAAACGTATGTTAAGCCCAGTTAAAAATAGGCCTTAAGCTAGCACATCGTATAGTTACTTCCTTAAGCTTCTTGTGACATTTATTGTATTGTATGCAGGTATTGCCATTGGGGAGGACTGTCTGCTCTTCTCTTTTACCAAGTCTTACCAGGTACGGTACCTACTACACCTACCTACTACCAACTACCTAACCTACTGATGCCATGGTGATGGGTAAAATAGTGGCAAGAGGTATGCAGGTATTGGGGAGGACTGTCTGCTCTTCTCTTTTACCAAGTCTTACCATGTACGGTACCTACTACACCTACCTACTACCAACTACCTACCTACCTACTACCAACTACCTAACCTACTGATGCCATGGTGATGGGTAAAATAGTGGCAAGAGGTTTTGGCTTCGCCGGCTCATTGCGGCTTTGCAGTCGGTACTAGTAGCCGGCGAAGCCGATATTGTGAATAAACACGTACGTATTATGTTGAAAAGCCAGATTTTGCTGGATCCTTTGAGAATTCCAAGCTTTGACGCACCAAATCACTCAATGGAGGCCGCCATCTTGCGGATGCGGAAGTATGCATAAAAAATTGTGAAAAGTTCAATAGGAGTTTGTTTCACCCGTCTTTGTTTGATTCACAATCGTATGCAGCTCGAATTTGTAATTAAAATACTTTAAGACCAACCTCGTTCTCCAGGCCTACACGGCCCTGGTTATCCTCAACGAAAATCATCACCAAACACCGGAACCAATGAGATTCGAGCATTTGAAAAAATATTTCAAAACAGCTTATTACGCGTTTCGGAGGCTGAAAACGGCGTCAAATATTATAAAATTGACGAAGAATTGTTTTTTAGAAATCTCGCGGCCGCAGGGGATGGTTTTTCACGGCCGGAAATATCCGAAGTTGAGACGGAATTCACCGAATTAATCAAGAAGGGAATTATATAAATTTTAATCTCATCCAGAATGCAAATTGTGTCATTTTGAACTAGGTACGGTACCTACTACACCTACCTACTACCAACTACCTAACCTACTGATGCCATAGTGATGGGTAAAATAGTGGCAAGAGGCTTTGGCTTCGCCGGCTCATTGCGGCTTTGCAGTCGTGTACTAGTAATACTGTATTATTGCAAAATAACTCACATTGTGAGGTGGTTGTTGGAAGTTTGGGTGATGATGATCGACGATGGGAGCCATAACATAATGACCGACGTAAGCTCACTTGATGGCGGCAGGTTTGGAGATGGTGACATTTGGCAGCTCGTGCCGCGCGTGTATATAAATTAAATAGTAATTAAGCAAGGTAATAAGGAAAAAGAATAAAATATTTGGGGAAACGCCGGCAGTTTTTGTCGCAATTAATCCAGAATATAAAATCGAACTGCGATCGCCGATGACGGCAGGTGGCAACTCGTATCATCGTATGTATAAATGAAAAATTAATTAACCCTTGTCCACACAAGGAGGGTCTTTTTAGCCTTGTATTTAGCCTAAGAACACCTGCCTTGTGTGTACAAGGGTTAAGTAAAGTACAGTACAGTAACAAGGAATAGGAATAATATGAATCTTTGGGAAAACACCAGCCACGATCGCGTAAATGCGAAACACACCCTCGCGTTGGGGAGGTTTTGACGCATTTAATTCAGCGCGTAAATTGGAAACCACGTTCGAGGAAGCCGCGTTGGAGGAATTTTTACTGTATTTGTCTTTCCAGATCTTTGTCCATCCTGACATTGCTGTTCTCCCCAACACGAACCGTCAATTATTTTCTCCTCCACATTCTCCACTCACTTCAATCTTTACAACCCAGGAAGATGAAACTTTCCACATGGTGGTTTCCCAATCTGAACACACCGATAACCTCAGTTGGCAAGATTTTAGTCTTTTTTAGGTTTAAATAAAGATCAGCTTTTTCATTTTCCTTCTTCACTTTGTGCAGCAGTTTCATCAAGTCCTCTTTACTTTCTGCCAACAGAGAGGTATGATCAGCATACCTTAGGTTGCTGATAAATCTTCCTCACATCCTGACTCCAGTCTTTGTGTCAGCCAATGTTGATTTCTATACAGAATGAACAAAAAGGGGAGAGAATGCATCCCTGTCTGACCCCTTCCCCAATTTTAAACCATTCTGTCTCTCCATACTCTCACTGCATTTTCTTGTTTACTGTACAGGATTCTTCTCAGACGTATCAGGTGCTCTGACATCCCCATTTCTCTCAGCATAATCCACATCAATTCATGATCAACACAATCAAAGGCTTTGCTATAATCTGGAGCTTTATCATAACTTCATATCTTCAAAAACCCAAATCTATGCTGCCCATACTATTTCTCCAACCACAGGTTAACATCTATCACCCCACTTGAAAATTCCCCTTTCTCACACATTCTCAAGAGAATCAGAGAAAAAAAAATTACATCGAACTCCTTTCCCTCAATCGATAACCGAATAATTTGTATTTCGCTTTCAGGTCCCCTGGATATATTCTTCCCACATTGTTGGCACCCACATGTACCACAACCAATGCCTCTCCACCATGTTCCATCAATAGTCCATCAATATCCCTCACCCTTTGAAACAACACAAAATCCTATTCTTTCGATCCGTGCCACAAAATGCAGAGTACACATACCCAATCACCCCCCACACACCAGCCCTGCATCCCCATCGCTGCCAGCACACTCCATCACTGTAAGCACCATCTGCACCACACTGCATCCCACTAACGTCCACACCTGCTGGAGGTGAACGCCCCCTCCCCCCGCACCCCCTCAAAACACGACCAACATTCTTAAACGAATCCTCCAATATTTGATAATTACAAGTTGTCCTAATCCCTTTAATCCCACAATGAGGTTGTACTTTAAGTAAGCTCCTTCAACTTTACTGTCCTCCCATTGTGACGTCACTTATAGATGGCTCTCAGGCAACCGATGGGGAACATGATATTTCCAGGACATTGGTTCATTAAAAGAGAAATAGCGCAGTTTTAACCCATCAAATAGCCTCGAGTTCAAAGGTACCAACAGGCTCATCCTCATTGTACAGGGAGTTTGATCTTTCAAAATTCTTGTCTCGCTTATAATTACACGAAAAACTCAGCCTGACTAAGAAGTCATTTTTTACGGTCCATGCACCGTGGACACCTGTTTCAACACGAAAACTGCAGTCGGAGACGACCGCTTTTCATCATGCAGGGAAATCCAGGCACATGTGAAGATCACCATGCCCGTATTGTTAAAAAGCAGCAGCAGCAGCAGCCAACATAAGGCAGTCTTGATTTGGGGTTTGAAACTGGGACCTCTCGCATCAAAGACCCTTAAAATCCATCGATGACACAATTCCACATTTTCAGCACCTTTCCGGGAACAAACGTTGAGCTGCAATAATTATCCTTACAACTGTCGAGTTTATCTTCCTAAGGACGGAAAGGTGCCACACTAATTGGTCAATTAGATGCACACAGAACATCTCCCCCGAGATGAGAACATCTTCGCACGTTGCTGTTATTCGGGGAGGTTGTGGAGAGGATTGTGGAAAGTGGTTGGGGATCTGGAGAAGGAGCTATTATTGGCAACGGCTTTAATGAACAGTACAGCTCTCACATCCGCAGATGGCTTCGACAGAAGCACACACAATGAGAGGTGTACCTGTTGCACGCACTCATGTTGTAGGAGGCATGAGTCTACGCTCCGAGGTCGCTCTATCAACTGGGAGATCTTGCCTCGCAGACTGAGGATCTATTCTACCTCTTCTATTGTTCCTTGAAATTGTGCCAGAAATGTCATGACAATAGTTTTGAGACACGATGGCCTTCTGTGCACTGCGGCAACGTGTACAATTCAAAAAGAAAACACTTCAAGTACCGAAACACATGGCAGGTGTGGTGAGTTTGGAACAATTCGACTCCTCTCTCTCGAATCTATAATTAATTCAGGTTGTCCTTGCATCTCATGTCAGCCAAAGGAATATCGATAGATTGGGGGAGGGTTGGAGGGAAGTGTCAGATGGATATACAGATTCGGTTCCAGCTTGGAATAATGTCTCCAGCTTCAGTGCTTTAACCATCGGATATTCTGATTCTGATGTACCACACTCTGTTACAGAGTGACGATGATGCAGAAGCATTTTCTTGGCAAGAGTTATACTAGGTGGTTTGCCATTGCGTTCCCAGCGGTAGTTATGGCAGGAATTTGGAATTTGGTCAGGATGCCGGTCACTCCTCGTAAAGCACACAGTTGGATCCTTAACTCCCACCGACTAATGCCGGCAGAAGGGACGCCCAATTTAAAGTCCATCCGAGGGCTGGCACATACAATGATGAATCACCTGCCTGTGAAACACCGGGAAGACAGTTTATAGGTGGGTCACGATTCAAACCCAGGCTGGACAGCTTACAGGTGAGTGTGCGTACCTTTAGATCATCCTGCCAGCCCACCCTCAGATATAGTTTTCTGCAATAGAACAACTACTACTACTACTACTACTACTACTACTACTACTACTACTACTACTGCTATTACTACTACTACTACTACTACTACTACTATTACTACTACTACTACTACTACTACTACTACTACTACTGCTATTACTACTACTACTACTACTACTACCACTACTATTACTACTATTACTACTACTACTACTACTACTACTACTATTGCTACTACTACTACTACTATTGCTACTGCTACTACTACTACTACTACGCTACGCCACGCCATTTTGCTGCTCCTCGAGCCGTGCTATTTTCGACATTTCCATCTCACCCTCTTCCGTTTTCGTTTGTATTTTTGGTTTATTTGGGTTATTTGAACCGAGTTGGTTCATTTTGTTACTTTACTTTGACGTCCCGTTTGAGTTATTAGCCCTTTGTGTTCGGGCCTAGCCGCGGCGTGCGGCCGCACCCGTGTGGGACTAGTTTTGCCGCGCCCGATTTGTGGCGTATCACAAACTGTTTGACTTCCTTGTTTTTGCTTAATGACCCTTGACTTTCTGTGCTAAATTTGCATAGTTTTGGCGATTAAGCCGATAAGTTATTTGCTCAACGCGCGTTTGATTATCCTTTTGAGTTAATCATCAGCATACCGGTCCGGTCGTGCTAAGATAAAGCAGAAGCTCGCGAACGAGCTCATTGATATTTTTTTCCCCATTTTCATTTGACGGGAAATATACCGTTAATAGCAATCATGCCTCTGGATGGTACGTGGGCAAAAATGGCCGCTACTACCTCTGGTGCAGGTGGGAACCGCCCTGCCCACCCGTTTAAGATGTTAACAAGGAAGCACGGGGTGAAATGCGAGTTGGGACAAATCACCCAAATAGAGGCCTATGTGAACGCACTCGCTACTGTGGTTGATCCAGCAACGATAGTTGCAGCCTCGAAAATGTATGGACAAGCTGTGTTCTTTCTTAACTCAGAGGCTGCAGCAAACAAAGCCATTGAGAAAGGGATTAGTGTGGGAGGACTCTTTGTACAAGTCGAGCCGCTCTCAAGTCTTGGTACAAGGATAATTATATCTAATATACCCCCTTATGTGCCGGACAATGTCGTGGTGCCTTTCCTGGAACGACTGGGAGTGTTGAGATCACCCATCAAGCCTGTGTCTTTGGGCTGTCATGAGCCCTCCCTACAACATGTCTGGTCTTTTAAAAGACAAGTATCCATTGAATTGGGAAAGGAGGCTGAATGTGAGGGGTCGTTTGTTATTCCTTTTGACGGAAAGAATTACAGGGTGTTTTATATGACAAACGAACCCCGTTGTTTTGTATGCAAAGCGAAGGATCACAGGAGAGCAGACTGCCCCACCATCATTAAAGAGGTTACAGCTCCTCAACGTCCAGATCAGCCTCGAGAGGATCCCAGCGTCACTGTAGGTAACCTAAGAGAGGCGGTTGCTCCTTTGTGCTCGAGGGCAGTGGACCCTCAAGAAAGTTCTATACCAGCTTCTCATCCCAACTCTTCTGCTGCCATAAATCAATGGCAGGCAGTGGGAGCAGGGAAGGCAAAGAGAGCACAGAAGAGGAAATCGGAACCCGCAGAGGATGGGACCACGGAACACCCTGGTACAATTGAGGATGACACGGGAAGTAATGTGTCAAAGGGATTTGTAAAGCCTAGTATTCTGAAGGAGAAAAGAGTGGTAACCCAATCTGAAGAAATGGAAGAAGAAGAAGAAGAGGAAACTATTCATCAAACGACAGGATATGGAGAGTCTTCTCTCTCAGATCCACCCAAAGACAGTTTGAAGAATGAACAGGAAGGGAGACCATCAGGTAGTAAACCCAGCACGGTAAAGACAAACAACCTAGAGGTATCTGACTTGACAGGGCCAAACGATACTGTGATGTTGGCTCCTGAGAAAATGCATCCAATAATAACAACTGCAACGAAGCTTCAAAATAAACCAGGGATTGAAACATCTACAAGAGCAGTTCTGAACCGAAGGATTAACACCGAAGTTTCAAAGGATTCTGAAGTAGCATTCATCGGTGGGACAGACAGAGAGAGGGAACCAGACACACAAGCATCAATAAAGTTGCTGGCACTGACCGACATCTCAGGTGATGTCACTTCACTCACTGTTGGCGCAGAAAGGGGAATAGTTGAGCACATCTCTATTTTACGACCCCAAAAGGTTGGATCTCCTATACCAACTGAGGAGGAGGCATCCATTCCCACAGGTGTAGCAACGTCCGCCACATCACAGCGAAAGGAGCGTTCCTCTGCGCCAGAAGATTATGCCAAGTCAGCCTTGAGAGACGACATGGCAGAAGACTTGACACATTGTACAAGTACACCAAAGGAGAAGGATCTTGAACCTCCAGACAGCGATGATAAGGAAAGTATTGGTGATGGGGAAGACTATCAAGGGTCACTGACTGGTTTAGAGACAGACCTACCGGCAGGACGCCATTCCTGCATTCCCAGCCAGGAGATACTCGAGTTCCTGGAACAAAGCTTGCATAGCAGGAAGAAAGTGGAAAATGCGCTGAAACGGTGGAAAGATTATGACTTGCTAGTGCATTCCTTGTATGCACTAAGGACGGAGGGACATAAAACAAGGACTTCAGGCTCGGCCGAACAAGCCCGAGTCAGGAAGTTTCTAGCAAAGTTGTTGAGTTACGGGCCTGAATATAAATTCGTTTAGGAGGATGAATTTCACAGAAACAAAACTCTCAATACAATAATGACATCAAACTTACGAATAGGATCATTGAATGTCAATGGCTGTAAGGATGCATTCCGTGTGCACCAGGTATTGTCATTCTGTGTGAAGGAAAAACTTGAAGTAACCTTTTTGCAGGAAACCCACACGACCCCAGAGGCTGCATCCCGATGGGAAAACCAATGGGAAGGCTTGGCCTTTTTCAGTCACCTAACGGACACATCTTGTGGAGTGGCTACCCTCTTTTCACCAAAGAGGAAACCTGAAATACTTGTCGTAAAGGAAGCCAGTGTGGGGCGGTTGCTACATATAAAAGCAAAGTTTGAAGAATTTGTTGTCAATTTCGTCAACATTTATGCACCTTGTGTAGGAGTTGCAAGGGGGATTTTCTTCAACCGGTTGCAGAGATTCATGCTCACCTTGCCTGGTGAAGAGTGTGTAATTCTTGGAGGAGACTTTAATTGCACTCTAAACCCCTCCCTTGATCGAATAGGTCAGGAGCCGCATAATCCCTCTGTAAGAATATTACAACAAACCATAACACTGTTAAACTTGAGGGATACTTGGCACATACAACACCCCACAGACAGAACATTCACGTATACGAGTATCAGAGGTGGTCATATATCACAATCCTGGCTCGATAGAATTTACGTGTCTCACCGTTGGTGTAAGAGTGTCAGTGACTCCGGCATAAAAGTTGCCCATTTCACAGATCACAACTTGGCCTGGATTAAGTTTTCCCTGGCGGAAACAAGGCGAGGCCCTGGCTTGTGGCACCTGAACAATGCTTTAAGTCAGGATGAAGCCTTTTTTGTCAATCCTTTTGAATTTTTGGCAAGCCTGGAGGAATAAAAAAGGAGATTTTTGCTCACTTTGATTCTGGTGGGATGTAGGCAAGGTACGATTGAAATTGCTGTGTCAGGAATACTCGTATGGATCGAGCAAAACACTTGGGTTAGGGATCAAAAGACTGGAAGAGGAACTGCTGCACCTTGAGAAGCACCTGGCCACACTTACCTCTACTGAACTGCAGGCATACCAAGAAAAAAAGAGCACCCTTAAAGCATGTAGTCGTGTGAAGGCACGAGGGGCATATGTGCGCTCTCGTTTGCAGTTTATTTCTGAGGATGAATATGTCCTGAATTATCTCAAAGGGGTGGAAAAACGCAAAGGTCAATTCAGGGCTATAGCGAGTGTTCTCGCAGAAGATGGTCTCTTGCTCAATGGCTCTGAGGGTGTTCAAAAACGAATTAGAGCCCTTTACGCTCAGCTGTATTCGGGTAAGAGCACAGATGCAGGTGCAGGTGGCACTTTGTAGAGTAGTCTTCCTGAAGCCTCTGTAGAAGACCGGGAGCAGCTGGAGACTCCATTATCTCTGGAAGAATTGAAAACCGCCCTGCACAGCCTATCAAGAGATAAAGCCCCTGGCATGGATGGCTTATCATGTGAATTCTATACAAAAGTATGGGACTTGGTTGGACCTGATTACCTAAGCGTAGCTCAGGAAGCATGTGATACAGGTATAATGCCCCTTTCTTGGCGTCGAGCGATGCTGGTCTTGATTCCCAAGGAGGGTGACTTGAGAGACTTGAAGAATTACCGCCCTGTGTCTCTGCTGTGTGTGGATTATAAGGTCATGGCTAAAATGTTGTCACTCCGTCTCGGACCAGTCCTGACAAAATTAGTCAGCCCGGACCAATCTTATGCCATTCCAGGCAGGACAATACATGACAACATATCCCTTGTCAGAGACCTGATACAGTATGCGGACATGACTCGGACTCAAGTCGGATTTCTTTCCTTGGATCAGGAGAAAGCCTTTGACCAGATGAATCATGAGTATCTGTTTGAAACCTTGCTAACATTTGGGTTGGGGAGGAGATTTGTAGGCATGATTCAGACGTTGTACATGTCGGCAGAATGCCTAGTCAAAGTCAACGGTTTCTTGCTCGCGCCCTTTCCATTTGAGAGAGGAATAAGACAAGGATGTCCCCTGTCCGGCCAATTATATTCCCTATGTATCGAACCCTTCCTTTGTTTGATGAGAAGAAGGCTAACTGGCATTGTGGTGCCACACAACACGGTCAACCTCAAACTTTCTGCATATGCAGATGATGTTCTCATGTTTGCCAGTAATGCAAGGGATATGCAAATAGTTTATGATTGTCAGCAGGTCTATTCAGCAGCATCGTCTGCTACAATCAATTGGAGGAAAAGCTCGGGGCTTCTAATTGGACAAATGCAGGTAAAGGAGTTACCAACACTTTTTCAGAAATTGACCTGGAGTCGCAATGAGCTCAAATATTTGGGGGTGCACTTATCCACTTCCCATGGGTCCTCACCACTCATTAACTGGAACACTTTAGGGGACAAGATCGAAGCAAAGTTGAGAGACTGGAGTGGACTACTAAAAGTCCTGTCTCTGAGGGGAAAAACACTCCTTATTAAACAGTTTATAATTCCGAAGTTAGTATTCAGGCTCTCTTGCATAAGCACTCCAGAGGAGTTTCTGGTTAAGATGCAGAGGAAGCTACTGGACTACTTTTGGAATGGTAAACACTGGGTTTCCCTGGGCATTCTGAGCTTGCCTTTTTCAAAAGGTGGACAGTCTTTTCCCTGCCTTCGAAGCCACTACCACGCATCCAGGCTGAAGACCATACAACGTTACCTACATGTGAACCCTGCACCGTAATGGTGCTCACTGGCATCATACTTCTTCAGCAAAGTGCTCAATCTTGGGTACAAAAGGAATCTTTTCATCATTACATCTCGGAGCCTGTCTAGTGCTACATTGCCTCCTTTTTATCAAGAAATGCTGAAGGCTTGGAATGTAGTCGACGTACAAAGCACAGTTCCTTATCCAGGCAAGGACCTGTTAGAAGAACCGCTCATTCTCAACCCTCTTCTACAGGGCCCAACTCTGGCTTCCTTTTCAGTAAGAAGGA